>NC_136070.1:742702272-743192156 GCF_964261635.1 Lissotriton helveticus | reverse complement strand
CCATAGGATAACATTGGTGATTTTATGTGAAAATATTTCCAAGTGTCAACTTTTAAAATACTATATTATTCCTTAAAAATCACTACTGTAACTAAAACGCTTTTACTCAACCGTTTACAGGAGATGTCCAAGGACTGAATCTAGGATCCAGTCCTGTGGTTAGAAAAGTAATCCATAAAGTAACTAATTGCATTTACCTAGAAATTCACATTGAGGTCAATGTTGCACTGTGTTTGAAATTGTTTTGCCCATTGCAACAACTGTAACTACTGTACTTAAAAGTCTATTGCCTATTTGCAAAGTATTTAAACTAAAATATTTCATTCTGAGAAAGTATATTTTGTAATGTAATTATAATGTAATTTAAAAAATAAAATATCTAAAAAATAATTCGTTTAAAAAATGTAGTAAATCAGTATAAAAAAAATAAATATAACAATTAATACATGTAAAAATTGTCATTTACAAAACCTTCGAAATTCACTGAAAAAAACCATAGGTTTCAGGCCTGATATAGATAGGAATTAGCATTTAAAAAACCTTTGAAATTCACTGAACAAAACATAGGTTTCAGGCCTGATATAGTTAGGAATTAGCATTTAAAAAATATTAGAAATTCTCTGAAAAAACATAGGTTTTAGTGGGTATTATAGTTAGCTGGACATTTCACTCGTACTAAACCATTGAAATTCCTCCGATATAGTTAGTTGTACTCACTATATCTCGCGCACCCGCAATCCACTACTGATAATATCACATATTACATCATTCATGACACGGTCAGTGACATCACTGATGACAAATCAAATGACATCACTGATGACATCATCCATGTGACAATCCGATACACCTCATCATACACTAGTATAACCTTTCATTACTCACTGTAAAATACAGAGTACCAGATTTGAATCCATTGACACACCAATACAAGTTTCTAAAAACCCACTCAGTGATTCTTAGATCTATACACACATCTAATCACTTACCTATAGATTCACTCATACATGCAGTCAATGATCAATAGAGCATTATCAAATATACTTATACACCTATATCGACATTACACACCAGCACACATCCTATTCACTTATGCAAAAAATGGCTCACACTTACATTTACTTAGCTCTACACTTATACAAACACCACTTTATCTATTCATATAGATAGTAACTCATACTTAGTGTGTTATAAAATCCCTATTAAAAGTATACAGTTATCAATATAGTCACTCATACTATCACTGAGCCTTATGTATACTTATTTATAAACAACAAATGACACATACACTGCCTTTTATTTTTCTAGTTTGTTGGACATGTACCATTGAGAGACATATTTGCTCATCACCACACCCATAAAGATATTCACTCACCCAAACAACTGTTATAACATGTAGTTTTAACTTCATATACCTACTGAATCAACTATTCACACATCTTTGGGCAGTCACACACCCCCCACCGAACCACACACACATTCACTCTTCCATACAAATACTCAGTTAACTAATCAATAACTAATATAGACTTTAAAATAGCTATTTACTAACTGGAGAAGCAGTTTACACAACAACTGACAACGTGATACAGATGTTCACACAGGTTAGTCACTATCCAATATATTTAGTGAGACACTTTAAATTAGTCAAGTAAACAGTCAATCACACTGCTACTAAATCCTCCATCCATATATTTATATATCCACTCATTCTTCAATGCAAATTGCTATATATATATAATACATATTTAAATAACAAACCAAACCACATTCACTGGATGATGTCATCAGTGATGTCACTGACCATGTCATGAATGATGTAATATGTGACATCATCAGCAGTGGATTGCGGGCGCGCGAGATATAGTGAGTACAACTAACTATATCGGAGGAATTTCAATGGTTTTGTATGAGTGAAATGTCCAGCTAACTATAACACCCACTAAAACCTATGGTTTTTTCAGTGAATATATATGTGTATATATATATGTCCCAAACAAAGCCCTCGATCTTGAAGGATGCACACAAACAGAGGATGACGCTTACTGTGCTTTTATTTAAGAAAACCAGACACACGTCACCAATTAATATGAATCCCTGACGCGTTTCGGTGTTTCTACACCTTAATCATAGGGCGGGGCTTGGCGATATCAGGAAACACACTGCATTTGAATTTACCCGTTCTGGCATTCATTCTCCAGTGAATGGTATGCTGGGAAATGCAGTGCCAATTCTGCCCCTCCTGTGGGGTTCGAGTTTTTCGCCAACATAATACAACTCCCAATGTTGTTTTGAAATGTTCACAGCCCTCCGGTGGGCCTCAGATCAGCTGTCCGGTTCACAAAATTAAATATCCTCTGTCCTGCGTGTGGGCTGTATATATATATATATATATTTATATAATATTTAAACTTTACAGAAACAGTCACTGGATGATGTCATCAGTGATGTCATTTGAGATGTCATCAGTGATGTAATCAGTGATGTCACTGACCATGTCATGAACAGTGGCTCTGTGTGTGGGGTTATTCCGAGGTCTCTGCTGTGATTGGCTGGGCTTTGGAAGTTATAAAAGGAGGTTACATGATTACTAAATTTACTTTTCTTTTCTACGGAGGTCTATGGCAATGTATTCATTGCTGCTATTTCTACTGTTACCGTGGGTCTCCCACTATGACGACGGGGAAGATTCAAGCATGTGAATCTATAAAGTATCAATACTGGAGAACCACAGTGTATAGGTAAGTAACTTGTTTTTTTTCTGTCCCTTCAGTTAAAAGGCATCGTAGGCCTTTCCTTCCAACATTGAACACTTACCACATAAAATTCTGCGAAGTTTATAGGCATTTAGGGGTATGTGTTAAATACTGTTTTCCAAAGATCGATTCAGCAGCCCCCTTCCATGCTAGTGCTACCTTCAGCCCGTACCTTCTTCTCTGCAGTAGACTTTTACCCTTCTTAAGAGTGCGCACCAGACTCAACTCTGCTTACTGGAATTGCTCAGTGAGGGACATTCAGCAGCAGCAACTTCCATTATGACCCCTGGGACTTAAGTAGGGTGGTAGACCAGTTCTGGTGAGCAGCTTAAGCCTTCTCATTCCAGCCTGCCTCCTCCTTCCCCTTTCAATACCACTGAAGTCAGTGGACAATCTATCTGCCTCCATCTGCAATGCACCTTGTAGAGGGAGGGGTGTCACCATCTGTGCTGTCTCCCTGGCTGCTGCAGCTTGCCTTTTGATACTTGCCCTCCTTAACCTCCTCAAACTTACAGGGCTCCTCTACACACAGCAGCAGGAAAGCATCATTCACACTCTGACCCTCCCTGTACTCAGCCCTTGGCTTGGGTGCAGTGGTAGGCAGTCTTGGGGAACGGCTGAACCCTCACATTTACAGCCCACCCCTTGATAATGAAAGCGCAAGAGGCAGAATGTGCCTGCACGGCCTGATCCTGGACTCACCCCATTGATGACCTGATCAGTCAGTGTGGTTTGGCAGGCTGCTGCACACGGCTGCTCCCTCCTCTTGGCCCCCTTAAGTCCCAACCCCATCAACCACCCATGATTCCTATATACAATGTAGCAGGAAAGGTCCTTCCCTCTCGGAACCTGACTGAACTGGCTGCATTCCTTGTTATGAGAGCTGCTGCTGCCTGATCTATGCTTGTGTGGCAGTGCAGAGTGAGTGGTGTATTTTGACAGTGCAGGATGAGTGATGTGCCTGTGTGAGTACAGTGGGTATGTGAGTACAAGGTGAGCAGTGTACCAGTATGAGTCAGGTTGTGCAGTGTTCCTGTGAGTGCAGGGTGAGTGTTGTATCTGTGCGAGAGCAGAGTGAGCGATATTCCATTATGGGTGCAGGTAGAGAAATGTTCCTGTGCGAGAGCCGTGTGTGTGTTTGTGTGAGTGATGTGCATTTGTAAGCGCAAGGCGATCTGTGTGTCTTTTTGAGTGCGGATAAGCTGCGTTAGTACAGGGTAAGTTGTGTAAGTCCAGGAAGATGAGTGTTGCTGTGTGAGAGCAGAGTTAACTGGGAAGAGAGATTTGTATGTCTGAGTGCAGGATGAGTCTTGGGCCTGTTTGTTCGGCTTGGTGAATGTAGGAGGGTACCTTTGCACCATTTCTTAAAAAATATTTTTGGAGGTGTTCTCAAAATGTATTTGGTAAAATACACAATTTGCCCCTGGATGAAAGATCTTTCCTCACACCTCCTCTTTCAACTCAGTCTTGCTCGCTGCATTAACTAGCACATTTTATGATCGGGTAGAAACCATTAAGCCCACCACTTTTAAAGTCCACCAGCCAGAGAGTCTAGTTGTTAAGGCATTGTAGAATTCCTACTCTTTCCCACTGGCTCTTTCATGTGGCAAATCCAACAATCTGGTTACCTTGAGTCACATAGTTTTTAACCCTGGCAGTTTGTTTTTGTGCACAATGCTGTTATGTGTGTGCAAAATGAGAACTATTTTGTCTTTGTGCACAAGGCTGATATTTTTGTGCAGTATGAGAACTAGCAATACATAACATTGTCAGTGATATCCCGAAGTCTAGTTTTGACTACAGAAATCATTACTCGGATGAGGTTTGTCACTCTGTATCAGCATGCTTAGATGCATTCTACTGGATGATTGAGAGATGTGTAGGACATGCTCAAGTACGTGCTGTTTGATTGCTAGTAGCTTTTGAAGAGAAGGCTGTCTCCTCCTTGAAATGTTTCAAGAACAGTAAGGCTACAGATCTGGCCTTGTCTAGCCTCTCCTGCATGACAGTTCCACCAGTAGTTTCGGCCATTCCATAGTTATTCTAATGCTGTGCACGCCTGACAATGGCACATTCCTCAGTCTCCACAAACACCAATTTAAATGTACCTCTCCTTTCAATGCAGAGGTGAATTTAATAAGAGTCAATAGCAGCAATTCAGTCTCCAGCATCCTGCTTTGGGTTTCTAGCCTCCAAACTTGTCTGACTCTTGCTCTCCCCCCCCCCACACACACACACAACATCACCTTCCAGTCGTGGGGAGTCCCTCCCGTTTTATCACTGTGGAAGGTAATAATAACAACCCACTGGGTGCTCCAGCTGACCAGCAGGGGCGCTGACCATCCTCCGAGCCATACTATCCCCTTGTCACCCCGTCATTCATGGCATGCACACTCGCGCACACCCTGATCCTTGAAAAAATCTTTACCTTACTTTGAACAGGATACCATAGACGTGCCTCCAGGTACGGGGGGGGTGTAAGGGATTTTACTCATTTTACTTTTTGGCCCACAAGAAGGAGGGAGGGCTGAGGCGTATCCTGGACCTACGCCTTCTGAACCTACCCTGTCCCAGAGCCAGGTCTTGTTAATCTTAAACTCAGGAGATTGGTTGGTGTCTCTGGGCCTCTTAGACCTATTATCTCTAATCCTCCCCATTCGGTAGTGCTACTTGAAGCTTATGGTGGGGTCCCGACCTTTAACTTTGTGGTCCTACTGGTTGGACTGATGATATGCTCCACACATCTTTACAATGGGGCTGCATGTCATGTCAGGTTTGCTGCGGCGGTGGGGGGTCTATGCATTTCCGCACTTTGTTGAAAGCAGAGTCCATGACTCTGTTCCAAAAACATTTGCAGCAGTACCTAGACTTTACCATCAACATCCAAAAGTCTTACTGCACTCACTCACCGAGGTTTACTTTTGTTGGGCCAGAACCCTTATATTGGGTTCTGGCCCAACCTGCAAGAGTAGCACATATTTGGACGATGTTTCCGATGAGTCTCTCTCAACCTTGGGTCTTTTTCCTCCAGACTTATTACCTGTTAAATCTCATGGCTGCGTGCATCCTTTTAGTGCATCACGGCAGATGCAAGGCCTCTAGTGGTGTCTTAGGAGGCTGTGGCTTCAACAAAAGGAAGTGTCTCAGCTCAATCTCAGATTTTCTAGTTGATGCACTAGGATCTGCACTAGAACCACTTCAACCTTTTGAAGTCTCCCCCTTTCAGACCCTCCTGAGTCATAAATGTCTCCTTACTAAGCTGGTTTCCTCATCTAGGTGACATGACTCAAGACCGTTGGTCTGTGTGATAGCAAGACCTGCAAATAAGCATGTACTTTCGATGGTCCTTCTATTTTTAAACATTTTTATTGACATTTTTTTAGTGACAATACACAAGTTCACAAATGCCGGATTGTAGTGATATATCAGTTACAATGATTGGTTGTAGAAAAGTACCTCCGTATACTCACATGTTTTTATCACAATTGCCTCCTACACAGGCCTACATCATGAATGCATTGGATTTTAAATGCAGCACATTACATAAAATCTGAACTATTATTCACTAGTGTCCGTTTCTGAGTCATCTAAAGGTGGGGCACAGATATTTCCCCTGTAGTTATTCCACTTTCCCCATACCCGTGTCCATTTCTTGGGGCACCCTCTATGCACATATACCACTTTCTCTGCTATCATTACACCATCCATACTGTGACACCACTGACTGTAGGTTGGAACTTGATGCGCTCTCCAGTGCCTTGCAATGTTACGTTTGGCCAACACCATACCTAACGTCGCCCAGTCTTGATCCGTGTGGTTGAGATCTGTCGGTTCCCAGATATTGAGGAGACGTCTCCTGGGTTCCGGTGCGACACTGGCTCCGCTAACTTGTGAAATGGTGCGCATAACCGCTCCCCAGTATAGTACGATCTTTGGGCAATTCCACAATGTATGGTAGAAAGTAAAGGGTGTCTTCTAACGGTGAGGCCTCTGGGATTACAGTGCCCATGGGGATAGTCTTTGTGAGTGCATGTTTGATCTGCGTGTAACGAAAAAATGTTGACGCCAGCCCATACTGTTCTTGGAGCTGGGCAAACGCTATAACTTCTCCCTTGCTCCAGAGATCTCCTACTTTTGAGATGCCTATCAAGTCCCATTGCTTGAAACCATTACTATTGCGAAGTCTAGCCAACCTTTTTGTTTCCCAGAGCGGTGTGGATTCTGTTATTATTAACCCTTCTTGACAACCTGGCCAATCTCGGCCTCAAACAACTTGTTGACACCCCCACCCATGTAGCCGGACATACGCTCGACCCAATCTTCACCTCCAGTAGACACATCTCCTTTCGATCACACCACAGCTCTCCACTGGACGGACCATTGTTGTGTTCACTTCGGCTACAAAACCTCCTCGTTCCACAACCCCCCACAACCTATCCCCCGGAGAAAATGGAACAAAATCACCACCGACCAACTCCTCACATCGCTCAAACAGAACCCACCCGCCCTCTCATCGGACCCAAACCAAGCTGCCATCAAATTCAAACAATGGATCACTCACAGCGCTGACAAATTAGCACCCTTGAAAAACCATCACACCATACAAGACAGCAAAAAGGCACCCTGGTTGAACGATGACCTCAAGAAATCCAAGAAGCTATGCCGTACTCTCGAGAAAACATGGAGAAAAAACCCAACCACCGAAAACATGACCACCTTCAAGTCAGCCACCCGCAAACACCACCAGCTGATTCGATCCACCAAGAAATCAGCATTCAAGAATCGACTCGACAACAACGCCCATACAGCAAGGAATTATTCAACATCGTCAAGGAATTCACCAACCCCACCATCAGCTTCTAACGACATCACTCCCTCCCAAGACCTCTGTGACTCGTTATCCTCCTTCTTCTACAACAAAATTGCTGACATACATAACAGCTTCGAAAACAGTTCCAACGAACAATCCTCTCCACCGCCCTCAGAACCTAAACCGCACTTCAACTACCTCAACGCCTGGAACCCAATCACCACTGAAGACACCATCCGCCTAATGAATTCCATCCACTCTGGCTCGCCAACCGACCCATGTCCCCACCACATCTACAACAAAGCAGACTCCATCATCGCACCCCATCTCCGTGATGTCATCAACTACTCCTTCAACTCTGCTACCTTCCCAGAAAGTTGGAAACATGCCGAAGTCAGCGCCCTCCTGAAGAAACCCACAGCAGACCCCGCTGAACTTAAAAACTACCGCCCCATATCCCTCCTCCCATTACCGGCCAAAGTCATTGAGAAAGCCGTCAATAGCCAACTCGCCACCTTCCTGGAATCCAACAACTCCCTCGATCCATCACAATCCGGCTTTAGAGCCAAACACAGCACCAAAACCGCCCTCATCGCAGCAACAGACGACATCCGAACACTACTGGACAACGGAGAAACAGTGGCCCTCATTCTACTCGACCTCTCCGCCGCCTTCGACACTGTCTGTCACAGCACCCTCATACAACGCCTCAGCAACATCGGCATAAAAGGTAAAGCCTTGGACTGGATCATCTCGTTCCTCGCCGGAAGAACCCAGAGAGTCCGCCTCCCCCCATTCAAATCAGAGGCCACCGACGTCATCTGCGGTGTACCACAAGGATCATCACTTAGTCCCACCCTCTTCAACGTTTACATGAGTCCACTCGCTTCCATCGCCCGCCAACACAACCTCAACATCATCTCCTACGCTGACGACACCCAGCTGATCCTTTCCCTCACCAAAAACCCCAACACCGCCAAAACCAACCTTCACGAAGGCATGAAAGAAGTAGCCATATGGATGAAAAACAGCCGCCTAAAACTTAACTCAGACAAAATGGAAGTGCTCATCCTAGGATCTTCCCCCTCTGCCTGGGACGACTCATGGTGGCCTTCGGATCTGGGCTCCGCACCCATACCCGCAGACCACGCACGTAACCTAGGCTTCATCCTAGACTCCTCCCTCTCAATGACCAGACAAGTCAACGCCGTCTCATCCTCCTGCTTCAACGTACTTCGTATGCTCAAAAAAATCTTTCATTGGATCCCCATGCACTGGTTACGAGTCGACTAGACTACGGAAACACCCTCTACGCCGGAATTACAGCCAAACTACAGAAAAAACTCCCAACGCATCCAAAACGCATCGGCAAGACTCATTTTGGATATCCCTCGCCAAGATCACATTACCGGCCACCTGAAAAACCTCCACTGGCTTCCCGTCAACAAGAGAATAACATTCCGTCTCCTCACCCACGCACACAAGGCCCTCTACAAACTAGGACCCGAATGCCTCAACACTCGACTATCCTTCTATACACCCACCCGCCAACTAAGATCCTCCAATCAAGGCCTCGCCGCAGTCCCACGTATCCAAAGGTCCACCATGGGAGGTAGATCCTTCTCCTACTTAGCGGCCAAGAACTGGAACTCACTCCCCACTCACCTCCGCCTCACTCAGAACCACATCTCCTTCAGAAAATAACCTAAAACCTGGCTATTCGATAAATAATGAACCCCCTCCCCAAGCGCCTTGAGACCCTCTGGGTGAGTAGTGCGCTATACAAATTCTTGAACTTGAACTTGAACTTGTTAATACCCCCTCCCATCCAAGGGTGCTTAGCGCAGTGAACCATATTTAGACAGTGTGCGCAGTTGGTCTCTTGAGAGGTGTCTTTCTGGATTTATTATATAGTGCTCCCATGATACCTTCATCTCACAGGATATATTGATCCATGCGAAGTGCCGGTTCCTCTTGTGGGGCATGTAGCCACTGATTATTAACTATTATCTGGGAGGTCCAATAGTACGACTTTATATTTGGAAGGGCAATTCCGCCATCTTACAATCCTTTAATCAATTTGTGCATTGCTATGTGGGCCGGTTTTCCATCCCAGAGAAGGTTACCTACTCCTGCTTCAATTGCTTTAAAATAGGTGGAAAGGACCGGGAATAGGTTGTTCTGTAGGGCGTACAAAAATCTAGGGAGTGCCATAATTTTGAAGAGAGCGGCTCTGCCCAGTAGTGTCAATGGTAGGGACTGCCAATGTTTGACATCACGGCGGAGCCTTTTCAGGGGTTCCAGGAGATTTTTTTCAATAAACACCATGGGCTGAGGTGTAATATGGAGTCCTAGGTATTTAAAACCACCCTCTGTGATCTGTATTGCACAATCCTTCGGCAGAAGCGGGGGGAACCACTCAGTACGTATAGAAGAGATTTGGTCCAATTGATAGTATATCCTGAGAATCTGCTGTATACTTCGCAGATATCAAGAAGCCTGCTAAATGAGCATCTGGGGGATGCCATGTAAAGCAGAACGTCATCAGCGTATAATGAAATGCGGTCTTCCCACCCCTCCATCCACTTGAGCCCCCGAATGATGGGGTCCCTTCTTATCCATGCCGCCAGTGGCTCCAACACAAGGGCGAATAAAAGGGGCGACAAGGGGCGACAAGGGGCAACCCTGTCTTGTTCCACGGCCCAGAGGGAAGTCAGCTGAAATCCGCCTGTTCACAACCACACGTGCTAGACGTTATGTATATAATAACTGGACTCATGCACGGAAATTGGGGCCAAAACCAAAGTGTCTAAGGACTGCAAAAAGGAAGGGTGATTCGACCAAATCGAAGGCCAGACATGCATCTAAGGATAGAATGACATCGTCTTTTTAGATAAATGGTATGTGGGTCATTACGCTATGTAGACGCCTTAGATTGAGTGCTGTATTACAGCCCGGCATGAATCCAGATTGGTCTGGGTGTACCAATGTTGTAAGATGTGGCTGTAACCTGGCGGCTAGCATTTTTGATAGTACTTTAGCTTCTGCATTTAGCAGAGATATTGGCTGGTAAGATGTGCAGTCCTGTGATGGCTTGCATGGTTTATGAATTGCCACTATAGTTGCTAGTCGCTGATCTCTGGGTAGTTCTCCTGCCTCCAGGCTGGCTTCATACATTTTAAGCTGGTGTGGTGTAAGTTTAGTTGCTGCCTTCTTATAGAGTTCAGTCGGTATGCCCATTAGGTCCTAGAGCTTTCCCAGATTGTATAGTACCTATGGCTAGTGTCCGTTCCTCTACCGTGAAGTCAGCCTCTAAAGCCTGGATGTCGTCAGGTGTAAGCATGGGCATCTGTATCTCTTTGAGAAACAGTAAAGTTTACTCAAGCGTGGCCATGGCAGTCAGGGTGTATACCCTTCGAAATGGTGTGCTAATGCGTTTACTATCTGCTGCGGGTCAAAGACAATATCACCGGAGTCTAAGCGCAATTGCGCCACCCATCGGCTAACTCGTTCATTTTTATCCAACCAGGCCAGGAGCCTGCCTGCCTTGTCATAAATATTGTGCTGAGTGGCTGTGAGCTTGGCCTTCCCTTCTTCCCAAATATTGTTTCTGTACTCCTGCTTGTTCAAATTTAACCCATGAACTGTGGCCTCTAGCTGTTTTAATTTTTCCTTTTTATGACCTGTGATTAGTGGTATTGCCTGGCCTCACAGTACCATCATATATGCTTACCATAAGATTATTGGGGATGTTACTGAGTGTTCATTTTCAGCGTAATACTGTCATGTGGTTTTAGTTAGTCCTTTCCAGATCCCTGGATTTTTAAGAAATCCAGGGTAATTGGGAAACACGCGACACCTTCACAGGACGTGGGATGCACACTTGACTAAAACAGGTCCAATGATCGGAGATACCCCTGGGTAGGTGTTAGACTTCTACTATCCTCTCCAGGCCATCTGCTAGTGTGAAAATATAGTCTATTCTTGAAAGACTATTATGTGCACCGGAGTGGAAGGTGGATTGCTGTTCCTGCGGGAATCGTGAACTCCAGACATCTATGAGACCGAGTGCTACTAGGAACTCCGCTAGGTGGGGGTTTGCACCCCGTTGGTCCGTAGGGGGTTTAAGGTCTATAGTATCATAAGAATAAAGGCTGATAGGTAGTAGTGTTCCCTATGAGGGAATTAACTGCACATCAATGAGGTCAACGTATCTATAACTAGCAATAATAAGCGTAAGCAGTATCTTTTATGTTGCTATATTTGCAAGAGGGTGCTAAGGTAGCTTTGAACACCTACTACCTACAGCATCATTTAATGTGGTGTTGAAACTCCCCCTATTATAGGTTTCCCCTGTGGAAGTGCAAGTAGAAAGTTACCGAGGGCTGGGAAAGCTATCGGGTGTAGTGCCGGCAGAATGTACACTGAGACTATATTGTATACTCATCTCTCCCATTGACATAATAGTGCTGCAAATCGTCCCTGATCGTCTGTCCAGGACCTGTTAATAATAAGCGGGAAGTGCGCTACCATCTTAAACCCCCATCTGTCGAGAGCCTTACAAGCTGAACCCACTAAGTGTGACTCCTGAATCAGCTGCTGCTGCTTGTCTTTTGAGATATTGTAAGACCATTTCTCTCTTTATTTTGTCGTAGAGGCCGTTTACGTTCCACAAAATAACTGAGAGAAGAGGCCGTCTGTGTTATGAGTCATGGACATCGTGTTTGGCAAATCAGCTGGTGTTGTCATTTGTGACATTTACTGCAATGCTAAAATGAGAGTAAGCAGGATATAGTGTTAGGGGCACTGTGTGGAAGCTCCGTACCTGTATTGTCAACTTGTAGCAAACAATCTCAATCAAAAAGAACAGATCATGTAACTTTCCCCTTTCCCCCCACCCCCCTCCATGCCTCCCTGCACGGCGGATATAAAATGACCCGCCACCCCAACTTCGCAGAGTGCTTAATTCCCATAACCTTGTACTTGCGTGTGGGGGGGAGATTGCTCCAACGACCTCCCTGAAACATCCCTGTGTTCAGGACGTAGTCCACCAGCTGCTTTACATCTACAGTATAGAGCAAATCTTGCAACAGAATGAGCGTCAGATGACTCAAAGTTCACAATAGGTCAAGTCTTCTGCTCTTGTCCGCTGCAATAGTGTCAGTGGTTCTGCATGTCTTTCCATAGTCAATGGTTGCTGGTCGCGCTTTTCTGCGCTTGTACTCGCGCTACTCGCATTTTTAATTGGACCCGTTTTTATTTTGTGTAATTTTATTTTGCACATAGTTATTCCCTGTTTTAACCCTCCTTACCGCATTGCTGCATTTAATCTGTCTCCCTCACCGCTGTTTAGCGGGCCGGACCCTCGCGCCGAGCCATCGGTGGGCGCCATCTTAGATAGGGACAAGCTTAGTTTGCAGCAACCTGCGCTCTAGCAGTCAGGTGGACTGGCTAGAGGCAGCTCGTGGGCTCATACTATTTAAGGGACATAGTCAGGAGCTCTCCCTCTTGCTGGTCGCGCTTTTCTGCGCTTGTACTCGCGCTACTCGCATTTTTAATTGGACCCGTTTTTATTTTGTGTAATTTTATTTTGCACATAGTTATTCCCTGTTTTAACCCTCCTTACCGCATTGCTGCATTTAATCTGTCTCCCTCACCGCTGTTTAGCGGGCCGGACCCTCGCGCCGAGTCATCGGTGGGCGCCATCTTAGATAGGGACAAGCTTAGTTTGCAGCGACCTGCGCTCTAGCAGTCAGGTGGACTAGCTAAGAGCCCTATATTTATCAGTACCCATGGCGCGCAGCGTGTGCGCGCAGCGTGTTCGCCGCAGCCACGCCGGAGTCACGCCAGAGTCCAGCCCGTCTGCGCCCGTCCGCGCTGAGGACGGGCTGGACGGCTGGACCTATAGGTCGGACATAGTGGGGCAGGGTGTATTGAAATATTCCTTACAGGATATTTTACGCCTTCGTCCTATCCCTGCACCATGCTTCCACAGAATCACTCCTGAAGACCTCCCCGCGTTCAAGGGGTGCGGGTGCTTCCAGTTAGACCAGGCCGGTACGTACCCTCTGCCTCCTGTCCCCCCTCGGGAGCCCCGTTCGCTATTACCTTCATGTGAACTGATTGTCAACTGTTTGCTCCTTAACGCGCGCTCACTCATTAAAAACAATATTGTTTTTAAGGAGCTTGTTTTGGAGAAGAACCCGACCTGGGTTTTTATTACGGAAACGTGGGCCAAGGATTCATCGGGGCCAGATCTTATTGAAGCAGTCCCAGATGGATATTGCCTGACTCGGCTGGACAGAATAGGCCGGGTCGGTGGTGGATTAGCTATCCTGCATAGAGACCGCTTTCAATGCCGTACTATGCCTTTATCTGACCCCAAGGATACGGTCCAGGTGCTGCATTTTTCACTACATGATCCTAATATCTCTCCTTTTAACGGGATTCTGGTCTATCGTCCGCCCGGTCCTAGAGCAGATTTTAGCCTAAAACTGCTTCAGTTCCTGGAGCCCTACTTTGGCCAGGAGAATCTAACGATTCTAGGTGATTTTAACTTTCACTTAGAGTTATCGGAATCCCATGACACCTCCACGTTGTTGGAAGCTCTGACAGCTTGTGGACTCACTCAATTGGTGAATGGACCTACCCACCGAGCTGGCCATACGCTCAATGGGATCTTCTCTAACGATCAGAGACTGTCAGTAATGGACCCATTCCCCCTCTCCTGGTCAGACCATCTGGCCGTTCCTTTTAATGTAGCTTTCCCTGGCCAGAAAACTCTTAGGAAAGTTCCGAGTACCTTTGAGGTACGTAGGAATTTTAAAAACATCGGGGAACACTCATTTGACCCGTGGATTCCTAGTCTGTCCTCCATTTCGGAGATGGAGCTCTCTTCGGCGGTGCTGCACTTTGATAACATTCTTATAGAGGCCCTGGACGAACTGGCGCCGGCTCGGTCCTGCTACTCAGCCAGGAAAAGACCATCTGCCCCTTGGTTCTCTGAACAACTTAGACTCCTTAGACAAGAAGTAAGGAGACAGGAGCGTCGTTGGCATGCCAATTGGGATCTCAAAGACAGGGAAGCTCATAAATCCCTGCTTAAGAGATATAAGTTGGAAGTCATCGGGGCCAAACAAGATCACTTTGCGGCCCTGACTTCCTCCCTTTCATCTCCCAAAGAGCTCTTCAGGATCGTGGACTCTCTTACATCTCTTCAGGTCCCCGATCCTGTCATTCCATCTCAGGAGCTCTGCAATGACATAGCTCTCTTCTTCCAGTCCAAAATATCGGACATTTACACTTCCCTGGAGTCACAGAGGCTTTCCACGGCTGAGCCTCCGGCTATTGTGAGTCCGGATGCCCCCTCGACGGAGCTCCCCTTGGCGGGCTATCTGGAATCCTTTCCTCCACTCTGTCTACAAGCTCTTGATACGCTGCTTGATAAAACCAAGTCAGGGTCTCCGCTAGATGCTTGCCCTCTTAAGATCATGAAGCAGTGTAGAGGATCTCTTTTGCCCCCTTTACTTGAGATCATGAATGGTGCTATGAGGGAGGGTGTCTTTCCACAGCAGTGGAAAAATGCTGTGGTAAAACCTCTTCTTAAGAAACCCTCCCTAGATCCAGGGGCATTAAAAAACTTTCGCCCCATCTCACTGCTTCCGGCCCCGGCAAAGATGCTTGAGTCCCATCTAAATGAGCATCTAGCAGCCTTTGTGGAGAATTCGGGCTGCCTAGACCTTTCCCAGCATGGTTTCAGGAGGGAACATAGCACCGAGTCCGCCCTCACCCTTGTGCTCGATTCCATCCGTATGAGTGTGGACGAGGGTCGGACATCCCTCCTGATCCTCCTCGACCTCACGGCTGCCTTCGATACCCTATCTCCCCGTGTCTTAACATCTCGACTGGGTGAGATTGGGGTCCGGGGGGCAGCCCTGGGGTTGCTCTCTTCTTTTCTTGATCATAGAGAGCAGAGGGTTATGCTGGGCAAATTTCTATCTCCATCCCTGTCTGTGCATTGTGGGGTCCCTCAAGGGTCGGCGCTCAGTCCCACCCTTTTTAACATCTATGTGACCCCCCTTGCCAGACTGATTAGATCTTTTGGGATGGAGGTAGTCTCCTACGCGGATGACACCCAGATCCTCGTGTCTCTCTCCCAGTTAACTGGACTGACGGCCTCCAGATTTAGATCTTGCATGGAGGCCGTCGGCCAGTGGATGATCTACAACTCACTGAAATTGAATGGGGAGAAGACAGAGGTGATGGTGTTTGGCGGTAGAGAAGACATCTGGTCCTTGGAGTGGTGGCCCGACTCGTTGGGCTCCTGTCCCAAACCTACCTCCTCGGCTAAAAATCTCGGGGTGATGATTGACCCTATTCTTGACATGCGCCTACAGGTTAACAGGACGGTATCTACCTGTTGGGGCATAATCTACGTGCTTAGGAAAATCAGGAACTACCTCTCCTTGCAGGCAAGAAGGCAACTTGCTGTCGCTCTCCTGGGTTCTCGTCTGGACTACTGCAATGCGCTGTACGCTGGACTGAATAAGAGTCAGCTGCAGCGCTTGCAGGTAGTCCAGAATGCGGCAGCCAGATTTGTCCTCGATCTCCCCCGACGCTCTTCGGCCTCTCTGGCTAGGAAGCAGCTTCACTGGCTTCCGATAAAGGAGCGGATTGTTTTTAAATCCATGTGTATGGTCTATAAGGCCTTGACCAAAAGTAGCCCTACAGGCATTAGACCCATCTTGACTTACTACAATCCTGTCAGGAACCTCCGCTCTTCCAATCGCCTTCTCCTCCACGTCCCTCGCATCCGGAAAGCCAGATGGGGTGGTAAGGCCTTTTCCCTTCTGGCTCCTAAATGGTGGAACGACCTTCCACTAGAGCTTAGGTCCCTCCCCTCTCTTCAAACCTTCAGAGCTGCCCTTAAAACACGCCTTTTTGTACAAGCGTATGAGTAGTTATACCATGTTTTTCTGATTCTTTTGTTAGGCGCCTTGACACCTTCGGGTTTTAGTTTGCGCGGTACAAGATGCATTAATAATAATAATAATAATAATAATAATGTTGACACATTATTACTCCCTGTCCTGATGTTCAGCAGTCGAGACATGTCTTCATTCTTTACCCATCGCCGGCGTTGACTCCTCCGTGGATCGTGATTCTTTTGATTCTGATGATGTAGTGTCCAGTATCTGTTGTTGTTTCCTGCCTGTCCTTCTGGAGCCCGGGGCCTGTCGCCATCCCTCCAGCCAGTCGTGGGCCTCCTCCGGTGTCGCAAAAAAACAGGTCTTTCCCTCAGCCTCCACTCTTAGCTTTGCCAGGAATAGCATTGAATGCTTTAGTTCACGGACTTTCAGTTCCTTTTTTGCTTTGAGGAAGCTGCGTCGTTGTTTGCTCACCGCTGCCGTGTAGTCTGGAAAGAATGTCCATGTATATTACTCGAGACGCACTGGAGGAGCAGCTCGGGCCGTCTGTAAGATCACATCGCGGTCGCGAAAGTGGAAGATGCGGGTCAGTATAGGCCTGGGGGGTGGGGAGGCCCAGGTGTGGGCCTACCTCCCGGTATTCATTGTGCTCTTTCCACCGAGAAGACAGTCTCAATGGTCCTTCTTGCCTTAAAATCTTTTCCCCATTCTATCTCAAGTGGCAACGTGCAAATTCTGTCTGACAACAGTCCCACCATCTATCATATCAACAGACCGAGCAGTGTGGTTTTCATGGACCCTTTGTTAGGAAGCAAGATGCCTGTGAAATTGGCTGCAGCGAAGGGCAGATGCTCTAAGTCACCTCACACTGGAGGACCACAAGTGAGAGCTACACTCATAGTGACTGAGGTGATCTTCTCAAGATTAGGGTTTCGATTTACAATTTAAGGATCTCTTTATCACAGCCCAGAACAGATGTGTACCTAGGTTTTTGCCTTACCCTCCTCTCTAAATGGGTTCTATGGGGAATGCCTTCAGGTTCAGCTAGTCTTAGAACCAGCTTTATGCCTTTGCGCTGATTCCCACTTCTGTCAAGAGTACTCCAGAACGTTGGAAGGATCAAGCACAGCTAATGTGATTGCATTAGATTAGAGGAGAATCTGGTATGCTGATTGTTGGACTTGGCCCTTTTTGCAGGGTCTTCCCTGAACTTTTTGCTTTCCTCCAGTATTTTTTCTGACCTGTTGTTGGTGGTTTTATGACTCTGGGCACATTTTCACTGCTGATCAGTGCTGAAGTGCATATGCTCTCTATTGTAATTTGTTGTAATGGATTAGTGACTCCATGATTGGCTTATTTGATTTACTTGTCAGACCCTAATACAGTGCACCATGTGTGCCCAGGGCCTGTAAGTCAAATGCCTCTGGGGGCTTGTAGCACTGGTCGTGCCACCCACAGAAGCAGCTTGTAAAGATGGCTCAGGCCAGCCATTGCAGAGCTGGGACTGCCATGTTGACTTGGCAAGTGCACCCACTTGCCAGTTCCTAAGCCATCCCTTTTCTTCATATCAGTCACCCCTAAGGTATGCCCAAGGGGAGGGCGCATTGGATGTAAAAGGTAGGACATGCCATGACGTGTGTGGCATGTCCTGATAGTGAATTACAGCCAATTTCGTTTTTTACTATTGCAAGGCTATCTGTTCCTATAGGCCAGAATGGGCAGTTTGATTATAATATCTTATCATCCTAACTGACCCTAGGAACAAGATAGGAAAATAAAGTTAAGTATGCCTGAACTCAGAATGTTAAAATACATCTTTTAGTATGGGTGATTTTTACATTCTGTGTTTGGAAATACCAATTTTGGAAAGTAGGTATTTTCTTGCCTAACCATCCAGCATGCCTCTGCTAGGTTTGTGTATTCCATGTCTGCTTTGTGAGTGACGGGGGGCTGGAGAGGGCCTTGTCTCAGGTAGTCTGATGGGTCAGGGCTGGGCTGAGTAGGCCCTGCATTGAATAGAGAGTAGGGGGAGAAGATTTCCTTTCACTGACCTGAGCCTTCATAGAATAGAGAATAGGGGGGAGGAGTTTTCCTTTCAGCTACCTGGGCCAGGTCTGCTTTCAACAATGCTGTCTCCACCTCCTGCCAGGCAGCTGCACCAGGGAGGACAGAACTGGTTTTGGATGGGCTCAGACACTCTCTACCTTCAGAGAACAAAGGCTTTTGCAGTATAAATATTGGGGCCCAGACCCCAGAACTTTAGATCACTTCTGGGAATCAAGACACACTCTTTGCCAAGGAGAGAAACCAAGGAAGCTGAAGGAGGAGATGCCCCTGTGCTGTTGGCTGTTTGGGGTTGGCCTGCAGTGGTTACTTATTGCCAAGGAAAGGATAAAAGGAACTTTGTGTGTACTTTTACTATCTTGAGGAAGATCTCCAAGAGCTTGAAGCAGAGCTTGCCTCCTGTTCTGAAGTCTCAGGGACACAAAGACTTCACCACCAGTGCCCCCTGAATTTCCTTGCTGGGAATTCTACCTGCAGTGAGCGGCCAGCTGTTGTTTTGGTCCCTCTGGAGACTGTGTGTCGCTGGGAGCTGGAAGCGCGACTCAACGAGGAAGAAGCGTGACGCTGCCGCAGCAGTTGCCGTCGCATCGCCGAAGAAGTGTGTGGCATCAGCGGAGAAGTGTGCCACCGCAGAGGTAGCCGTTGCATCACCAGAGAAGTGTGTTGCAGGGCCTGTCGTGTCTCCAAAGTTCTTCGATTTCGCCGCACCGCCGTTGATCTTGCACGCATCGCATCCACGTTGTCGCATCGCATCAAAGACACCATTTTGTTGCATCACACAGGATCATCACATCGCATCTAGGCGCCATGTTGTCGCAGCGCACCGGATGACAGTAAGAAACAGACGCTTCGCCTCCTCTCCGTAAGGAACAGACGATTCGCCTCCCCTGCGATGCAGTAAGGAACAGGTGCACCACCTCCCCCGAAGCAAGGAACTGACGCATCACCTTTCCTGCGACCCTTTTGTTTATGTTGCGTGACGCATCCAAGGTACTTTGAGAGTAAAGTGTCGCATTTACCATCTACATTGAACTAAGTTATTTCTACCATGTGAAAGTCATATTTTTATTACTGTATTGTGAATTTTTGTCGTTTGGTCCTATGTTAAGTCTAGATAAATATTACTTATTTTTCTAAACTGTTGTGGTGTCCATTTGTAATGCATCACCAGAGAAGTGTGTTGCAGGGCCTGTCGTGTCTCCAAAGTTCTTCGATTTCGCCGCACCGCCGTTGGTCTTGCACGCATCGCATCCACGTTGTCGCATCGCATCAAAGACACCATTTTGTTGCATCACACAGGATCATCACATCGCAACTAGGCGCCATGTTGTCGCAGCGCACCGGATGACAGTAAGAAACAGACGCTTCGCCTCCTCTCCGTAAGGAACAGACGATTCGCCTCCCCTGCGATGCAGTAAGGAACAGGTGCACCACCTCCCCCGAAGCAAGGAACTGACGCATCACCTTTCCTGCGACCCTTTTGTTTATGTTGCGTGACGCATCCAAGGTACTTTGAGAGTAAAGTGTCGCATTTACCATCTACATTGAACTAAGTTATTTCTACCATGTGAAAGTCATATTTTTATTACTGTATTGTGAATTTTTGTCATTTGGTCCTATGTTAAGTCTAGATAAATATTACTTATTTTTCTAAACTGTTGTGGTGTCCATTTGTAATGTTTTCACTCTTTTACTGTATGTGTTCACGCATCCTTTACACACTGCCTCTGAGATAAGCCTGCTTGCTCGTGCCAAGCTACCAAGAGGGTGAGCAGGGGTTATTTCACGAGTGTAGCACCCTTACCCTGACTAGACGCAAGTGCCCCTACTTGGTCAAGGGTACCTAACTATGCCAGCTAGAGACCCCCATTTCTAACACTGATCTTTTAGTGCCTAATATTTGCCACTCCTTTCTCTTATGTGCACAGTTTACCTGCAAATGCAGCCGGATGATCAGGAACTCCACTCCAATTCTCAAATGCTGTACCTTCATTTGTGGAGATTGAGCAGTGCCAGTTTGTCCTTTTGACTTTCTGATTAGAATGTGCACATAGTTTTGGCAGCCTGGAAGTTTTGTACTAAATACATTTACGCAGGCTGCTGGATTAAGTTTTTTAAGTGATGCAAGTCAGAAGATCCACCCGTCAAATGTTGCCTCCGATTTCTTGCTGTAGGAGAGTCGGTCTGCTTCCTATGATTACCCCCACTTTTTGCTGTGATTCTCTGTTTTTTTCCCTTTAGTCTGGCTGTGGCCCTGCTAATCAGGACCACAGCCTAGCTGTTTTCTCTCTCTAAACTGTTACCATGTACTTTAGGTATATACCAGATTGGGTATTGGGTCACCTTTGTGAGCCCCTGTATAGTGTACCATAGGTACCCAGGGCATAGGTGCATCCCAGGCCTACCAGGGGCTGCAGCATGTATTATGCCACCCCTGGCTGGCCCTCCAACCAGATACTACAGGCCTGCAATTGCAACCTGGGTAAGGTGGTGTGAGCACCCCTTACTTAGATATAGTATACCAATATCTATATATATATATATATATATATATATATATATATATATATATATATATATATATATATATATATATATAAATATATATATATTACCTACTGGCGGTTGCCAGTAGGTAGTTATAGTTAGGATCGTTTTCCATAGGAAATCCGCAACATTCTATTGGGAATAACTTTGGCGCAGAATGAGGGATCTGCCTGTAATTGTCCTTAACTTTGCCTCGCTGCGCTCCGCTCCTTCCCTGAAAGTTTCGGGGGATCCGTCAAGCGGGGGCCGAGATAAAAGGGGGGTCCCAAAACGTGTTTTCCCCATGTTAATTTCCATAGGGCGGTTGGACTCACTTTTAGCCCGAACGGCTGAATGGATTTCCACCAAACTTGGCAAAATTGTAGGGACTGGTACCCCGATGTGCCTTTGCTATGTCTCAAGATATATGCTCCAGTGGTTTTTACGAAAATTAACTTTGAAAAAATATATATTGGGCTACATTGGGCTATATATATGTTAGAGCACAAATGTAGCCCAATGTAGCCCAAAGATGGCCACCAGAGACAAAAAAAATGTAGCCCAAATATCAGCCAGATGTAGCCCAACTATAGCCCAATGACAGAATGTCCCAGAGTGTTCTAAAGAACAACTAGAGCGCTAACAGTCTTACTTATGACAAAAGTATGGCACACCTGAAGTCATCTTGATTGGAATAACGTGTTAACACTTAAAACATTTAATTTGCAAAGGAACAAAATGAGGGGGTTAGTTTTGCCATAGAAATTATGATTAGTGCTGAAGAAAGAAAAATTAGGGCACATTTTGAGTGACTTCTCAAATCCCATTTCATTAAAAAAATTCTGATATGCAGTCTCCCAAGATGGCCACCAGAGACAAAAGAGCCCAAATGTAGCCCAAATATCAGCCAGATGTAGCCCAACTATAGCCCAATGACAGAATGTCCCAGAGTGTTCTAAAGAACAACTAGAACGCTAACAGTCTTACTTATGACAAAAGTATGGCACACCTGAAGTCATCTTGATTGGAATAAAGTGGTAACACTTAATACATTTAATATGAAAAGGAACAAAATGAGGGGTTTCATTTTGCCTTAGAAATTTTATATATATATATATATTCACTGAAAAAACCATAGGTTTCACACCAGTTATAGTTAGGAATTAGCATTTAAAACACCTATTAAATTCACTGAAAAAACCATAGGTTTCACACCAGTTATAGTTAGGTGGAAATTTTACTCGCATAAAACCATTGAAATTCCCACGTTATAGTTAGTTGGACTCACTATAACTTGCGCGTGCAATCCACTGCTGATGACGTCACATATTACATCACTCATGACATGGTCAGTGACATCACTCATGACATCACTGATGACATCTCAAATGACATCACTGATGACATTATCCAGTGAATGTGTATCTTTCTGAAAAATAAATATTTTTTATATATGTATATCTAAAGGTTGATGGAAGAATAAATGGGTAAATAAATGTCTAAATGGATGTTTTTTTGTGTAAAATTGATTGGTTAACTGACTTATTAAATGTATCTTAGTGAATACATATATTAGCGAGTAATGTTTAAATATTTAAATATCTGTGTCTGTGTCTCACTTTGTGTATAAGTGGCTGCATGGGTTGGTGAGTAGCTACATGAGTGTGTATATGGGTTATTAGTTGTTTTTTTGAGTATCAGTATCAGTGTCTGTATGGTTCGGTGGGGGATATTACTTAGAGCACAAATGCATGAATGAGTGACTCACTATTTGTATGTATTTTGAAGACAGCATGTGTGCAAGATTGTATGGGTGGATGATTGTGTGTATGGGTGGGTTAGTGAGTATGTGTTTTTATAATTGATTGTTTAAGACAGTAAATATGTTTCCGTTTCTGTAGAAGTATGTGTAGTGGTGTGTATATAGCAGTATAATCAAGTAAATGTTTTTTGATAGTTTATTTGCATGTGTGAATTTGTGTGTGAGTAACTATATGGATGAGTATTAGTGTGTAACAGGATGTATAGGTGTATGAGTACATATGATGAGTAAGTACATGCATGAGTGACTATATAGAACTGTTGGTGAATGAGTGGATGTGTATGTAGATGTTGGAATTACCTAATAAGTTGTTGTCATTGGTATTGGTTTCTCCTTTTTTAAGAAAATGTTAGTTTCTATTTTTGAATGTGTGTGTCAAAGGTTATTTTATGCTGATAGGAGGTCTGCCACTTTGTCACAAGGATGTTGTCATCAGTGATGTCATTTGAGATGTCATCAGTGATGTCATGAGTGATGTCACTGACCATGTCATGAGTGATGTAATATGTGACGTCATTGCACTCGCAAGTTATAGTGAGTCCAACTAACTATAACGTGGGAATTTCAATGGTTTTATGCGAGTAAAATTTCCACCTAACTATAACTGGTGTGAAACCTATGGTTTTTTCAGTGAATATATATATATATATATATATATATATATATATATATATATATATATATATATATATATATATATATATATATATATATATATATATATATATATATATATATATATATATATATATATATATATATATATGAACCTATAAGCCACTCCTATGGCAGGCCTCGACAATCCTGGAGGCAGAGTGCTTGGTTTTGTGTGAGAGGGTGCCCTAGCATGAGCTGAGCCCCTCTGCAGCTTTCGGAACTATCTCATTCTAGCTGTTCTATGGTATAGCCCTACCATATACTCTGAAGTGCATTATAATCCTGGAGGTAAATGCTAACTTTGGTTTGGCTTTATCAAAACATGTTGTGTAAGGTGTCAAACACTTTGGAATACTACCCACCCCCTCCCCCCGCCAGTTCTGGCGGTGGGGGTAGCATTCCACCCCTCTAGAGGGAGAAGACATGTAGTTACTGGTTTACCCGGTGAAAGTTAAACAGTGCCCCGCATCACAAAATGGATGCTGCCACAGACCCGAGTCTGCCCTCCTGCTGCTGGACGAAACTCCGGCAGGGGAGGCTTGGACAATAGGTTTCCTGTCCAGGGAGGTGCCAGCACCTCCCCAGGCAGGCTTTAGTGTATTGGGGCAGGGAGGGTTGCATTCAGTGAATGCTTTTCAGACGCTGCCTGGGGCACACAAGGAGCTCCATGCATAGCCCAGTTCAAACCGGTTGCTGGGGCACTCAGCCTTTTCTGAATCGGGGCACTCTGCCCCAGCTCTGGTGCGAAACTGGACAAAGGGGAAGGGGTGTTACCACCCCCTCCCCAGGTCCACCCATAGGAGGGGCCATAGAGTTAGTCCATCCCCTATCTTTCCTATAAAGATAGAACCCCAGACCCTAGGACTTTAGATTACCCTGGACGAAACTCTGAAACATATATCCTGGACCTTCGACTTTCTATTTCGACTGGAAGACGGAAGACATCTCCCTTGTGGTCAAGGAGTGACCACCCTGTTCAAACGGTCACCAACAGCAACTTTGCCGGTCTGCATTTACGAGGCTCCCGCCGGATCCCGAAGAATCTGCGCCACAGGACACAGACTTCAGACATCTCTGACCCCGACCTTCGCTCACAGCACAGCTGAGACACGTGGCGGACACGAGAGACGTGGGACTGGAACTCCTGGACATCCTGCATTTTGCTACCTGCACCTACTTCACGAAGTATCCAGAAGTTGTGCATTGGGGTGCTTGAAGCCCCAGCCCCGAGCTCCATTTGCACTGAAGCTCAGAGGCCCACACTCCCTGAGTGGGCCCGCTTTGTGTATTTCAGCTTGACGCGTCTTCGCGGTTCCTGGCCCGTTGGCTAGCAAGCCCCCAAGAAGACCAATCTTGAATCTAACTTGCTTTCCTGGTTCCTCCAGCTTCCCTGCAAATGAGAAGAGCCCCAGACCTTGATGTTCTGCAACGAAGCCAATCCTCACATCCTGCGTGGGTTGCGTTTGCCAAGGCTTGTTGGGTCCAATCCGGATACCGACACCGCAGTCAACTAAATCCTCCATGGGACAGCTCGAATCCAGCTCCTGGTCATCGTCAATGCCTCCTGGACCTCGTGGCTGAAGAGACAAACTTCACATTTTCACCTGAAATCACCCGACATTGGCTGGCAGCTTTCCATCCCTAATAAAAGAGAGGGACCCAAATACCAAAGGCAGTGGGTACCGGAAGACAAGAGTCAATAAGTAAAGTTCGCCTTGGGCACATTGATTTAAGTAAAAATACTCAGACATTCACAGACCACATTACACAGGGCACATATGTAACAACCAAAGAGGCGATGTAACAATCCTGGATTAAGTAAATATACTTCACAAATTTATTTAAAACAAGTGCATTGAAAACCAATATGGTCAATATCAAAACATTTCAAAATACATTAAAATTACATACAATAAAAATAAACAGTATTTATAATACAGGGACAGAATTAAAAGGAAAAGTAGGTTCCTATTGGTAAACAAGGAGACACGAAAAAATTATGAGAACAATGAAGCTTTGCGTCAGAATTGCTGTCTCTCAAAACATAGCGTGTTTCTCCTTTCTTTTTAAGCATCGACGTGTTTCGGTGAGCACCTAAAATATAGCCACCTTCTTCAGGAAAACATTTTACCATCCCATAAAATCTTATATATAGATACCCAAATGCAGCCTAGGCCTCCGCTCAAGGACATACCTATTATGAAGCACCCCTCTTATCTTTGGGAGTTGTTCATATCCACGATGGTTCATAAAACAATGGATCTTGTTATTCTCTGCGTGTTCATGCTTCACAGAGAGGAGAGAAGGAGCAGATAATTCACTCCAGATATGTAATGCACCAAGATGTTATTTTACTGCACGCATCCCTCGCCTTAAAAGCAAATCACTGCGGTTCCTTGTTCGTAGTTTATACACATATCTCGGGGAGCATGTCTCCCGATTCATAAACTGCCGCACAGTTACTTTGTATGCTCCCCGGTCACTTGTAAGCTAAGGTCTTTGAAAGTATACTGGGGAACCGAGCCTCGCAAGCCAGTATACGATGCCGTTTCGACGCCAGTAAGGTCCTTACACGCTTGTTACTTAACGCTTTATGCGATCGAACGGGAACGCAATCTCAGTACTTTGCTTGTAGAAGTGATTTGCTTTTAAGGCGAGGGATGCGTGCAGTAAAATAGCATCTCAGTGCACTACATATCTGGAGTGAATTATCTGCTCCTTCTCTCCTCTCTGTGAAGCATGAACATGCAGAGAATAACAAGATCCATTGTTTTATGAACCGTCGTAGATATGAACAACTCCCAAAGATAAGAGGGGTGCTTCATAATACGTGTGTCCTTGAGCCGAGGCCTAGGCTGCATTTCGGTATCTATATATAAGATTTTATGGGATGGTAAAATGATTTCCCGAAGAAGGTGGCTATATTTTAGGTGCTCACCGAAATACGCTGATGCTTTAAAAAGAAAGGAGAAACACGCTATGTTTTGAAAGACAGCAATTCTGACTCAAAGCTTAATTGTTCTCATCATTTTTTCGTGTCTCCTTGTTTACCAATAGGAACCTACTTTTCCTTTTAATTCTGTCCCTGTATTATAAATACTGTATATTTTTATTGAATGTAATTTTAATGTATTTTGAAATGTTTTGATATTGACCATATTGGTTTTCAATGCACTTGTTTTAAATAAATTTGTGAAGTATATTTACTTAATCCAGGTTTGTTACATTGCCTCTTTGGTTGCTACATATGTGCCCTGTGTATTGTGGTCTGTGAATGTCTGTGAGTATTTTTACTTAAATCAATGTGCCCAAGGGGAACTTTGCTTATTGACTCTTGGCAGCTTTCCATCGCCATCCTGGTCACTGGCAAGTGACCCAGACTTTGTCCCTTCAGCTTCCAGGTTCTTCAGATATTTGATCCCCCCCTTGGATCCACACGGACACTTTTCTTCTGGTCGCATGCAGCACTTCTTTGCAGCTCTCCATTGAAAACGACGACGAAACCGGACACCAAAAGGCACCTATGCACCCGGCTTCCCTGGGTGAGGTAACACGAGTACTCCGGTGCTCCCAAGGGTCTTGACTCTCGAAGTGTCCTAGTTTAAAGGGGTTCCATCGTAGTCCATCCGGAAGTGTCCTTAAATTGTAAATTTGTAACTTGTTTGTTTCCCATAGAAAGTTAATGGTAACCCTCGGCTGTGTTTAGACACTGCACCCGTCTCTCGTGGGCCTCCTACTTCCTAACCCTTGGTTGTTCCTAGAAGCCCCAGCGATTCCACAGGCCCCAGGCCTGCTTTCTATCTCAGATGTGGTTCTTATACAACTATTTTAGTATATGGTTTGTGAGGCCCCTAGGGCATAACGTATACTGTGCAACTTATCGTATGCTAATTAAGTTCCTTGTAATGTACTTTGACCTCTGACCTCATTAAGAGTGCAGAGGGATTGTGTTTAGAATAAATACATATATATTTGATATATACGTTGTGTGGTGTACTTTCATTTGGTACTCAAGAGATTATAATTGGTAAAACAACTACCTTAATTCGCTCTCTGAAGTCTTAGCCTGAAGCCTGCTCGCCATTGCTACCCCTAGGATAGCTTTCTATAAGGTTGACTTTACAACCACCATCAATAAGGGTCGATTGGACTGGTGCAAGGTGTCTCACTAGAATAATGGACATCATATACCAGGCCAACTTCTCACACTTGTGATTTCCTTAGGCAACAGTGGTTGCTACTGTCTATAGTTACCTAGCAGCTCAGTGGGCTTTCATGACTCTACCTGAAGAACCTTCACATTTCTCTTCCCCAGATAAATTGGTTCTTTGCAGTTGACCATCCTTCTTAGCCAAGGTGGTATCTGTGTTTTATGTGGGCAAGTCTGTCATCCTTTTATCTTTCTTCCCTCCTATGCATCGAATCAAGGAGGAGGAACAGCTACATAGGCGAGACCCCCAGACGTGCACTGTCATACTACATTGTCAGCATGCTACTGGACAGAGTTGTTAACCAGATTTTTCTGGGCTTTGCTAGAGCTAAGAAAATAGCTAAGACTGTAACCAAACACACCATTTTGTTTTGGATCATCTTCTGTATTAAGTTCTTGTATGTTCCCTAGGTGTCCCAACTGTCTATATCTGCCAGGCTGCAATGTGGTCTTACTTTTATTCTTTTGGCAAGCAATAATGCCTCATATCTCAGGCATGCAGGGACGGGTACTTCACCTGAGCAGTGTTGCATGCCTTTCTTGATTAACTAATACTAGTGACCCCCACCTCTCGGAAAGGTGGGTACTGCTTTCGGACTCATTCATAAGTTGAGGTGTCTGCAAAGAAAATGTATCCATAAGAAGAACAATTAAATTACCTTTGATGCTGATTTTTCTGGTGGATGCATAGTCTTTTCGCAAATCCATGTCCACCCTCTCTTCTACCCTGTGAGCTACAACTGTGATTAATAAAACCCCAAGGTATGCTAACATGTTATGTACTGTATTTACGTTGTTACTCTCGCAATTCCTCTCTAGACTCCTCAATCGGTCATGGACAAAAAAACGATATGATGCTAGCTTCTTGGTTGGTGCCTAATATACTTTTGCGGATGTCATGTTCAGAGTCTCAAGTTTCCACCTGGAAAAATTGTTTTATGGACCAATCTGAAGCATAGAAGGAGTATTCATTAGGTGAAGGGTCTGTGGGAAGATTGTGTAACCTCCACAAATATTATTTCTTCAAGTAAGTAACTTTTTTGTCTGTCATTGCATAGAAAGGCTTGCTTTGATAGCAGTGTCATTTAAAACCACTTTGTAGTTTACTTCTTGAATTAGTGTTTTTGACTCATTACCTTTTTGAAATGTACACACAGCAAAAATATTGTATCACATTTTTATGAAAAGATGGGCAAATTGAGACCAATTTTTCATATGAAAAATGCAGGATGGTACATAATTTATAAAAACCCTCAAGTTCTTCCATTCTTAATTTTATAAGTCAAGCTTATGTCACTAAGATATCTCAGTAAGTGGTCAGTTTGTAACTTGCTGTTCTAAATTATGCAAGGTGGTAACATGAGTTGGTTAATAACTTATCGTATGCATCACAACTATTTTTGTACTTTATTCTTGGGGCGATCTATTGAAAGTGAGGGTACTCTTGATGTGCTATTGCATTTGCATTTTTGTATCTTATTTTGTAGCCTTCAGTATAGGGATGTAGCATATTCAAGATCAACAGTGTTTGCCTTTGCTGCATTGAATAGAACTGCATGCAATATTGCAATCTGCAGTTCATAAAGTTAAAGACTTCTCACTTTATTTCAGGATATGACTTTGCGGCTGTCCTGGAGTGGTTCGCTGAGCGTGTGGATCGTATTATCCTTCTCTTTGATGCTCACAAGCTGGACATCTCGGACGAATTCTCTGAAGTAATTAAAGCACTCAAGAACCATGAGGACAAAATCCGCGTTGTACTCAACAAGGCTGACCAGATTGAAACACAGCAACTCATGCGAGTTTACGGGGCCCTCATGTGGTCGTTAGGCAAGATTATCAATACACCTGAAGTCGTGAGGGTCTACATCGGCTCCTTTTGGTCTCATCCGCTTCTGGTCCCAGACAACAGAAAACTTTTTGAAGCCGAGGAGCAGGACCTATTCAAAGACATCCAATCACTTCCCAGAAATGCTGCTCTCCGCAAGCTGAATGACCTCATCAAGCGGGCTCGCCTCGCCAAGGTAAGGAACAAGCATAAAGCAGGCCTACCTATTTGGATTTCATTTGTTTGTTTATAGTGCTGTTTTGAACAGAAAACATTGAGGGACTTATGGGGTGCAGTAAGGATTTGATGAACAATAAAGTCTAGTTATTGTTGGCTCTTTAGTAATGTTGGCCTAATTCAGTTTTATATTGCAGGTTTTTAGTGTATTGAACTCGACCATCCCAAAGCCTTTGTTTATTTTGAAGTACATATTTTCCTTTGACTAGTTTTAAAAAATGATGGCAGAGGGGAGAAACAGTTATGTTCGAGGCATGTGTAGCTGTAGATACACATGCTCTGCATATTCCTGCCATCTAGTGTTGGGTCCAGATGTGTGCAGGTTGTTTTTAGTTCTCAAAAAACAATTGAGGAAGGGTAGAGGCAGTAGTGATAGAATCACCCTCCTGTACGTTGTAGATAACCAAAGAGATTCTATCAATGTAAAAAAGTGAATTATTTATTTTATTTTTTGTGTATTAAGGTGGAAACTCTGTGTTTGACAGTACAGGTGTGCTCTCTTCGTGGGTTGTCGAAGGAGAGCACTATGTGCTTTTAAAATACCCCTCACACACTATGAATCCCATAGTGTCAGGCTTCATCATAGGGGTCTTCCCGTCCCTCTACGGGGCGGAGCGTGCTACGACCTACGAACTACGCGGGAGCACTGAAATGGTGACAATAAGCTATGTGTGGTGTGATGATAGGGGTGAATAGTGAAGGTGGGAACCTACTGAAGTGCAGTGATAATACTAAAAAAAGTTAAAAATTCCCTGGCTAGTAGAAAAAACAATGTATTCACTTCTCTAGCTGGGAACAGTAAAAAGGGGTTAGAAAAGGAGTAGAACAGAATATGTTAACTACTTGGTCGACATGACATGTTTCATGAGCAGACCCCTTCTGCTTATTCATCAGGACCTATGGTAGTCCCTACCAATAATACTCAATTCTAGGTACAATGGTGTATGCCTAAAGTCCTATTCATGGAGGCAAAAATAAGCCGCCAGGAAATGCTTCTGGGCTAGAGTGGGCCCCTAGTGAAGCTTTTGAAAAAAGTGACCTAATCCGGTCCACTCGTTGCAAATGGTGTTTGCCCCATGATTCTGCGTCTTAGGGTTTCAAATCGCCGGTTTAGTGACCGCTAGCGAGAAATCGCGTTAATCCTACCCTAGCGCAGAGGGTAGGATTAACGCAATTTCTCGCTAGCTGTCACTAAACCGGCGATTTGAAACCCTAAGACGCAGACTCATGGGGCAAACACCATTTGCAATGAGTGGACCGGATTAGGTCACTTTTTTCAAAAGCTTTACTAGGGGCCCACTCAAGCCCAGAAGCATTTCCTGGCAGCTTATTTTTGCCTCCATGAATAGGACTTTAGGCATACAACATTGTACCTAGAATTGAGTATTATTGGTAGGGACTACCATAGGTCCTGATGAATAAGCAGAAGGGGTCTGCTCATGAAACATGTCATGTCGACCAAGTAGTTAACATATTCTGTTCTACTCCTTTTCTAACCCCTTTTTACTGTTCCCAGCTAGAGAAGTGAATACATTGTTTTTTCTACTAGCCATGGAATTTTTAACTTGTTTTAGTATTATCACTGCACTTAAGTAGGTTCCCACCTTCACTATTCACCCCTATCATCACACCACACATAGCCTATCGTCACCATTTCAGTGCTCCCGCGTAGTTCGTAGGTCGTAGCACGCCCCGCCCCGTAGAGGGACGGGAAGACCCCTATGATGAAGCATGACACTATGGGATTCATAGTGTGTGAGGGGTATTTTAAAAGCACATAGTGCTCTCCTTCGACAACCCACGAAGAGAGCACACCTGTACTGTCAAACACAGAGTTTCCACCTTAATACACAAAAAATAAAATAAATTAAATAATTCACTTTTTTACATTGATAGAATCTGTTTTTAGTTCTCGCCTACGCAGCGCGCATGCGCTGCATAGGCAAAATGACCTATTGCTATCGCTTTGGCTTTTCAGCCAAACACGTGCACGCGTTTCATTGCCAACACGTTTACGTCTGGCGATTCACTTGCGGGAGCGAGCGCCGCCATATGGTAGCAATTGTCGCTCCCGCAAGTGAATCGCGCAGCCCCCCTCCTCCCCCCTTCTGCCGCGCGCACCTCCCCCTTCTGCCGCCCGCGCCTCCCCCATCTGGCATGCATGCGCTTGTTTTCTTACTTGCTGTTGCTAACTTCTGTAGTGCTTTGTTGTTTTACACTGGTCTGCCTCTTTGTGCGAGTTTTAACTTCTTTTGAGTCTCACTGTCTTTCTGCTCGCGGCCTCGATCTATCCTCGTGAACCCTCCCTCCAACCGCAGCACTGGCTCTGACACCTACTATTGGCTGGCTAATATTTGTTTTGCTTAATTCCTTGGAGCCACAGCCCTGACTGGCAAACTGTGACTGGCCATGTTAGCACGTCTCACCTCCAGGCATTTCTTCAGACTTTGTTGGAGGAGATTTGAATGAATCTTGAGTTAGGTAAAAAAATCCAAAGTCCCCGGGAGGGTCGCAGCACAGCTGAAACCGACATCCAGTCACAATTCCGATAAGAGTTGGGCCATTAAATGTCTTTATTTGGAGAGTCCGACGCGGCCTCTTTTCTGAGGAATGGTTGCAGGTTATTGGAAGATTTGATACAAAATGAAAACGCTTATTTTAATACATTTCTGAAAAGGACATTCAGGGCGGGCTGCCATCTATTCTTGGTGAAGTCTTCCCTGAAAGCATCTTTTGGGAAATGCTCCATTGTGATGCCAGGCATATCCCATCAACTGGGTCTTCTACAAGGCCACCATGTGTGCCATTGTGAAGCTGGGACTCACGACTTGGATGTGGTGAGGGGCATTTCCTGGAGCTCACAGGAAGAGATGCTTTTGATACCTTGAATTTGGGCACTTTTGTTCCACATCAAGTTTAGCTGATTGTAGCCGGGACGTACGAGGTTTCGAGTCCGTCTTGGTCAGTTACTCTGTGGCAGGTGGTGTTTCTCTCTTTTAGCAATGGGTTGTCGTCTGCCTCCACAATACGGGATTGTGAACCTTCAAAAGTGAGACAAACACCCCCAGGTTCAGGGGTTGCCATGAGGCTCCTCAGGTGAAACCAGTCTCTCTTAAGTTCTGAATGATAGCAGGGCTTTAAGTGGGATGAAAAAACTGGGGGGAGGGGGGTCCTCTCAAATGAGTGTGGCCAATGTAATTAAGGGAGTGTCTTAAAACCTCTGTGCTAAAAATCTGTGCTTAGCATAGTGTACGCCCGACTTGTATTTTGCTGTTTCTACATCAAGTAACATCATACCTACAACAAATCAGGACTATTCGCTTTGTCAGTGGTTGTTAGTTGCATAAGATAAATAAACAGCAACTATGGCTTGTATATAATATTGAAAAAGCGTCCACTCAAAGCCATGGTGACACCACGACAATGTTCCTGCTCCCGAGTTTCAAAAAGAGAAGGGAAATCCATAGCCAATAGGTCTTGTTTAAATAGTGCTTTACGCAGACTTCTATTGGCACCGTCGTGCAGGAACACATAGCTATATGCATGGGTGCTGTGCTTTATGTTTCAGCATGGTGACTTATTTTGTCTGCTTGTTTCTGCTGCCAGGTCGAGCAGGACCACATAGATATATGCATGGGCGCCATACTTTGTTTCAGCATGGCACCCATTTTTAGGTCGAGGGACCGTTGCACTCACTGCGAAGCAGTGATGGCGGAGTCCCGAAGATTTAATGTTTTGGAGTTAGGGGCTTGGAACCCGCCTCTCTCCTCCATTCTCCTCCATTGGCTGGCTTCCTAAACGGAGGCCAGCCATTGGAGGAGAAGGGAGTCACTCCAATAAAGCCCCGTTTCTTTCGGATTCGGGGGCGTGTTTTTTTGCGTTCTTTGGACTGTGACGTCATCCGTCACTCAGAACGCCCAAAACACGCCCCCGAATCCGAAATTTGCGGAGCTTTGCGGCCGCCATTTCTCCCCGACCGCCTGACACGACAGACCGCAAATCGTTTGCCTCTCCAAACAGGGCCCGGGCTGACATTTGAATGTCCCCGGCTCTTATGTGCTGCGCGGATGTCAGCTCTCTCGCAGCCGGTTTATTTGTGGTGCTCTCCTAGCCCCACGTTCTCCCAGGAAGACATCCGCTCGGAGCAATTCCAAAGCTTGAGCTCAGCGCTGGCTGCTCGGGCGCTGACAGGCATCGCCAGCAGCCAATGTCAGGCCGCCATTGCCCCTGGAGGGCGGGCCTCTCCCAGGAGCTGGCCTAACCGGCGCCGGCGGGGAGGCACTTCCTCCAGGACTGCAAGCATTGGAGGTGACACGTAAGTGGAGAACTGGGGAAAGGTACCTCCAGCACGGGCCTGGCGCGACTGGGAGTCGCCCGCGGGCACATGCCTCCGGCCATTGTGTGCACAGCGGCCGCGGGCCGAGGCTGCTGAGCCGGGAGGCGGCCCCCGGAGGTGCAATGCATCCGTCGCTCTGAAGCCTGCGGGTTTGAAGTGCTGAACTTCCCGTGCACCGACCGTCCGCCTCGGGATAGCAACAGTTGCAGCTCGCGCTGCCCGTGCCATGACCCCGGGGCTGCCGGGGGCAGCGCGCGCGTGAGCCCCTGCAGCTGGCTCCCCCTTAGCCCCTGCAGCCGGCCCCCCCTTAGCCCCTACTGCTGCTCACCGTGGCCATGGGCTTCATCTACGGGGCCATGCTCTACGACGACTTCCGAAACCAGTTGAAGAAGGCGGAGGCGGTGGCGGCCAAGTACCAGCAGCACCAGGAGTCCCTGTCCGCACAGCTGCAAGGTTGGTACCGCAGCGGCTTCTAGGCGCCGCTGCTGTCTCTGTGCAGCCCCGGGTCTGTTTGCAAGCATGTGTTATTTGTTTTCTCATCGCATACGCGTTCACATGCACGCAATCCTGCTGAAGATCGCGACCAAACACCCTTCCTTTTTTCATTAATTAAAATGTTTCTTTTTCTGAACATTGCCTATCCAGATATTCGTCATCGTTTATAATTTCTCACGTGAGCCTTGCTAAGCGTTAGCAGATGTGCACAGATTGCCATATCTGTAAACTGCACTTTTAACAGCATTTAGTGCAATTGAGCAGAGTACTTTTCACGAGGGTCAACTGTGTGTACTGTATACAAGAAGCTTTCACTTGTGTTAGATAGCTCAGTTGCTTCGCGTGCCTGCTGCAGATGGATGTTGCCTGTACACCACTAGTTATAATCTATGAGCACCTGACTCCATCACCACCCCCCCCCCCCATCAATAAACTCGTGCCATTGAGGTTTTTAGACTTAATGGACGATAGCTTACGTTTCTGCATTTGTGTGTGCAGTGTTATAAAAAGCTGGCAACACATTAGGCTAAGACTTCATTTGTAGATTGATGTATAAGAACTCTATGAAACGTATGTAAAGCTCAACTATTTGCTAAAGCTATGTACAGAAAGCACAAAGTCTTGTTCTTCGGCCATAATTTTAAGATAAGTTGCTTTGTATCCTGCAGAAGTTTCTGTTAGCAGACTTTTGTTGCCCTACGAATTCAGATTAGTTTTGTGCTTTTGATATTTTGACCTCCGTACACATGCCCCTCGTGTAGCTGCAATTGCAATTGTTTCCTAGGTGTGCATGGGACTCGGCACGGGCAGGAATTTGTGTCTGGAAGAGCCTTGAACCATGCGTCGGGTAGTACAACTTCTTTAGCCCCATCCCGAGCACTTGTGCTGCTTACACAGTATGGAGAATCGCCGGTTTTATTCATGACCTGCATGCCTACGGTCTTGATGTTCTTTTAACAAATACAAAGCGGCATCTTTCACGCCATGCTAGGACATTTTAAAGAGGGTTCCTAACTTTTATGCCCCTGACATTACCTTACTCTTGATTTACACACCATTAGTATCTACTGCTTTGGGAGATCAATCAATACCCCCCAAACACTATTAATATTTTGTGCACATCTGATGGTCGAAACTTTGCTACTGTCTGAACCAAATCCTGACAGAATAATCGTATGCAAAGTACCAGTGTAAGGGACTCAGATGTTGAACAGTTGTTACCTTCTATAGACACAAGTGTCCACTTTAAGCCTGCCTACTGTAAGCCTCCAATCATATTTTTGTACCTGGTTAAAAAAAAAATTCTCTCGAAGTTTTATAAAGCACGAACTTGATCCGGTTTCGGAGTGCTTTACATGAGCACCAGTTTCGTTACATGAGGACACATTCATTAATACACTTGAGGATTCTCAGTATCTGCTAAATTGCAGCTTTCTTCTCTTTAATCAATATTGCTCCTCAAATTAGTTTGTAATCATAGGAACTTACGGGTGGTGTCATTTTTATGAAATACGTCAGAAACAAAGCAATTGGTATAATCTTCCTTACCTGTCTGATCCAGCCCTGTCCATATTGATTCATATGCACATTTGAGCTGTATGTGTGTAAAACACAAATATGAAAGGTACCCTTTTGGAGAGGCTGTAGTGTTGGCTAGCAAACAAGGGGTTGAATATTTCAACTAAATTACCATGTTTTGCAAAATAGGCACATGTTCTTGATATTCATTAAATACGGGATTTCGTGGTGTATTTGCAGTTCGGTAGATGCTTTTTCCATTGACTCATGTACACATAAGTTGTCAATATGTCTCAATCAAAAGAAAAGATTAGGAAGAGCCACTAAAGTGGTTGGAGGTGTATTCTCAAGGAAAGTCGTCAGAAATGTCCAATCTTATTCTTCCCAGTGGGATTGGATGCTGTATCAATGTGTTTTGCTGCTGGTGCCTCTTCCTCAGTGCATGTAGTTCTTTCCTGATGTCATAATAGTTGTACAAGAGGAGTGCCATACTAAGTATTTCTTATTGACCTACATATCGTAGATTCGGCACAGATTCTTTAACCAAGAGAATGAGTCCCATATTTCCTTTCACAAACTTAGGTCTTATATCCGTCTCCTTTCTTAGTGTTTTTTTTATCAGTTGTATTTATACCGTATTTCATACTTCTGATCAGGTGCATACTTCTACCATGAAAAAGAGCTCAGCTGGATGAATATAGGCTCTGATTCTGTGCCACAGTGGATTAAACATCCTGCTACGACCCCTCCTGGTCCAGTAGGCTACTGCTTAACATCCATGAAAAGGACGCCACTGATGCGTGGGAGCCGTTGCTAGGTTCGTCAGTGTACAGTAGGACAGACTTGTGGGCTGCTTTTAAGGTATATTTTGTGTCAATAAATGAAAAGAAAATGACAGGTTATTTTCTTTAGATAATGACATTGGACAGTGAGGTTGACAATGACAGTGGGGCTCTGTGTGTATGTGGGGGGCTGTGTGTGTATGTGGGGGGCTCTGTGTGTGTGGGGGGATCTGTGTGTGTGGGGGGGCTCTGTGTGTGTGTGTGTGTGTGTGTGTGTGTGGGACTCTGTGTGTGGGGCTCTGTGTGTGGGGCTTGAGGTACTGGGTTTTTCAGAACCGGTGCTTAACCGGTAACCCAGCGGTGTCAGGGAATACACACCCAAAGACCTCGAGTCCTTTTCCTGATTCAGACCACAGAAACTCAGAGTCTTCTAGGTGAAGTAAAGATCGGTTTATTGGCTGCAACCAAGGTAAGAAGTGTCCTAGAAGTACAACACATGGAAGTATGTTCTCAGGAGACTGCTTCAAAATCACGAAGTCAGGCTTCTCTTTTTATACAAAATAATAAGCTTCAGGCAAACATTCCTAGATTTTCAGGATACTATTCACATATTTCGACCACAAATAAGTAACAGAGTTATGATGACAAGCTCACATTTCGTTTGTCTGGTACATAATAAATTACTCGGCAAGGTCCGGTATTTCAATCAGATATCGGCGTTTCCCCAATAAAATGAGCACGTTCTCATCATAAAACAAGTAGGAAAAGAGAAGGAGCGGGGCCAGGTGTGGGCAAGATTCGGCAGGGTGAATGCGTGATGAAAGGGTTTTATGGCCGGGTGCGCCTAGATGCTATCTTGACCGGCCACTGGGAGAGGAGCTGACCAAACGTGTTGGCCTGGGGCGATGGTTTAAACCTGCCCAGGTCACGAAAAAGTCAATCAAGGAGTGCTTGTCCTTATGATATTGGATTAAGCCTATGTGAAGGGCAACATACAAAATGGCTGCCGTATATAAAATGGAAGCCAGGGGTTCAGGGTATAAGTGACGATTTCGAGGTGAAAGCAACCTTCGAATGCGTTGAAAATGTTTGTGCATAATGTACTAGCCATTCTCGGTCTTTTGATACTAAATTTGTCGTGGTACGATGAAGTTTTATTCTTGCGTCTGAATGGTTATATGAGTTTGGATTTTCAGTACTACAGGCTCTGTGTGTGTGGGTGGGCTCTGTGTGTGTGTGTGTGTGGGGGGCTCTGTGTGTGTGTGGGGGGCTATGTGTGTGTGTGTGTGGGGGGCTCTCTGTGTGTGTGTGTGTGTGTGTGTATGTGGCTCTCTGTGTGTGTGGCTCTGTGTCCGCGAATACTCTCTACTACTCTCTAATGCTCACCTATTGTCATTGTAAATGACAATACCATTTATTTATGTTTAAAAAAAAGGAATCAAAAAAATGTCATGAGCAATGCCAATAGCTCTACCTTTAATAATGCCGAGACCATTGCATTGTAAATGCTTGTTTTCTGTTGTATGAGGTCAATCAATCAATCATGCCATTTGTATAGCGTACTACTCACCCGGGAGGGTCTCAAGGCGCTTGGGGGGAGGGGTATGCTACTGCTCGAACAGCCAGGTCTTGAGTTGTTTCCTGAAGGCGAGATGGTCCTGGGTCAGCCGAAGGTGGATGGGGAGGGAGTTCCAAGTCTTGGCAGCCAGGTAAGAGAAGGATCTTCCTCCGGCGGTGGCTCTTCGGATGCGTGGTACGGCTGCGAGGGCGAGGCTGGTGGACCGTAGCTGGCGGGTGGGCGTGTAGAAGGTCAGGCGGTCGTTGAGGTACTTGGGGCCCAGGTCGTGGAGAGACTTGTGTGCGTGGGTGAGGAGCCGGAACGTGATCCTCTTGTCGACGGGGAGCCAGTGCAGGTTTCTCAGGTGGCTTGAGATGTGGCTGCGTCGGGGGACATCCAGGATGAGTCGGGCGGAGGCGTTCTGGATGCGCTGGAGTCTTTTCTGTAGCTTGGCTGTGGTTCCGGCGTAGAGGGCGTATCCGTAGTCCAGTCGGCTGGTGACGAGTGCCTGGGTGACAGTCTTCCTGGTCTCGGTCGGGATCCAGCGGAAGATCTTGCGAAGCATACGCAGGGTGTTGAAGCACGATGAGGAGACGGCGTTGACTTGTCTGGTCATCGAGAGGGAGGGGTCCAGGATGAAGCCCAGGTTGCGTGCGTGGTCGGTTGGCTTGGGTGCGGTGCCCAGGGCTGGGGGCCACCAGGAGTCATCCCAGGCGGAGGGTGAAGATCCCAGGATGAGGACTTCCGTCTTGTCCGAGTTCAGGTCTGCTTGTTCTTTTCGCCATCTCCTCGCAGCTTGCTAGTTTACTAATTTGTTTTTAATCCCGGGCCTCGCCTAGTGTTTGCGCGGTTTTCTTGCTCCCTTTTTTGCCATCTCATCGCAGTTTGCTACTTTATTTATTTATTTGCTTTTAATCCCGGGCCTTGCCTAGTGCGTGCGCGGTTGTCATGCTCCCTACGGCTAGTTATAGTCAGTCCCTTTCCCCACACCCTGTCTGCTCGGGGATGGGGTGCCTGTGCACTCACATTTGCTTTATGTGGAAGGGGGTTGTCGTGGCTGGTATCACAAGAGCGCGCCATTTGTGCTGTGCCCCATCAGCTGTCTGCGAATCCACACCGTCGGTTTCATTTGCTCCCACTCCCCTGCAACATTTTCAGTTCCATAAAAATGTATGGATAAATAAAACGCAAATAGATCCCAATAATAGTAGCATTGTGAGGGTGGGCTTTTATTGCAAAAACGGGTAAATCAAGGGCTGTGACACACCGCTTGTATCTAATGCATCAGGAAAGCTGCGCCGCTGTCTTATAAGGCGGAGTGATGCTAGAAAATGGGGGAGTCGTGAGAGGTAGAAATAGTCGATAACAATTCCTACAACTTTGTTAAAAACAAAAGAAATTAGTATCTAGAAACCATAATATTAAAGTTGTTGTGGTTTACTTCATTGGCCGCGTCATCAGCGTTGTGGGGTTAAGGCACTTGCTGCAGATGTCTGTGTGTTTAGCAAGTGTCAGGGGAGGAGGGTGGGGGTAAACTCTGGTGGCTAATGTGCTTGCAAGAGAAATCAGTGAACAAGCTGGTCACACGTTTGACTGAACATAAAATAGTGTTAGTGCGCCAGTGGTAAAGCACGGAATGTAACCTGCAGATTACAGAACTGAATTTTCCTTGACATAGCTCAGTCGGTTAATGTTTTTGTTTCAGACATCAGTGTATTAAACAAGTTTCAATCCTGATCATATAGCTTAGTGAATAATTTTTTTTGTTTGAATATCTTTTATTGCTTTTGTAGTATGTTGCTCCCAGTACATAATATAACAGCAAGAAAAAAAGAAAAAAAAAGAAAAAAAAAGAAATGATTGCATTACATTGCATGACCGTTTGATAACATCTGATTGAGACAACAGCTGGCCACAACACATATATACATGGTTCCCACTGTTCCAGTTCAACAGGTGCCCAATGGTATACCCGCCAATAAACCCCTTGATGCCCAAGTATGTGGTCCCTTCAGGGCGGGGGATAAGAGGGCGGAAGACATTTCTAGAATCGATGTGACACAACTAGACCCTAGGTATGGAGCAGTCGAGGATCTGCCTGAAGCAGTGGGAACTGTAACAATTCCATAACAATGCAGCCGGTCTTTTATTCCACATAGCATTGGGCGATACAAAAACGTGAGAACGACTCCGGTTGTGTTTCCCCATACATCCACATTAATAAGCAAAGACAAATCGGATTCTTGGCAATATGTAGCAGTGGCAATCAAGTAAAAGCATGTTATAAAAATATGCACATTTCGATATTCGTAACAATATAACCATCACTCCAACTATACAACAATGCGACACAAAACCAACAAAAAAAAGAAATGAGTCAAAATGCAAAATAAAAATAAAAAAGTGGTTCAACAATCAGAAAAGTCCAATCAGGTGCTATCGCTAGTGCAAATCATTTCTCATGAGACGTGCAGTGTGTGGGGCCAGAGGATATACAGCCGTCGTGCCGGTGGGTTCAGCATAGGTGGTGGGAGGGTCAACAGCATGTGTAGCGTCTGTGCCATACCTGCAATGTAGTGGGAGCAAAGCCTCCAGCGTTCAGGACAGTGTCTCTCCATCATGGCCCAACAGAGTCACCATGCCTATGGGCACATGGCGCCAAGGGGTTACCCGGGGCCCCAGTGCCAGTACGCCCCCCGGTTGGGTTTGCTAGAATGTCTCTGACGGAATGCCTTGTCGTATACATGTTTCATGAAAGGTCTTCAGAGTGTTATCCCAGAGCTGTGCTATGGGGTATTTCCGCAATCCCGCTGTCTCCTCCCTGTGTAGTGTCGTGCCCTCTGCCCTCGTCCAATTATCAAAGGAGCTGCGCCAGTGTGCCACATAGGGGGTTCGCTATTTTTCCATCGTTTGGTGACTAACCTCTTTGCCGTGATGAGCCCTAGGTCCCAAAATCTAGAACGGACTCTCGTCTGCGCCGTTCATTTGTAAATGCCTAATATGCATGTCTCCCAAGTATGTTGCAACACTTCCCTGACACTCTCCGCCAGGGAATCCGTCACTTTGCGCCAGTAGGACCGCAGCAAGGGGCATGCCCATATCATGTGAAACAGGTCTGCAGCCACTAACGCACATCTCGGACATGCCGATGCTGTGAGATTGAAATAACGATAGCTTAGTGAATAATACCGCATGTAACCTTTAAGGCATAAATTTAAAATGTTGAAGAATTTTCCTCATTTTTTCATATTTTAAGGTAGTTAAATGTAATCCCCTGGGTAGTTATTACTACTTATAAGTGCTGTAAATATTTATTATTCTATTTTACACAAGGTGATTGTGTCTGAGTATACTGGAGTAGGGCTGAGCCGAGTGTAGATGCTTGCGAGCATGCCATCCATCACCTTCATTTTTTTCTTACTGAGTCACCCTACGTTCAGGTATGCCCAGATGTATGTGCCATGCTGTGGAAATTATTCACTATGGTGGATCGGTCCTAACTATTCAGATTTCAGTGGACGATACTGAATGTAAAAATCAGTTGGATAATGCATAATACGGATCTGCTATTTTAGATCTCTGATGCACAAGATTAACTAGGAGTACACTGGTCAGATTGCAGGAAGACTCTTCTCCGACAGTTGGGGCCAGGTTGGGAGAATTGGACTCTAATGTCTTGGCATGATTCCAAATACACGCCCGTGATCCGTGGAAAGTCTAAACATAGAGATTCTCATAAAGTAGATCCTGCTAAATGGAAACCAGAGAGTCTGCGCTAACTGGGATAATTGGGCTGTGGCAAGACCATTCGCGGTTAAACACCTCAAAATCAGCCCAGCTGTGATGATATGGTCTTCGTTTCTTGGAGATTAAAGACTGTACCTTGCGCTGCACAACAGCTAAGCGGTACAAAAGGGGGTGGTGATGGACGGAGCATCTGAACCAATCAAATACTCACACCCAGTCAACAGATCTGGGTTTAATCCATCACCGTTCTTTAGCCCACTCTGCCACCCCAGCTCAGACATGGCCATATGCAAATCAGTCTGACCCTGTGCCTCATGGGAACAGTCCAGCCCGAACTGCCAAGCCATGCCTTCCCTGGACAGGACTCAAGCTTCCTAGGGCCGGTTTCTGGCATTACAGCCGTCTTCAGCCAGGCTTGCTTGAATCCAGTGGCAAAGTGAGCAAGGGACTCAGGCCTGAGCATACCCTGCCAACTTATGGCGCACAAAGCGGTACAAAAGGGGGTGGTGATGGATTGAGCATCTGAACGGTTTCTGGCATTCAGCCAGGCTTGCTTGAATCCAGTGGCAAAGTGAGCAAGGGACTCACGTCTGAGCAACCCTGCTAACTTATGGCGAACAAAGCGGTACAAAAGGGGGTGGTGATGGACGGAGCATCTGAACCAATCAAATACTCACACCCAGTCAACAGATCTGGGTTTAATCCATCACCGTTCTTTAGCCTACTCTGCCACCCCAGCTCAGACATGGCCATATGCAAATCAGTCTGACCCTGTGCCTCATGGGGACAGTCCAGCCCGAACTGCCAAGCCATGCCTTCTCTGGACCGGACTCAAGCTTCCTATCAATCAATCAATCAATCAATCAAAGCATTTATATAGCGCACTACTCACCCGGAGGGTCTCAAGGCGCTAGGGGAGGGGGGGTCCGCTACTGCTCGAACAGCCAGGTCTTGAGCTGCTTCCTGAAGGCAAGGTGGTCCTGGGTCAGGCGGAGGTGGGTCGGGAGGGAGTTCCAAGTCTTGGCGGCCAGGTAGGAGAAGGACCTTCCTCCTGTGGTGGCTCTTCGGATGTGGGGGACGGAGGCGAGGGCGTGGCCGGTCGATCGAAGCTGGCGTGTGGGGGCGTAGAAGTTGAGGCGGCTGTTGAGGTATCCTGGGCCTTGGTTGTGTAGGGCTTTGTGTGTGTGGGTGAGGAGACGGAAGGTGATTCTCTTGTTGACCGGGAGCCAGTGCAGATCTCTCAGGTGTCCGGAGATGTGGTTGTGTCGGGGGATGTCCAGGATGAGTCGTGCAGAGGCGTTCTGAATCCGCTGGAGTCTCTTCTGGAGTTTGGCGGTGGTTCCGGCGTAGAGGGAGTTGCCGTAGTCCAGACGGCTGGTGACAAGGGCCTGGGTGACCGTCTTCCTGGTCTCGGTGGGGATCCACCGGAAGATCTTACGTAGCATGCGCAGGATGTTGAAGCACGACGAGGAGACGGCGTTGACTTGTCTGGTCATGGAGAGGGAGGAGTCCAGGATGAAGCCCAGGTTGCGTGCGTGGTCTGTTGGTTTGGGTGCGTTGCCCAGGGCGGGGGGCCACCAGGAGTCGTCCCAGACGGAGGGTGAAGATCCCAGGATGAGGACTTCCGTCTTGTCCGAATTCAGTTTCAGGCGGCTGTTCATCATCCACTTGGCTACGTCTGTCATCCCTTCGTGTAGGTTGGCTCTGGCGGTGGCGGGGTCGTTGGTGAGGGAGAGGATCAGCTGGGTGTCGTCAGCGTAGGAGATGATGTTGAGGTTGTGTTGGCGTGCGATGGCTGCGAGGGGGCTCATGTAGACGTTGAAGAGGGTTGGGCTGAGCGAGGAGCCTTGGGGAACGCCGCAGATGACTTCGGTGGCTTCTGATCTGAACGGGGAGAGGCGGACTCTCTGTGTCCTTCCGGCGAGGAACGTGATGATCCATTCCAGTGCCTTCTCCTGGATTCCGACGTTGCTGAGGCGCCGCACTAGGGTACGGTGGCAGACAGTGTCGAAGGCCGCGGAAAGGTCTAGGAGGATTAGGGCCGCTGTTTCTCCGTTGTCGAGCAGGGCTCGGATGTCATCGGTGGCTGCGATCAGGGCGGTCTCGGTGCTGTGGTTGTCCCGGAAGCCAGACTGCGAGAGGTCGAGGGATCCGTTCGTCTCGAGGAAGGCGGCCAGCTGCTTGTTGACGGTCTTCTCGATGACTTTTGCAGGAAACGGGAGCAGCGACATGGGGCGGTAGTTCTTGAGGTCGGTGGGGTCGGCTGATGGCTTCTTTAGTAGAGCGCTGAGTTCGGCGTGCTTCCAGCTCTCCGGGAAGGTAGCGGTGTTGAAGGAGGTGTTGATGATGTCCCGCAGGTGGGGTGCGATGACAGCGTCGGCCTTGTTGAAGACGTGGTGAGGGCAGGGGTCGGTCGGAGATCCGGAGTGGATGGAGTTCATCGTGCGGATGGTGTCTTCGGTGCTGATCGGGGTCCAGGCGCGGAGGGTGGTGGTGGGGGCGGTGGTTCAGTCGTGGCGTGCGTCGGTTGAGTGCTGAAGCTGTTGTGTATGTCCGCGATCTTGTTGTTGAAGTAGGAGGCGAGGGAGTTGCAGAGGTCTTGCGAAGAGGTGATGTCGTTGTTTCCGGCGTTGGGGTTGGAGAGCTCTTTAACGATGTTGAAGAGTTCCTTGCTGTTGTGTGCGTTGTTGTCCAGTCGTTCCTTGAATGCAGTTTTCTTGGTGGCGTGGATCAGTTGGTGGTGTTTTCGGGTGGCGAGCTTGAGGGCAGTCATGTTGTTCGGTGTTGGGTCTCTGCGCCAGGCTTTCTCGAGTGCTCGGCAGTTCTTCTTGGAGCTCTTGAGTTCGTCGGTGAACCATGGGGCTTTCTTGCTGCCGGGTCTGCTAGGCGGGGTCTTCAGAGGGGCGAGGTCGTCTGCGCAGTTGCTGATCCACTTCGTGAGGTTGGTGGCCGCCTGGCTTGGGTTAGTTGCGCTGGTGGGAGGGTTCATGCTCAGGGAGTTCGCGAGCTGGTCGGCTGTAATCTTGTTCCAGCTTCTGCGTGCCACCTGTTGTTGGTGGTGGTGGATCGTGGTCCTTCTGAAGCTGAAGTGGGTGCAGCTGTGGTCCGTCCAGTGGAGTCCGGTGGCGTGGCTGAAGGTGATGTCCTTGCTGGATGAGAACACGGGGTCGAGTGTGTGTCCGGCGTAGTGGGTGGGGGTGGTCACCAGCTGCTTGAGACCGAGGTTGGCGAGGTTGTCCAGCAGGGTGGTGGTGTTGCGGTCGTTGTTGTTCTCCAGGTGGAAGTTGAGGTCCCCGAGGAGGATGTAGTCAGTGGAGAGGAGGGCGTGCGGGCTGATGAAGTCGGCGATGTCTTCGCTGAATTGTGTGCATGGTCCTGGGGGTCTGTAGATGAGGGTGCCTCTGAGGGTGGTCTTGGGGTTGATGTGGATCTGGAAGTGCAGGTGTTCGGCGGGTGCGAGGGTGTCGTCGGTGTTGGTCGTGATGCGGATGGTGTTCCTGTGGATGATGGCGATGCCTCCTCCTGTCTGGTTGACGCGGTCCCTCCGGATGATCTTGTAGCCGTCCGGGATGGCGATGGCGATGTCGGGCGCTGAGGAGGCGTTCATCCAGGTTTCCGTGAGGAAGGCGACGTCTGGGGCTGTGGTGTCGAGCAGGTTCCAGAGCTCGACGGCGTGTCTGTGGATGGAGCGGGTGTTGAGCAGGATGCACTTGAGGTGGTTGCTGCTGGTGCTCGGCTTGGTCGGTGCTGGTGTAGTGCAGGTCCGGATGCAGGTGAACTTGCAGGAGTGGCAGCAGAAGGGTCCGTGGGTGCGTCTCGGGGTGGCTCGATAGCAGCCCGGGATTCGGCCGGCGTTGAGTGCGTAGAGTTCGGTGGCGTCGTAGGTCCGGCGGGTGGGCTGGTGTCTGCGGGAGACAGGGGTCCTGGCGCTGGGCGCGAGCCAGGCGCGGACGGGCGCAGATGGGCTTGCCTTAGGCGCGCCTTCGGCGCGCCAGCAGCGCGCCCGCTGCGCGCGTCCGCTGCGCGGCCTCCATATGAGTGGGAGAAGGAGGGAGGAGCAGCTGGGAGGTGGGAGCGGGGCGGCCAATAGGGTGTGAGGGGGCGGAGCTACGGGACGCGGCGGCGGGAAACGGGCGGCGAGGGGGAGACGCGGGGAATGACAGAAGAAAAAAAGGGACACAATCTGGGCACCAAAGGAAAGGGGAACAATCAAGGCAGCAACATACACAGGTACAGTGGGGGAGAACCACTCACTCGTGGGTACAGAAGAGAAGGAGGGCACAGTCACTCTTAACGCAGGCAGACACAATGCAGCAGCGGTCAGTGGTCACACAGGGGGCTGCGTGGCGGTGAGGGGAGCGACCTGCCTGGTAAACAGGGTCAGAGGTCCTAGGACCGGTTTCGAGCATTACAGCCGTCTTCAGCCAGGCTTGCTTGAATCCAGTAGCAAAGTGAGCAAGGGACTCACGTCTGAGCATACCCTGCCAACTTAGCAGCTAGCAGCTATTTACGGCTCGCGGCCCCCGCTCCGCGGGAGCCGCTCGCAGCCGTCGCACTTGAACCGTGCACTTTGGGTTCCTTTGCCTTCCCTCGGAACGGACTTTTGCTGACCCTCAAGCGGAACAGGGAGGAACTGCTGAGTGGGGGATATCGAACACCCGCTGCAGGGGCCTGGACTGCGAGACCCAGGGTGCCTTGCACCCTACCAACACAGCGCACCTGGTGTCTCTTCCCGCCCCCAGCCTTCCCATATAACCACGCCCCACTACGCGCTCGCGGGACGCGCACAGGACTTAGCCCGGGGCTAAGCCCGGGCAAAGGGCGGGCCGCTTGAGGCCGTTTGAGAACGGTCGAGACCAGGCCACCCCCCTTGCTCCTGTTGCAATCTCTGAGTTTTACGATTGCGCTTTATAAGAGGAACTATGGCGACCAGAGAAACCAGGAGCAAGAGTATGCTGACTGCTGGAGCAGCAAAAGGTACTTTGGATACATATTTTGCCAAAGCTGGGTCTCTCTTGATCGACGAGATAACGATATTGGAAAGGCGTATATCCCAGTAAATAGATTGGGTTAGAAGATCTTCCATAGGGCCCATAGCCAATGCAAAGACTCCAGAAAATAGACGGGATTGCAATGTTCCAGCCAATGGGGAAAATGCGGCGAGTGGGACGTTAGTCTTATCCAACTCAAATAATTCTACCTTGCACAACATTGATAATGATATTAGTATTGCTGACGATTTTAGTCTTTTATCCCTACCTCAAATCCAAGCGCAACAGACCCTCCCCCCTCCCACTGCCACCATAGCTAACTCGGATAATACCAATGATAGCGTAGACTGCCTCACCCAGGGGGAAAGAGAAGGCGCCATACCAAAGAGAAAAAGAGGGGCGTTAAACATTGGTGGGCGAAAAACGAAAATTACTAAGCATAATTGCACAGTGGAGGGTAGTAGACAAGGACCAAGTAAAAAGGGACCTACTATACCAGATAAAACCACGCCTCCACCAACTGTCTCACTGCCCCCGCGGATAGCAAGTCCCCAAATCTCACCTCCCAGTGTAAATGCAGACGCCAATGATCTCACTCTACCTAGGATCGAAGCACTTTTTAAGACATTATTAGGTCCTCTAGAAACACGCCTATCTAAGATTGAAGTCAGGCTAGCGACGATAGAAAAAACAACTGTTCAGCTTGCTGACACGCTTAAAATAAATAATAATATAGCGAAAGGTGGGGTAGAGCTTAGGAGTAAAAAGGTTACACCCAAGCCCCCACATAAGGATGTTGGGCTAGCACCTAGGACACTACAAACACAACTTCCTCCAGCACACGCTGCCACCCCTCAGGTGACTGATTGTATTCCACAAATACAACCTCTGACAGTACCTACTGCCACGCCACTCATTGCCACTCCCCATGTGACTGATTGTAACTCAAGATCTAGTCGACCTGAAAAGGAAGTCGCTGGCATGCAAGGAGCACATGCAATCACCAGAAAACCTGGGCCAATGAACCTGCCGCCAGAGGCGAGCCCGTACACAGTCATTTTGGCTGGTGTACCAGAGTTGAAGTCCGATTCTAAAGAATCCGTCTTCGCTCTGAAAAATAAGGTTGCCAATTGGCTTACTATAAACAGACCCTTACCTCACGGAATTACGAGCGGGGTTCTTATGGTTAGGAGAGTCCCATGGTTGGGTAACACAGATAAATTAATTAATGGAGATTGCGTTATAATCCTAATCAACTTTAGGGATCCTAGGACTGTTTCCCACATATGCAGTTGGTCGCACTCCGAACAGGGGACATCCATCCAGTCGCTACCCCTATCTTTTTTTTATCCACCATTGTATAACTCATGCGAGGAGGAGGGTTGGCATACAATTCCTAGGAGGGGGAGAGGTTGGGTTGACCGAGCTAGAGGTGACTCTCACTACCCCAGATCACAGCAGCCAGTCTTCTTTCCAACATTTAACAGATATAGCTGTCTGGATATGGTGGACTGACATAACCGGGATATGAGGAGGGAGGCGGGTGATTCTCACAGGGGCCGTAAAGGAGGAAATACTAGCCCCCACACTGTAAGCCTTGTTAACATCTTGGAGAAGGACCACTGTGGGGAGCATAAAAATAACAACAAAGTGGCCCATTTAAAGATTAAAGGTCCGCTAACCGATCTCGAGGAACCCAGAGTTGAACTACGGGAACGTGCCTCCAGTGCTACATCACAGTCGAGATTAATGGATATAGTCACATCTATTGCTCCCGCCTCTAATTCCAGATCACCCTCACTTAAGATATTGTCCTGGAACGTGGCTGGCCTGGGGAATAAACTGAACTGTCCTGACTGGAGTTTGTTTATCGAGGGAAAAGACATATGCCTGTTCCAGGAAACTTTGGCTAGAGAGGCTGCTCTTCATACAGGCTTTGCGGCATTCTCGATCCCTGCGAAGTGGGGAGGTAAGAGGCGTCCCTCAGGAGGCCTTGCAACCTGGGTGGCTGCCGACCTGGGATGTGATGCTACACCCCTCCCTTCAGCTTCCGATGATATTCTTGGGGTTTTGTTGGAGTGGCCGAACTCGAGTAGGCTGGCTGTGATAAACGTCTACTCCAGACCAGTAAACATCACACAAGAGTCAGCTACCATTGAGGAACTCTCGGTCTTCCTTAGTGACATCCCCAAGGGCACACCGTTCTTGGTGGGAGGCGACTTCAACTGCCACTTCGAGCCCCTTCCAGGTTTACTGGATGGACTATCCCAGGAGGAGGACGCCGCGTGGCTGGTACCTCCTTCGGTAGCTCCTACCCCCAGAGCCTGGACTCCTCTAGCTCTTCAAATTACTGCCCTAACTCTGAAGTGTGGTATGCGGGCTTGTAATGGACGTATAAGCTCAGATATTCCACCAAAATGTACGTATCACAGAGAGGGCAAGGAGTCCAGATTGGACTATATCATGGTTCAACTCTCCCAGTGGTCGCATATCACTGACTTCCAGGTGATATCTAGGGAAGATAGCGACCACAACGCGCTTGAATTGGAATATGCCATTCCCGACCTAGAAGACAGAAGGGCTGCGCTAGATGATGTTGTCCCTGGGTAGGCGCTGACAAATAACAGACGGCGTGTTAGGTGGGAGAAGCTAGCCTCTAACCCAGAGAAGGTTTGTGGACTCTATTCCCGGCTCATACCGACTCTTGAAAAGGTTTGTTTAATAATGGAGTGCCCCACCTCCCAGGACACATACAAGGAAATATGGCTGGCATATGAGAATCTCATTGAGTCCGTGGCTGAAGTCCTTTTTGCCACAGGGAAGAGGCGGGGTGGCCGTTATGACCGCCCCACCTGGTACAATCAGGCTTGCCGAAAGGCCAAATCAGATCTTCTGACATCGATCAAGGATGGTGCAGATAGGTATGTAACCCAGGCAAGGAGAAGGGACATAAGCGCCTGATCTCCCATGCTAAAAGTGAATGGGAACACGAAAAATGGGATAATCTCACTACACTATTGGCCATCAGGGACTCCCGTAAATTCTGGAGCACTGTTAACACAGGGTCCGAGGAGTTAGCCTCGGCAATTGAACCTAATATTTTGGCTAAGACCTGGCAGGATCATTTCCATTCCCTTTACAAGGTTGCCGACGAAGCCACTAACGATACTCTTCCTAATATCAATGTAACAGTGGAGGGGGATCTCTTTACAGAGATGGAAATGCGAGTAGCCATCGCAGGGTTGGCACCAGGCAAAGCACCAGGATTGGATGGCCTGCCGGGTGACCTATTCAAGCAGGAGCCTGATGTATGGGCTCCCTACTTGGTCCTGATATTTAATGCTGTCTTAAGGGGTATGGAGGTTCCCTGCACTTGGCTGGGTGCAGAGATTGTTCCCATATTTAAGAAGGGATCACCTCTGCTCCCAGCCAACTACAGGCCTATTAGCCTCATAGATGTACCCCAGAAGTTATTTGGTAGGCTGATATTAGACCGCCTCCAAGATTGGATAGAGGAATTTAACATTCTTAGTCCCTATCAGGCGGGATTCAGAAGAGGGGTCTCTACTATGGACCAGATCTTCCTCCTCAATCTCCTCTTCTGGAAGACTGCGGTAATCAAGGGCGGCAGCCTGTACACGGTATTCGTGGACTTGCGTGCCGCCTTCGATTTAGTACCTAGAGATAGGCTCTGGACCGTACTGTCGGAGCTGGGCGTTCCGGTTGATATCCTGACTATTCTAATAAGATTACACCAGGGAAACTTCGCACGGGTCAGGTGCGGAAGAAATGGGGCACTTTCCGACAGGTTTCCCGTTGACAGGGGGGTGAGACAGGGTTGCGTGCTTGCGCCTCTTTGTCAACGGGGTAATTGCCCACCTGACCAGGATGGGTGACATTGATGCTCCTAAGTTGAAAGGCAGCAGGGTGCCCGCTATTATGTTTGCGGACGACACCCTGCTGCTGTCCAAGTCCCCCATGGGAATACAAAGGGTCTTGGATGGGGTTTCAGCCTTTTGTGGGGAGAGGGGGCTTGAGATCAATGCTTCAAAAACTAAATTTATGATTCTCAACCCCCCCCTCCTTCAACACGCCCCAACCCTACGATAGGTCTGTTAAGACTCGAGAGGGTTTTCACCTTCGAATACCTGGGTGTAACTATTATTCAGGATATGACATGGGATACACACTGGACCAAGGCTAATATGAAACTGGTCCAGTTAACGGGGGGGTATTTGTAGGATGGCAAGCAGGTCGACATACAAACCTTTTGGTGCCGCCCTCGAAATCTACAAAATTCAGGCCAGAGGAGCAGCTTTATATGGAGGGGAATTGTGGGGTCATACTTCCGCTCAATGCCTGCAGACTACTGAAAATAAATTTATTAGACAGCTGGCGGCATTACCGGCAAGTACCCCGCTTCTCCCGTTGAGACTCGACTTAGGTCTCAGACCTATTTCGGAGGAGCTGGGATCAAGACCAATAACCTTCTGGCGCCGTATCTGGAGTACGCCCGAACTTACGAACTACAGGGACGAGCTCCAAGAGATTCTTTGTCTACCCAAATCAAGACAAATTCCATGGATAAGGTACATCAAACAGACATGTGAGACACTAGGTAGCCAGAATTATGGCTAGATCCATGTAACGCATGCAGTAGGATCCCACGCAAACTCCTTTTGAGGGATTTTTATGAGCAGAAGCTATCGGCCATAAAGGGGAATACAAGGGATGGGTCCCTGACAGATCTGTTCATTAAATCTAAAGATTTGTACCATCTTGAGTGTGTGCTAGACAGTATTTCTCCTGTCCTTACCAGAAAACTATTTATGCAATGGCGCTATGGCACACTTCCAATTAGGGAATTCACAAATTCCTGGGCCCAGTCACTATCTAGAGAACAGTGCCCGTCATGCTCACACCACCGGGAAGACGAATTGCACATTATATTTTTCTGCAAAGCATACCAAAGATCTAGGAAATACTGGCTTGCCCCCCTTCTTAAAAACTTAGGCTTCACCCAATATCTCCCTGCTTATAGAATCTTAAAGACGGATCTCTCACCTCCGATAGTGTTTGCGGTAGCAACATTTTTAACTGCGATGTGGCACATCCGCTCCCGCTTTTTGAAATATGAGGTGGATCTGGGATAAAAGAACTGTATTCATGATTTGTAATTGTAATATATACCAAATGATTTTAACAGACTCATTGTAATGCTTTTTAATCATGCTTACTGGATTTTATATTGGAAATTGTTTGTATTTCTTTTATGATCTAAATCGATCGAAATAAAGATTGAAATGAATGAATGAGTTTGATTGGTTCAGATGCTCCGTCCATCACCACCCCCTATTGCACAACAGCTAAGTCACTTCAAAGTACTGGAACAGAAAGAAAACAAGCATTTGCAATGCAATAGGTCTCGCATTTGCGAGAGTTTAAGCTATTGGCATTGTACATGACAATGCCTTTTATTTGTGCGTGGGTTTTAAAACAGATAAACAAAAGACATTGTCATTTACAGTGCCAATAGCTTACTCTCTCGCAAATGCGAGGCCTATTTCATTGCAAATGCTTGTTCTTTAAAGAAGTCTTTCGAGTCACAAGGTAGAGTTACTCCTTTGTGTGGTGATAATGTGCATGGGTATGGACGCCATTGTTAGATTGTTTTCTTCCGTCGTCTGGTTTGGATGTGTGCTTCAGTTCGTCACCATCACTTTGCTCTTTTCAGTTCACAGTACCTTCCCGTCCATAGGTATTGACTTCCATTGCATTCCTCCATTTCCCTTGCATATCAGCGGGAAAATATTTTGACCAGCCGGGTCCTTTTCAATTGCGGCCCCTCCTGGGCCTCGTCCTTCGGGACCTACACCCGTTTCCATTGCAACTCTCGAGAATGTCTCGAGAGTGATGGAACGAAAGTCCTTTCGTTATTGTCCCCCGCTGCCACGCCAAATGTCCTTGGACCGACTTACATCAGGTCTGAAATTCCTCTCCAGAAGACAGCGAGGCTGAATGCAACGCCTTCCGCTCCAAGAAAAACGTTGCTACCAGCGCACACTTGGCTCAAGATGTCAGAGGAGAATGGAAGAAAAAAAACAGACCTTTCCAGTCCCGGGGACCATGAGGGGGAACAACACTCACAACCATCTGCTGCAGATGAAGAGGCCTTCTTCATTAAAAGCAGCTCCGGTTCTGACTTGAAGATCGATCTGGAGATGAAGGACCTCTCACCTACACCATCCCCAGATGATTTTGGCCCTGGTGCACTTAACTGAAACTATAATGCCAGTCAGTGCTGAACTGAAATTCTTAAATGCAAAAAGGCATTTCCTCAGAGCACATCCCTTTAAAAGGGCAAGTACTCAACCGAGCTGTAGATCTGTCATTAATATGACTCAGTTTCACATATGGTCAGACATCTGATGTTTTCCATACAAGGCCAGCTTGGTACCGCTTAATTCGATTCTCTGAAGTATTCATGTGCTCCATAAAGCAGGCAGTCCAAGAAGCTTGATCAAGATGCAGCTTTTATGAAACTTCCAGTCTCTCCTGGAAATGTGACCCAGTTGCATGAAAATAAAACAATATTGTTGTGGTATGCTTTATGTACCCTTAAAAGGGAACTCTAAAGGCATGCCTGAGAGGTGGTACGAGCTGCACAGCATTCTTGAGTCCCACACAGGCAGTCAGGATGCATGCCCTAAACCCCACATAGGCTTACTGCTCCCAGAGATACACTGCTATCTAATAACACAAGGCTGTCGCAGTCTGCCTCAATAAAAGTTTTAAATAGCCTATCACACGCCTGTGCAGCAGGGATCTCAAAAAGAGTAGCATCTAATTCCTCTTTCCCTTGCATCTTTCTGAATTATGTACCTCGGCACTATTAAATGCAATATCATGATATCAGTCATATAAGAACAGGTTCGGAATCCCTCTGTTGAAGCGGATTCTCATAATACTCTGTCTATTTTTCCAACTGATGCAAAATAATGTTAACAAAGTTTGCTAGAGGCATCCGTGAAAACCGACTCCTTAATTCGCAGTCTCATTCCTTGGATCATGCTAGGACTGAAGGAACAACATTGGCCCCACCTCCATGAGCATATCTCCTCCAAAACCAGCTGCATCTCCGACAAGACCATCCAAAACAATGTCCCTGCTCTGCAGGAGAGAAACCAGTAACCTCAACTAGACAGTTCCACACCAGAAGGGAGGACATCGCTAGACTGGAGTTGAAGAAATGCAAACTCTAAAGAACCAGAAGGCAGACCTTGTCCATCTAAGCACACAGGATCTGGAAGAGCATTCCCATCGACACAGAATGTTCCCAACCCGCTTGCAATTTTGAATGAAACTAAATATTCATATTAAGAAGAGCACTACGGTTATGTTTCTTATGAATTATGTCTTTTTCATTCTGTTTACAACCTTTTTCATACTGTTTACTACCTTGCTCTCTGAAGGGAGTAGTGGGCTAGAATTGAAATCCTTAAGTAACGATAGCAAATATTGGCAGTTTCTAGTGAATTAAGATGCTTAATTTTCTTGCAGAGAATACAAGGACCTTACAGTTCTGTCAAGTTATATTTGCAGCAGTATTGAATTAATACTATTAACTGAAAGCACTCTATTGTGCCTTGTCACTTAATCGATTTGTACACAGTTTACACACTTGCTAATTAAATATTGACTTTTTGTTTCCTGTGATATTAAGTCTGCAGAGGTTAATAATTATAGCAGATATTGCGATCCTAGAGGTACAAAGGTGTATAAAATAAAACACAGCTTTTGTATACTCTGGGAGGATGTTTTGTGACCTGTGGTACCTTAGAAAGGTAATGTACGCGCCTTGCACATGCATTGTGGACAGTGATTCAGTAGAGGGTGTGCTCATTCAAAGTTTAGAAGGAGGCGTTTGGTACATTCTGAATACAATGTAAATGTATTTGTAAATGTATTTCGATTTATATAGCGCACGAATCACCCGAAGGTCTCAAGGCGCTTGCTTAGGGAACCCGTCCTGGTATTCCCCTGTGAGATGCCCCGGCAGGGTATCCACAAGGTGAAAGCCAGGCATCCCGCCGCGAGGGGCCGTAGTGGAGATTAAGCAAGCTATTGCCCAGAGTCGCAGAGTGTGACCCCGTGAGTCGAGTAGGCACCGGAGCGAGAATTGTCAAGTCCGTGGAATTTTGAGCCCGAGACCCGCCGAGGCGGGGAATCGAACCCTGGTCCACGGCTGATATCAGCTTCCGGGTCTGCCGCCTCTAACCACTGAGCCACGCTTCCCCTTTCTCTTCCTATTGTTTGCAATAATTGGTATACTCTTCCTAGTGTCTAGGTTTAGATAAAAATGTGTACACCCATTTAGCTGTGATTATTTGACTTCGCAGGGTAATGTGAGGGACTTGAGTGCTCTGCCAGAGTCTCTGCTAGAATGTGAGGTTGCTGGTATACTAATCTACCTTTATGAACTCAGCTGGTAGAATAGCTCTGGAGAGGGCAGGAAACACCTCAAATCCTCCCAGGAGAGTAAAAGCTTTAAAAAGGAGAAATCTTTTAAAGTCTCCTCAGAGCCTGCATCATCCTTACCCACCACGCCTTCAAGTAAGGAAAAACATAGTCCTCGAGCCTCCTCCTCGGATTCTAAGAGGCACAGAGCTGACAAAAACCATTGTCGTCTACATCATCGATGACACTATGCCCGTCCATGACTACAAGTACTACTGTGTCATCGTCAATGGAAGGAACAACGACAGCAGCGATCTCTGGTCCTATACCGTCGGCGAGAATCTCCCACTCTTGGAGTCTATCAATGGTGAGCATTCTGCAGCCCCCGCCACTGACGTCATCGACGATAGCACCATCAACATCAATCCCATTGACTAAGACCTCATCGCCGAGCATCCCGTGGGTGAAGACCCCGTAGACGGCTGATCTATAGGTGACAGCATCAATAACAGAAATGCCTGTATCGTTGATTACAGTACTGTCTATGCCATCGTGGACGATGGTAAATATTACTAAGGTGATGAAAACCTTCCTGCATCCGGAGGTGTCTTCAGTCAGTAAGATTTCTCTTCTGCATCCTTCGCACCTGTTAGACGTACAAGAATCTGATGATGATGATGGAATGTACGGTGTAGCTCAAAGCCTGTCTGAATTACACGTCAAATGTCAGGAGGAAGACTATGATTATGAGGATGAAGAGCAATATTATCAACCATATCTAGCTCTGCCACGTCATTACCAACCTTATTGCTTTCCCCTTGAGCCTCATCCTAGAGAAATGTCACACTTGCCACCTTCTCTTATCCAGGACCTACAGGGCGATGATGGCTTACTACTGTAGGAAAGTAGTATCTGCTTCTTATGATCACCCCCTCTTTTTTGCTTGATGTCTCACTGTTTTTGACTAGTCTGACTGGGATCCTGCTAATAAGGACCCCAGTCTATCTGCTTTCTCCCTTAAATTGACATACATGTACTTTGATACACTCCAGATTGGATACTGGGGTACCCTTATCAGTTCCTAGAGTATGGTACACATGTACCCAGGGAATCAGTACCCCAGAGGCCTCCCATGCGCTAAAGCATGAATTATGCCACCCATGAGAGGCCATGCAAAATGTAACTAGAGGTCTGCTACTGCAGCCTGTGTAAGATGGTGCTTGCACCACTCACCTTAGATATAGGTTCACTATATCTAATTGTCACTACACTTAAAACTTATAAGTCACCCTAAAACAGGCCTTAACAATCCTGAAGGCAGTGTGCTGAGTTTTATGTGAGAGAGTGCCCCTGCATGAGCAGTGCCTCTCTGCAGGCTTTGGAGACCATTCTCCAGGGTTGTCTGTGACTCGCCGGACATATAGGTAGAGGTGTATTATAACCTCGCGATAAATGCTATCTCGAAAATGGCTACATAGAAACATATCGAGTTTGGTATCAAACACCTTGGAATCATACCTTCACACCAGTAACTGGTGTGGGAGGTATGATTCCACCCTTCTGAAGCGAGCTTCGTGGGGTCACTGGTGTTACCGATGCCAGCCTTCTTGACCCGGACAGCACAAGATGCTGCCGATCAGAGACCCATGTCTGCCCTCCTGCTGCTGAGCCAAGCTTGAGCAGAGGAAGGCAGCACAATAGGTATCCTGTCACGGGGAGGTGTGACCACCTCCCAGACAGGATTTAGTGTATTAGGGCTGGATGAGTGCACTCCGAGGGTGCCTGTAAGTCTGCACTTGGGCCACATTTGGTGTCCCTGTGCATAGTCCAGCTCAAAGCAGTTCTAGGGGCCATTGGCTCCTGCTCTAGTGCGAAACTGGACAAAGGACATGGGTGTAGCCACCCCTCTGTCCTACCCCTCCCCTAGGAGGGTCCCCTGAATCTGTCCAACCCTCTCCCGTGGTTATAAAATGGGTTACCTGGCTACAGGACATTGGATTTTATGTAAACAAGATTCTACAAGAAGAAACCACGGACCTTCAACCGTCTGGACACTTTGGACTTCGCTGTACCTCGACTGGGCTCAACTTCGTCCCCCTCCATCCGTCCGAATCTTGGTTTGTGTCTTTGCTCCATACAGACTCCGTGCAAGACCTGTCTTGCACTTAAGACAACCGAAAATTTCCCTTGGAGTGAAGGAGTCACTCCCCTGCTTCGCAGGCACCTAAAGCGCAACTGACCGGTCTGCTGCTCCTGAGCTCCTGCAGACTCCGAAGATTTCAGCAACACAGGAGGTGGGTTCCTGAAGGTCCCTGAGGTCGATCTGCCCTGTGACTAAGTTTGAGGCCAGTATCCCTCGTGGGGGCCACGTAACCCGAAACCCTGTGCACCGCGTCCATTTGCAAGTGCATGTGCTTATTGACGATTCCCGAGCTTGTGTATTGGACCCCATTTAGTCCTGACCCTGAGCCGTATTTACACCAAAGAACTCCGGTCTCCTTGCACTGTATGCTTTGTGGGGTGGTGCTTTGCAATCTTGCTCGAGGTCCCCTCGCGACTCCTGGTCATTTGGCCTGTGGGTCCTCCTGAGGGTCATCATGAATGTTCCTGGGTGTTTCTGGTTGCTCCAGAAGTGCCCTGACTCCCCATTGCTTGGTGAGTTCTCTGGACCTTGCTGGTCCACACTGTAACCTATTTGACCTTCCTGCATGGGTTGCATTTGCCAAGGCTTGTTGGTGCTTCTGCCAGACACCGACCCCTCAGCACTGGACATCCTTCGTGGAACAGCTCACCTCCAACCCTTAATCATCCTCGATGTCTCCTGGTCCTCGTGGCTGCAGAGTGAAACATCTCTTCTTCGCACCTGAAGAACCCTACATCGGTGGGCATTTGTCTCCCGAGCCCCTGGTCACTCTGAAGTGACACAGACTCTGTCACCTCTGCTTTCAGGTTCCTTCCATCTAGAATCCAGGCTTTGATTCCACCAGACCCTTTTCACCTTCACAGCAGCAGTACTTCTTCACAGCCTTCCATTGGGAACAACAAGAGTTTCCGACGCCACTTCAGACCTATGCACATGGCTCCCCTGGGATAGGAAACTCTGGTACTACGGTATCCACAGTTGGGGTGGCTCTTCAAACTCTTAAGTTCCAAAGGGTTCGCTTGAAGTCCTCCTAGAAGGGTCCTTAAACTTTAAAAGTGTAACCATGACTTTCCCATAGAATTGTGCAGAGCCTTGGTTGTGTTCCCACACTTCACCCGGCCTCGGTGAGGTCCCTGTCTTCTCACCTTGGGTGGTTCCTTGGGGTCCCAGCGATTATACTAGCTCTTGACCTTGTCTTGATCCCAGTCGTGACTGTTATACACCTATTTTACTATATGTTTTGGTCTCCCCCTGGAGCCCACTGTGTATTGTGCTACTTACAACTGTTCAATTGAATTGTATTGTGTGCTTTGTGTTCTATCCTCGTGTAGAGGATAGTAGAGAGTGTATATTAATGAATACATATTTTTATATACCTACTGTGTGGTTCTCCTTCATTTAGTCATTCAGGAGGTGATATTCTGGTAAAACAAGCTGCTTTACATTCCTTCGAGATTAAGTCGAAACCTTCAAAACACCGACTTTGCCATCACCAGTGACACCTACACTAATACTACGCCAACTAATAGCAGTACCTGCCATGGAAGATCGTTAGTCCTTGGATGAGAGTAGAGGAGGTGAGATCCAGGATCCTCATCCACTGTTGGATCCTTGGGATGATTACATTTCTCCCACTCCCTCCCCTACTCCACATCTTCCAGCAGACTCGCCTCCCGAAGACATTGTGCGGTTCCACAATTTAATGGAAAGAGCAACCACCATGTTCCATCGGCCATCGACTGTGAAGCATACAGACTGTTTCCTGTATGGCTTCTGTTGGACCTGTCAGCCTTAGGGTCGTCTTCCCTTACATTTTTGCCCTTTCGCCTCCCATTTTTACTTTACATTTTGTTGGACTTAGGACTCTGGGCGCCTCACCACTGCTAAACAGTGCTGAGGTGCAGGTGCTCTCCTCTAAGACAACGTGACGCTGGCATATCTGCCACAAGCCCCTGCTACCGCAGTAAGGCTTAATCCTCCATAGGCTAACATTGGGAACCCCCCCTTAGGGGATAATTTCTGACAGGGACCTAATAAGTCTGTCATGTTTTGTCTTGTTGGACTCGGGGTAGGGAACCCTTTCCAATGATATATGGGGTTTGGGCATTCTACGCTAGGAATCCCACTTTTAGAAAGTGGAACTTTCCCTGCCTACACTTAGATTGGGCACTGTAGACTCCCCCTCCCCTCTGCATACTGATAGCTGCCTGGGTTGGGAGGTGGGAGTGGTGATTCACACCTTCTCCCCTTGGATGGGCTGTGATGGGCTGCCCACTGTAGCCTTAACAGCCCTGTCTCTCTTCACTGTGACAGCCAGATCAGGGAAGGCAGGGAACATCCCAGAACTCCCTGTACTCTTCCAGAAGCCCCTGCCCCCAGACCCTTCCAGAGACTTCCACCACCTTCCAGTAACTGGGCTGTAGAATATATAAGGGAGGGTCTTGGCCTCACATCTTTGTTACACTGCTGGACGACGAGGAATCTCTGCAGGAGCGAGGACTGCTGCACCAGGAAAGATTGCCACTTGTGAGCAGGCTGACTGCTCCAAGGAACTGCTGCCCCACTCTGCTGAGCTGCCCTGCTGCCTGCTGATCCTGCCCAGCTAGGGAGACCTGAAGAAACACCTCCAGAGTGTCTCCACCACTGTCTCAATGGCCCCCTGATTGTTGGGGGTTCATAAGGACCGTAAGGACTCATAAGGATCACCACGTTTTCTGTCTTGATTGAACTGCCTCTGCAACACAGAGGGCGTGTAACCACTTTACAATTGAGAGCGATGTGCGCCCGTCACCTGAGCACTGCTGAAAGACCTGCTGATTGCCCTGAAGTCACCGCAGCGGGCCCCGTGTTCAAACCCTTGCAAATCTGCCTCCGCATAATCACCGCTGCGGCCCGGGAGCTTCGGGAGCCCCGGGGCGTGTCATCACCACTTCAAGACCCGCCGTGCTGTGATTAGGCGTGGGCGCGAGGTGTCTTCTAGCAACATTAGTTGCATGAAGAAGGCGACGCGCGCTCCCTCTCACACGTAGCTGGAAGCCCGCGACATCGGGGGAAGCCTTTCAGATTCCAGCAGGCAGGCAGAAGAGGCCCCAGGCCGAGGATCGCGCCAGAGCAGAGGGGAGAGACCAACCAGCCCCAGGTAACAGTCGACTGCCTCAAAGGCTGCTGGGTTGCCTGGGCGGGCTGCGGGTCAGTGGGACTGTTGGCCGGGCAGGATCGTTAACCCACTTTGCTGGAGGGGCCTTCTCTTTGAGAGCGTGGGGGCTGTGTAGCTTGCTAGCAGGCCCCCAAGGACTGTTCTGAATACTTGGTTGTTGGCTCTGCGTGGGGGCATTCCTGAGGGCGGATCAGCGGGGGCTGTATTATTCTGCTGCTGGGAGTTCAAGGACACCTAGGACGCACGTCTATCCACACAAATGGGAGCAATCGCTTGTGGGGAACTCCTCGACTTAGCAGCCAAGCTCTGCTCTGCCCGAATGGTGCGACCCTAAAAAGACTGGGAACAACGTCTAAAACTGCTGCATTTGGGGAACTGGTTGCTACCAAGTTATGTCCTTTGAGAAACCGTCTGTGCCCATATTAGAGACTGGTTCTAACCCCCTTGGAGTGAAGGAGGACACTCAGGGCCCACAAGTGAATTCCTGCAACAGTGTCCCCAAGAGACATTTCAGTGGAACCTTGTAATGGTGTACATTGAACTCCTGCCATGTTTTGGGTCTTACACAATCCCCAGAGAAAATATAATTTTACTTTCCTTATATGAAACTGGATTCATCTTTTATTAGTAATCTTGCCTGGAACCTAGATTTATCTAATTATTGATCAGGCCTGGAACCTGGAGTTATCTGATTATTGATCTGCCTGAAACTGAGATAAAGATATTTTTATAACTCATTGGTGCAGTGTCCTCTTTTCTTGTGGGTGTGCTGCACTGCGTACGGTTGATGTGTGTTGCACAAATACTTTGCACATTGCCTCTGGAGTTAAGCCTTCCTGCTCTTCCCCAAGCTACCCTGTCGGAAGCGGTGGTCCCTACTTGGACTAGGGTGCGTACCCCTGCCAACTAGAGACCCCGGTTCCAACAGCTTCATAGAGGAAACTAGAGAATCTGTACAATTGATCCCTTGTAATCGATTACATCTGGCAGGGAGTAAAGATCATGAAGACACTGGCCACGATATTGTCTGTGGTCCCTCGGATTGATAAGAAATACAGGACCCAAGAGGATTACCCTCTTGCCTCACAGGTCACCCAAGGCCAGATTGTGTCATTTCACTTGCAGTATAGAGGAGATCTAAATATCTGGCCACTTCCATCACCACTCCCCTGATAAAGAGGGGCATAGATTGGACATTATGGGGAAACCTTTTTCCAGCATGGCTGCAGTAACAGTTTGGGTTGCCAATGCTCTAGGAATCATCAGCCATTAGGACCGTAAGATGTGGTCAGACATGGCTTCTATGTTCAACCTCATCCCGGAAGATGGAAAACAAGAAGCTAGAAACATCCTATTGGAAGGAAAGTGAGCAGCCTCAGAGACTATCGACATAGTCAAAACAGGTTTCAGCCAGCTGGCAGGCGTGGCAGTGTTGCGGTATCAAGGATGGTTAAAAGCCACTACCTTCAGACCAAAACTTCAGACAAAGACATTCGACATGCCATTTAAATAGGACTCTTTGTTTGGGAAACATATTGACCAGGCTCTTTTAACTATAAGACTGACACAGCAAAGGCTTTGGGCACTTTGCAATATAGGGTAATAGAAAAAATCGTAGGAGGCCCCCTCTTATTGGCTGTACGGGACCTGGGGGAAATTGCGGAAAGATATGGGGTGTCCCTTCTACTTGCAGGACTGAAAAGACCTGCTCCTCAATATGGGTATTTTGTATATCTCCGAGTACTCAGAGGTTAGGCCTAGATTCAATGACTTTACACAAAACACATTAGTCCATGTATGATACATAAGCAAGCTATATATAGTATTTCTGGGTGACAGGTATTCAACTTAAAATTAAAATTAAAACAACTAATTTTCTGATGTCAAGTGTCTGTATTTATTATTATTCAGTACAAAATGGGACATGTCACATCTTTAAATATACATCTGTATTTGGTCAACACAATATTATACATGGTTCATAGTTTTAAAATCACATTTAATGCACAATTAAAATGGTTTTTAAAATACACAAAATCACAATTTATAAATCAATACAAAAGAATCACAATTCGAGTCGACGCAGCGTTTCGGTTTTCCTTATTTCACACCTTCTTCAGGACTGATTCTAAAAAGATTTTTATTAAAAACACAATAGGGTTACCATTTGTTGACTGGTACAGTATTTTAAATTACATTGCACATTTGTCCCTAATTCTAAGTCGCACCCACTCGTTTCTATTGTATCACATTTCATAGAGATTTCTGAAAGACAGTATGTTTGGAAACTTTTTCCCTTTTCTTTGTTTATCAAAAATGTATAGGTTTTCTATAACATGTCTTTTCTTCCTTGTACATACAATTCTGAATTTTGCTTGCCCTCTCCATTTATCCTCAACAGTCATTAAACGTTTCTAGCCACTCTTCAAGTTCCTCAGAGATATACAAACATTCATGTGCCTTAGGGTCCACGGATGTTTATTAGACACATATCACATTTGTTTACTTGTGTCTGTACTAATTGGGTACCTATGCCCAATGTGGGGGTTATCTATCACCAAAAAGGGCCCACTACAGTCGCCTTACCTTTAACACTAGTCTTTATGTTAAATCCACCTCAATTCTTGGTGATATTTCTGTACCACAGTCTTATACGAGCTGTTGGCGGTAGTCTTAAATGTTACCGGTTTCAGGTTTTTCCCTATGGTAAGAGGGAGGGATAGATGTACTATTATGGATCATACATCCTTCTTTCTGTATTATATATATATTTATGTATGTACCTGATCTGATTAGATGTCTTGTCTTCCACACTGTGCGAGGAAGCCACCGTTGAATTACAGGACGTAGGGAGTCCTTTTAAATAAACAGAATATCGTCATTAGGGGATCTCTAAGAGAATCTTTTCTTTTTCCAAATATCTGTACACCTTTGTACTCACCTAATTTTGAGTGGTTAAGACTGATGTCGTGATTTTCTTCTCAATTATGATCGACTACAGGAAGCTTTGGGTTTTAATTTTCCTTCTCGCTCTTTTCAAACCACTGTACTCTATAAATTAATTATTATATAATATTAGTCCAAAATATCCATTGCGTGTATTATTCCACTGACTCTAACTTCCTTATTTCATTTTTGCCACAATCTTTGACTTTAAAGTTAGGGTTTTGAATTCTGGACTTTCCTATGCTCCGAGCCCTCCTTTACCGGCATCAGAGAACTGCCCGATGACGAGAATACTATATTTTATTTAACCGCCACCCCACTCTGTCTCTTAGCCAGTTGTTTATCTTCGGAGAGCGGTATTCGGCTATGGGGGCTTACTTTTTTGCTTTGTCTCGGCCTCCCTGCTCCTCGTCACAGCGACGCCCGCTCCGTCTGCAGCTTCGGTTTCCTTGCGAGTCTTATCGTTTTAGCTGGAGCCTAATGTCTCTTTTTAAGCTGGGCCATCTAATTGGTAATTTGTTCTTTATGTTCTGATTGGTCGGTTTATAACCTATCAGCGCTCGATTGTCGAGCGAAATAACGCGGTTGCCATGGTCTCAGTTTGTTAGCAGCTACGTGTTCTGATTGGTCGGATTCTGACCTATCTGCGCTCGATTACAGAGCGAGATAACGCGGTTACTATGGTTTCACTTCTTTGGCCGCTTCCACTATTTTGTGTGTGTTCCCACACCTGATTGGGCAGTTTCTGTCCAATTGGATTGTCAATATACTGGCGATTGCACGCGCTCTTTGTAGTTCGAGTTCATGTGTATATGAACGCGATGTGTAGTGCAGCAGTATAATGTTTGTGTATTGTGGTTAGAAGATATCATTATTCACTAAACTTCTTTAAGGCATTTTTTATAGTAATTTTATCAGGTTTGGCGTATCCCTTGTTTCTGATTTCTTAATTTATAATTTCAGCTAGGTTGGACACACTCCGCACGATTGCGTCATTTAAAGCCCTGTTCCTACCTATTGATTTAGCCTTCTAATTTTATGATAATCAGCTAAACATGATCTTCTAATGTTCTTATGTTGCGTGTGTAGGGGCGTGGGAGTGTCTAGTAGTGGTGAGCTGGTATAATAAATTCGGTGGGTTTTATGTTTACTTTATATTCAATTAGGATGGTTTTTGTTAGAGTAACTCTGACATCTATTTTGTTTGGCTATTGGATGATTACTTCCCAGTCTTCCTTACTGTTTAGGCCACATCTCACGCTATTGAATTTTGACATATAGAATTGTTCCCTCTTTTTCCTCTTTGCATTGGTGTCGCCTCCTCTCAAGTTTAAGGTCACAGTTTCAAGGCCACACCAGCTTAAATCTTCTACCTTATGTCCTGCCGATGTCCAGTGTTCTGTCAGGGGGGCACCTTTTTTGTTATTTCTTATTGCGGATTTGTGCTCATTGAGGCGAGTCCGTACTTCTCTAGATGTTTCGCCTATGTAACATAGTTTACACGGACATTGTATCAGGTATATTATGTTCTTGGTACGGCAGTTCATGAAGCTCTTGATCATTACTGTTGTATTAGCAGTCTTAATGGAACTGCCTTTAATGATATTCTCGCAGTTTACACATCCCTGACATGGGAAAGTCCCACTAGGCAGGGGTGCGTTATTTATGCGTGGTTGTGACTGATTTGTAGTATCTCTATAGGTATGCACCAACCTATTGATTGTTCTATTTCTCCGAAAGGAGAACATAGGTTTTGGTATTTTCTCTGATGTTTTGTTAGAAATAAGATGCCAGTTCCTATTTATTATGCTCTTTACTTTATTGCTTATTTGACTGAAGTTGGTTACAAATATCAGTGGTTGTGCTTTTTCACCAGCTGATGTTTTTTCCTCAAAAAAACTGTCACTGTTATAATATGTTGCTCTTTTATATGCTTGTCGTACCATTCTCCTTGGGTACCCTCTTTCTAAAAACTTGGTTTTAAGTGCCTCAGCGTGTTTTTCATAGTCTTTTAGGGCGGTACAGTTTCTTTTTAGCCTCAAGAACTGTCCAAACGGGATATTGTTTTTCTGACATGGAGGGTGATTGCTGTTGTAATGTAGCATGGTGTTTCAATCTGTTATTTTTGTGAATAGTTCTACATTTAATCTACCATCCGTGTGTTTGATGATAATGTCTAAAAATTCACATTGTTCACGATCTATATGTGACGTGAATCTTAGGTCAGTGTCACCCAAATTGAGCCATTCTAAGAATTCCATTAGAATGTTCATTTCTCCTGTCCAAATAAAGAAAACATCATCTATATATCTGGACCATTCACTAATATTTTCAAAAAAGGGCGCTGCCTGATTGAAGATATGCTGTTCCTCGAACCTGGAGACATACAAGCAGGCCAGGCTCGGCGCACAGGTGGCCCCCATGCTCGTGCCCTTGACCTGCTTGTAGAGGTCTTTTTCAAACAAAAATATGTTATTTTTTAGGACTATTCTGATACAATCTACAATAAACTGATGATGTGTTGTTAAGTCTTGTCCCTCTAGGCACAGCATGTCTGTTATCATTGTGATCGTCTTATCTTGTGGGATGTTTGTATACAGTGCCTCTATGTCTAGAGTTACTAAGATTTGAGTTTCCGGATTAAAATTAAGGCACTCTATTCTTTTAATCATCGAGGTGGTATCTTTGATGTAGGCTTTTTGTTTAACTACTAAAGGTTGAAGGAACACATCCACGTATTTACTGAGTGGTTCCGTAAGGGATCCTATGCTCGATACTATAGGTCTCATTGGGGGTTTTTCTAGATCTTTATGAACCTTAGGAAGGCCATAAAGAGCTGGGATAATGGGCTTATTATTCATTAAAAAGGCAAATTCCTCCTCACATATGACATCATCGTCTTTGGCATGTTTCAGAAGTCTTAGGATGTTATCTTGTAAGCTAGACCACTCATTTTTGTTGGTTCTGCTATAGTGGTCCGTTTTACTCAATAACATGTTCATCCTATTCTGATAATCTGTGGTGGACATTATAACAATGCTGCCGCCTTTGTCGGCACGCTTGATGGTTAGGTCCTTTCTTTGTTCAAGGTCTTTTAAAGCTTCAGTTTCAGCTTTGTTCAGATTATAATTGGTCCAGTTTTTTTGATTTAAGAGAGAGTCTATGCTCTTGTCCACTACTCTTTCAAATGTCTCTTTGTCTTTGTTAACCATATTAAGGGTCGGGTCCATACAGATTTATTTTTTAGGCCTGATTTATTGGCACTGGGGTATTTCTCCCTACCTTCAAAAAAAAACGTTCAATCTGATCTTTCTAAAAAATTGTTGTAGGTCCCTTTCTAGTGAGTATCTATCTATCGGGGAACACAAAGCGTATCCTAATCCTTTTTCTAAAAGCATTGTTTGCGTTGATGTAAGTTTATGTGTGGAGAGGTTAATGACAGCTGCTTTTTGTTGCTGATTTAGTCCCAATTTTTTTGACTCCTTGTTCTGGGACGTTGAGGGAATTGGCCCTGTTGGTTGTAATTGGTTCGTCCTCTCCCCCTCCCTCTCTGTTGTCCATGGTTTTGATGACGCTGTTCTAAAAAAGACAAGCCTTCTTTATTTGGACCTGATGGAATGTCTCTCTCATTTATATTCCTTGTCTCGTTAGTTTGTTCTCCCTCCGATTCCGAACTCGTATAAGAGGTGTCAAAGAACCTCACTCTTTTCTTAGAGTAATTGCGTGGTTGTTGCTGCCACGGTTTACGTGTTTGGTACTGTTCTCTCGGACGGTCATAGAAATCTTTCTGTAAATAGGGATATACAGCTTCGGGGTTATAGTTTGCGATGTCTTTTCTGAGTTTATTGCTTTTTTTATTTGCTAAATAGTCACTATATCCTGATACATCATTTTGTATATCTCGAAGTTTGGATTTGGCATCTTCTAGGGCTGAGCTCTCATTTAATTTTGCCTCTAGTTCATCAATTTCCTTTCGTTCAAAAACCAAAACTTCCTGAGCCGTCTCGATGATCAAGAGCATCCAATCACGGCTGCATCTGTTAGCCACCAAAGTCCAATTTTCTATGAACTTTCTATTTGTAATAAATATCCCGGGCTCATTGGTTATCTGTAGCCCCTTGGGGATAATACCGTTTTTACAGTATTCGACTAAAAAGTCCGCATGTAGCTCGGCTCGTACCACTTTCTTTTTTAGGTTCCATAGTGTTCGCCACTGTTCCTCATCGGACTTATCTAATCTTACCGTGGTGATATTTTTGGATGATTTATGTATTAAATTATTAAATTGATCCTCCGAAAAGCTATATGTTTTAATGCCCTCCATTCGTCTTTATCTCAATTTCGACTACCGGATGCAATAACCGTGGTCTATATATGTATCAACAGCTCAAATGCCTCCCCAGCTAACAAGCTGAGTTAAAGATAGAAAAAATCGTAGGAGGCCCCCTCTTATTGGTTGTACGGGACCTGGGGGAAATTGCGGAAAGATATGGGGTGTCCCTTCTACTTGCAGGACTGAAAAGACCTGCTCCTCAATATGGGTATTTTGTATATCTCCGAGTACTCAGAGGTTAGGCCTAGATTCAATGACTTTACACAAAACACATTAGTCTATGTATGATACATAAGCAAGCTATATATAGTATTTCTGGGTGACAGGTATTCAACTTAAAATTAAAATTAAAATTAAAACAACTAATTTTCTGATGTCAAGTGTCTGTATTTATTATTATTCAGTACAAAATGGGACATGTCACATCTTTAAATATACATCTGTATTTGGTCAACACAATATTATACATGGTTCATAGTTTTAAAATCACATTTAATGCACAATTAAAATGGTTTTTAAAATACACAAAATCACAATTTATAAATCAATACAAAAGAATCACAATTCGAGTCGACGCAGCGTTTCGGTTTTCCTTATTTCACACCTTCTTCAGGACTGATTCTAAAAAGATTTTTATTAAAAACACAATAGGGTTACCATTTGTTGACTGGTACAGTATTTTAAATTACATTGCACATTTGTCCCTAATTCTAAGTCGCACCCACTCGTTTCTATTGTATCACATTTCATAGAGATTTCTGAAAGACAGTATGTTTGGAAACTTTTTCCCTTTTCTTTGTTTATCAAAAATGTATAGGTTTTCTATAACATGTCTTTTCTTCCTTGTACATACAATTCTGAATTTTGCTTGCCCTCTCCATTTATCCTCAACAGTCATTAAACGTTTCTAACCACTCTTCAAGTTCCTCAGAGATATACAAACATTCATGTGCCTTAGGGTCCACGAATGTTTATTAGACACACATCACATTTGTTTACTTGTGTCTGTACTAATTGGGTACCTATGCCCAATGTGGGGGTTATCTATCACCAAAAAGGGCCCACTACAGTCGCCTTACCTTTAACACTAGTCTTTATGTTAAATCCACCTCAATTCTTGGTGATATTTCTGTACCACAGTCTTATACGAGCTGTTGGCGGTAGTCTTAAATGTTACCGGTTTCAGGTTTTTCCCTATGGTAAGAGGGAGGGATAGATGTACTATTATGGATCATACATCCTTCTTTCTGTATTATATATATATTTATGTATGTACCTGATCTGATTAGATGTCTTGTCTTCCACACTGTGCGAGGAAGCCACCGTTGAATTACAGGACGTAGGGAGTCCTTTTAAATAAACAGAATATCGTCATTAGGGGATCTCTAAGAGAATCTTTTCTTTTTCCAAATATCTGTACACCTTTGTACTCACCTAATTTTGAGTGGTTAAGACTGATGTCGTGATTTTCTTCTCAATTATGATCGACTACAGGAAGCTTTGGGTTTTAATTTTCCTTCTCGGTCCTTTCAAACCACTGTACTCTATAAATTAATTATTATATAATATTAGTCCAAAATATCCATTGCGTGTAATATTCCACTGACTCTAACTTCCTTATTTCATTTTTGCCACAATCTTTGACTTTAAAGTTAGGGTTTTGAATTCTGGACTTTCCTATGCTCCGAGCCCTCCTTTACCGGCATCAGAGAACTGCCCGATGACGAGAATACTATATTTTATTTAACCGCCACCCCACTCTGTCTCTTAGCCAGTTGTTTATCTTCGGAGAGCGGTATTCGGCTATGGGGGCTTACTTTTTTGCTTTGTCTCGGCCTCCCTGCTCCTCGTCACAGCGACGCCCGCTCCGTCTGCAGCTTCGGTTTCCTTGCGAGTCTTACTGGCGATTGCACGCGCTCTTTGTAGTTCGAGTTCATGTGTATATGAACGCGATGGGTAGTGCAGCAGTATAATGTTTGTGTATTGTTGTTAGAAGATATTATTATTCACTAAACTTCTTTAAGGTATTTGTTATAGTAATTTTATCAGGTTTGGCGTATCCCTTGTTTCTGATTTCTTAATTTATAATTTCAGCTAGGTCGGACACACTCCGCACGATTGCGTCATTTAAAGCCCTGTTCCTACCTATTGATTTAGCCTTCTAATTTTATGATAATCAGCTAAACATGATCTTCTAATGTTCTTATGTTGCGTGTGTAGGGGCGTGGGAGTGTCTAGTAGTGGTGAGCTGGTATAATAAATGCGGTGGGTTTTATGTTTACTTTATATTCAATTAGGATGGTTTTTGTTAGAGTAACTCTGACATCTATTCTGTTTGGCTATTGGATGATTACTTCCCAGTCTTACTTACTGTTTAGGCCACATCTCACGCTATTGAATTTTGACATATAGAATTGTTCCCTCTTTTTCCTCTTTGCATTGGTGTCGCCTCCTCTCAAGTTTAAGGTCACAGTTTCAAGGCCACACCAGCTTAAATCTTCTACCTTATGTCCTGCCGATGTCCAGTGTTCCGTCAGGGGGGCACCTTTTTTGTTGTTTCTTATTGCGGATTTGTGCTCATTGAGGCGAGTCTGTACTTCTCTAGATGTTTCGCCTATGTAACATAGTTTACACGGACATTGTATCAGGTATATTATGTTCTTGGTACGGCAGTTCATGAAGCTCTTGATTATTACTGTTGTATTAGCAGTCTTAATGGAACTGCCTTTAATGATATTCTCGCAGTTTACACATCCCTGACATGGGAAAGTCCCACGAGGCAGGGGTGCGTTATTTATGCATGGTTGTGACTGATTTGTAGTATCTCTATAGGTATGCACCAACCTATTCCGGATTGTTCTATTTCTCCGAAAGGAGAACATAGGTTTTGGTATTTTCTCTGATGTTTTGTTAGAAATAAGATGCCAGTTCCTATTTATTATGTTCTTTACTTTATTGCTTATTTGACTGAAGTTGGTTACAAATATCAGTGGTTGTGCTTTTTCACCAGCTGATGTTTTTTCCTCAAAAAAACTGTCACGGTTATAATATTTTGCTCTTTTATATGCTTGTCGTACCATTCTCCTTGGGTACCCTCTTTCTAAAAACTTGGTTTTAAGTGCCTCAGCGTGTTTTTCATAGTCTTTTAGGGCGGTACAGTTTCTTTTTAGCCTCAAGTACTGTCCAAACGGGATATTGTTTTTCTGACATGGAGGGTGATTGCTGTTGTAATGTAGCATGGTGTTTCTATCTGTTATTTTTGTGAATAGTTATACATTTAATCTACCATCCGTGTGTTTGATGATAATGTCTAAAAATTCACATTGTTCACGATCTATATGTGACGTGTATCTTAGGTCAGTGTCACCCAAATTGAGCCATTCTAAGAATTCCATTAGCATGTTCATTTCTCCTGTCCAAATAAAGAAAATATCATCTATATATCTGGACCATTCACTAATATTTTCAAAAAAGGGCACTGCCTGATTGAAGATATGCTGTTCCTCGAACCTGGAGACATACAAGCAGGCCAGGCTCGGCGCACAGGTGGCCCCCATGCTCGTGCCCTTGACCTGCTTGTAGAGGTCTTTTTCAAACAAAAATATGTCAAATCAAAAAAGATTTAAGCTGGTGTGGCCTTGAAACTGTGACCTTAAACTTGAGAGGAGGCGACACCAATGCAAAGAGGAAAAAGAGGGAACAATTCTATATGTCAAAATTCAATAGCGTGAGATGTGGCCTAAACAGTAAGGAAGACTGGGAAGTAATCATCCAATAGCCAAACAGAATAGATGTCAGAGTTACTCTAACAAAAACCATCCTAATTGAATATAAAGTAAACATAAAACCCACCGAATTTATTATACCAGCTCACCACTACTAGAAACTCCCACGCCCCTACACACGCATTATAAGAACATTAGAAGATCATGTTTAGCTGATTATCATAAAATTAGAAGGCTAAATCAATAGGTAGGAACAGGGCTTTAAATGACGCAATCGTGCGGAGTGTGTCCGACCTAGCTGAAATTATAAATTAAGAAATCAGAAACAAGGGATACGCCAAACCTGATAAAATTACTATAAAAAATGCCTTAAAGAAGTTTAGTGAATAATGATATCTTCTAACAACAATACACAAACATTATACTGCTGCACTACACATCACGTTCATATACACATGAACTCGAACTACAAAGAGCGCGTGCAATCGCCAGTAAGACTCGCAAGGAAACCGAAGCTGCAGACGGAGCGGGCGTCGCTGTGACGAGGAGCAGGGAGGCCGAGACAAAGCAAAAAACCCCACCCCACTCTGTCTCTTAGCCAGTTGTTTATCTTCGGAGAGCGGTATTCGGCTATGGGGGCTTACTTTTTTGCTTTGTCTCGGCCTCCCTGCTCCTCGTCACAGCGACGCCCGCTCCGTCTGCAGCTTCGGTTTCCTTGCGAGTCTTACTGGCGATTGCACGCGCTCTTTGTAGTTCGAGTTCATGTGTATATGAACGCGATGTGTAGTGCAGCAGTATAATGTTTGTGTATTGTTGTTAGAAGATATCATTATTCACTAAACTTCTTTAAGGCATTTTTTATAGTAATTTTATATATATTGACAATCCAATTGGACAGAAACTGCCCAATCAGGTGTGGGAACACACACAAAATAGCGGAAGCGGCCAAAGAAGTGAAACCATAGTAACCGCGTTATCTCGCTCTGTAATCGAGCGCAGATAGGTCAGAATCCGACCAATCAGAACACGTAGCTGCTAACAAACTGAGACCATGGCAACCGCGTTATTTCGCTCGACAATCGAGCGCTGATAGGTTATAAACCGACCAATCAGAACATAAAGAACAAATTACCAATTAGATGGCCCAGCTTAAAAAGAGACATTAGGCTCCAGCTAAAACGATAAGACTCGCAAGGAAACCGAAGCTGCAGACGGAGCGGGCGTCGCTGTGACGAGGAGCAGGGAGGCCGAGACAAAGCAAAAAAGTAAGCCCCCATAGCCGAATACCGCTCTCCGAAGATAAACAACTGGCTAAGAGACAGAGTGGGGTGGCGGTTAAATAAAATATAGTATTCTCGTCATCGGGCAGTTCTCTGATGCCGGTAAAGGAGGGCTCGGAGCATAGGAAAGTCCAGAATTCAAAACCCTAACTTTAAAGTCAAAGATTGTGGCAAAAATGAAATAAGGAAGTTAGAGTCAGTGGAATAATACATGCAATGGATATTTTGGACTAATATTATATAATAATTAATTTATAGAGTACAGTGGTTTGAAAGGAGCGAGAAGGAAAATTAAAACCCAAAGCGTCCTGTAGTCGATCATAATTGAGAAGAAAATCACGACATCAGTCTTAACCACTCAAAATTAGGTGAGTACAAAGGTGTACAGATATTTGGAAAAAGAAAAGATTCTCTTAGAGATCCCCTAATGACGATATTCTGTTTATTTAAAAGGACTCCCTACGTCCTGTAATTCAACGGTGGCTTCCTCGCACAGTGTGGAAGACAAGACATCTAATCAGATCAGGTACATACATAAATATATATATAATACAGAAAGAAGGATGTATGATCCATAATAGTACATCTATCCCTCCCTCTTACCATAGGGAAAAACCTGAAACCGGTAACATTTAAGACTACCGCCAACAGCTCGTATAAGACTGTGGTACAGAAATATCACCAAGAATTGAGGTGGATTTAACATAAAGACTAGTGTTAAAGGTAAGGCGACTGTAGTGGGCCCTTTTTGGTGATAGATAACCCCCACATTGGGCATAGGTACCCAATTAGTACTGACACAAGTAAACAAATGTGATATGTGTCTAATAAACATCCGTGGACCCTAAGGCACATGAATGTTTGTATATCTCTGAGGAACTTGAAGAGTGGTTAGAAACGTTTAATGACTGTTGAGGATAAATGGAGAGGGCAAGCAAAATTCAGAATTGTATGTACAAGGAAGAAAAGACATGTTATAGAAAACCTATACATTTTTGATAAACAAAGAAAAGGGAAAAAGTTTCCAAACATACTGTCTTTCAGAAATCTCTATGAAATGTGATACAATAGAAACGAGTGGGTGCGACTTAGAATTAGGGACAAATGTGCAATGTAATTTAAAATACTGTACCAGTCAACAAATGGTAACCCTATTGTGTTTTTAATAAAAATCTTTTTAGAATCAGTCCTGAAGAAGGTGTGAAATAAGGAAAACCGAAACGCTGCGTCGACTCGAATTGTGATTCTTTTGTATTGATTTATAAATTGTGATTTTGTGTATTTTAAAAACCATTTTAATTGTGCATTAAATGTGATTTTAAAACTATGAACCATGTATAATATTGTGTTGACCAAATACAGATGTATATTTAAAGATGTGACATGTCCCATTTTGTACTGAATAATAATAAATACAGACACTTGACATCAGAAAATTAGTTGTTTTAATTTTAATTTTAAGTTGAATACCTGTCACCCAGAAATACTATATATAGCTTGCTTATGTATCATACATAGACTAATGTGTTTTGTGTAAAGTCATTGAATCTAGGCCTAACCTCTGAGTACTCGGAGATATACAAAATACCCATATTGAGGAGCAGGTCTTTTCAGTCCTGCAAGTAGAAGGGACACCCCATATCTTTCCGCAATATAGGGTAATGCCTTTCAGAGGAGCCAAAGGACACAATTTCACTGCATATGGAGAGGGGTTTATCAGATAACCCAACAGTACCAGGCCAATCATCTGCAATATAGACAAAACTATGGCCTCCTACATACCACAAGTCCTCTATGGCTGGTTTCTCTCATTAAGGGGGCAGCAAAAATACACCTACCCAGGGACGAGACACCGAAAAAAACCAATGATCTGGATCGGGTACCATCTTTCCTCCCTTTTCCCCCTCCCGTGCGTTCGAGATTTCCAATTTCTTGCGACGGTGAGAAGAAATACCAACAGACCAATGTGTATTAGATCTGTTCGCCTTTGGTCATACTCTAGAATTAACTAAACAACCTCCCACTACTCCACTCAAAGGAGATCCTTCCCCCTCATATTCACTTATTGCACAAGGAGGCCAAAATCATGCTCTCAAAAGGAGCAATCGAGGAAGTTCCAACTCTACAAAGGGGTCAGGGTTTCTACTCCTGTTTTCTTCTTAGTAAAAAAGAAATCAGCAGAGTGGAGATAAATACTGGATCTCAGGAAGCTCAGCAAGTTACTAAGGAAGCAAACATTCAGGACCGTAACTTTGACCAAGATCCTGCGTCCCCTCAACAGAGGAGACTTTATGAGCTCCCTCGATTCAGAAGACGTGTTTTTCACATCCCCATACATCAAACATTTCTAAGGTTTATGGTAGCTGGTACCCACTACCAATTCAAGGTCTTCCCTTTCGTCCTCAAATCGGCACCCAGGATATTTACCAAATGCCCGCTCCAGTAGTCGCAGCCTTCCGTTCTCCGACAAACGCTTGTCTTCAGCTGTTCCGCAAACCAGGACTGACAGTGAATTTAAAAAAGGAATTGTTTCTACCGAACCAAGTCATACAATTTCTGAGATCCAAACTAGATACAGTGCATCACATTGCATTCATATTTATTCGATCTCCCGAAGGCAGATCATAAAAGATACATACAGTAAGAAAGAATTATGCAATATACAACACATATGCTAAAAACACTAAAGATTATAGAATAATTTACAATGCAAAGTGACAGTGCATGCATTTTTAATCCATTACATCAAAAGACAACAAGATGGATAAAAGGTAAGATGGCAGGGACCACCTTACACTTTACAATACAAGGTCCACAACACTTTGTAAAATGGGAAATAAAAACATTTTCATCAAAACAACATGCTCCTTCTTTTGGTTAAAACACACTTCAAGAAGCTAGCAACTGTGTGGCATACTCAGTGGTCATTGAGTTGCAGCAGGTAAAAGTGGGTGGCTTTACACTTAGAAAATGAATGTCTACGTAAGGGAAATAAAAATCTCCTTGTGTACGACAAAAGAAGACAAAGTGTAAAATGGTTTGGCTTGAATGCTCGTCACATGGGAAAATGCAAATGGAATCCGAACAATACTGGCCAAGGGGAAAACAAATTAACCAATGGAAGGGGCCTAACCTAAATCTTGCAGGCAGTGTTCTCTCATACACAATAATCATGTATAATAAGTATGGGGCAGTAGTTAGCACCATTTGAATGATGCAATAATGTCGGACTGTTAGTTCCCTAGTAGCTTGTTTATGTTTTAAAAAACAGTCCTGGACCCAGTTTCTGTCTTTCTTCACAAATGTCTCAGGGTGCTCAAACAAGTGGGCACATCCCAGCACCAAGAAACTCTCTTTGATATACTTTAACCACGGGATGGCCTAACCATGCTCACCAGATAAACAATCTCTACTGACTGCCTGATTAAGTTTGTCTTGTTTCTTATACCAAATTAAACACCAAAGAGCCAAGGGTGTGGCATTAATAGTGTCTTGAACATATCCCAAGCCTACTCCAAATGCAATGAAAACTGCTGGGTAGGGGGAGGGACACCTAGTAACCTGCGACAGAATCTATTCCTTTCGTCTGCATTGCTAGTACATCCCTATGTCCCCAAATACCCATTCCATATCTCAAAATAGGCAAGCATTTCCGTTTATAGATCTCTAATATAGGTGCAATGGGTGTTTTGCCGATGGAAATGGCAAGCCAGGAAATAGTACCAACAGCTTGGGTAAAGCGCATGATCCTCTTTTTAGTACAGGTAGACCAAGTACAGCCCTTGTCAAAGTCCAATCCCAAATAAGGGAAGGAACTGACCCTGACTAATGTTTTGCCAGCAATATTGAGGGTACATGTTTTCATATTTCTGGGTCCACAAACCATAGTAAATGTTTTCTTAAGATTAGTCTCCTAGCCCAACTCTTTCATGAATCTGTCATAACTAACAATAGGCCTCTTGAGGCCATTGGCCGTCCTTGCCAGAAGCACCGCATCGTCAGCATATAGGAATGCTGGAACTGGCTTTTCTCCACGCACAAAGCGATACCAAAGGGAATGATGGACAGAGCGTTTGAGCAAATCAAACACTTACCCCAGGCAACTGATCTGGCTTTAATCCATCACCATTCTTTAGCTCACTCCACCACCCCAGTTCAGACATGGCCATATGCAAATCAGTCTGACCCTGTGCCTCATGGGAACAGTCCAGCCCGAACTGCCAAGCCATGTCTTCCCTGGACCGAAAACAAGCATCCTGGGGCCGGTTTCGGATTCATAATCCTCATCAGCCAGGCTATCTTGAATCCAGTGGTAGAGTGAGCAAGGGATCCACGTCTGGGCATACCCTGCCAACTTAGGGCGAACAAAGCGATACCAGAGGGGATGATGGACGGAGCGTTTGAGCAAATCAAACACTCACCCCCAGTCAACTGATCTGGGTTTAATCCATCCCCATTCTTTAGCTCACTCCACCACCCCAGTTCAGACATGGCCATATGCATATCAGCCTGACCCTGTGCCTCATGGGAACAGTCCAGCCCGAACTGCCAAGCCATGTCTTCCCTGGACCGAAAACAAGCATCCTGGGGCCGGTTTCGGATACATAATCCTCATCAGCCAGGCTATCTTGAATCCAGTGGTGGAGTGAGCAAGGGAGCCACGTCTGGGCATACCCTGCCAATTTAGGGCGAACAAAGCGATACCAAAGGGGATGATGGACGGAGCATTTGAGCAAATCAAACACTCACCCCCAGTCAACTGATCTGAGTTTAATCCATCACCATTCTTTAGCTCACTCCACCACCCCAGTTCAGACATGGCCATATGCAAATCAGTCTGACCCTGTGCCTCATGGGAACAGTCCAGCCCGAACTGCCAAGCCATGTCTTCCCTGGACCGAAAACAAGCATCCTGGGGCCGGTTTCGGATTCATAATCCTCATCAGCCAGGCTATCTTGAATCCAGTGGTAGAGTGAGCAAGGGATCCACGTCTGGGCATACCCTGCCAACTTAGGGCGAACAAAGCGATACCAGAGGGGATGATGGACGGAGCGTTTGAGCAAATCAAACACTCACCCCCAGTCAACTGATCTGGGTTTAATCCATCCCCATTCTTTAGCTCACTCCACCACCCCAGTTCAGACATGGCCATATGCATATCAGCCTGACCCTGTGCCTCATGGGAACAGTCCAGCCCGAACTGCCAAGCCATGTCTTCCCTGGACCGAAAACAAGCATCCTGGGGCCGGTTTCGGATACATAATCCTCATCAGCCAGGCTATCTTGAATCCAGTGGTGGAGTGAGCAAGGGAGCCACGTCTGGGCATACCCTGCCAATTTAGGGCGAACAAAGCGATACCAAAGGGGATGATGGACGGAGCGTTTGAGCAAATCAAACACTCACCCCCAGTCAACTGATCTGAGTTTAATCCATCACCATTCTTTAGCTCACTCCACCACCCCAGTTAAGACATGGCCATATGCAAATCAGTCTGACCCTGTGCCTCATGGGAACAGTCCAGCCCGAACTGCCAAGCCATGTCTTCCCTGGACCGGAAACAAGCATCCTGGGACCGGTTATGTGGGAAGGGTATGCCCAGACGTGGGTCCCGTGCTCACTAAGCCACTGGAGTCAAGCTATCCTGGCTGATGACGGCTGATAGCCAGAAACCGGTCCTAGGATGCTTGATTCTGGTCCAGGGAAGACATGGCTTGGCAGTTCGAGCTGGACTGTTCCCATGAGGCACAGGGTCAAGACTGATTTTCATATTTCCATGTCTGAACTGGGGTGGGGTGGAGAGCAAAATAACGATGAATTAAACCCTGATCTGTGACTGGGGGTGAATGTTTTGCCAATGTGCAACATTCCGTCCATCATCTTGTGTGTTTTTCTGTTCGCCCTATGTGGGAAGGGTATGCCCAGACGTGGGTCCCGTGCTCACTACGCCACTGGAGTCAAGCTATCCTGGCTGATGACGGCTGATAGCCAGAAACCGGTCCTAGGATGCTTGATTCCGGTCCAGGGAAGACATGGCTTGGCAGTTCAGGCTAGACTGTTCCCATGAGACACAGGGTCAAGACTGATTTGCATATGGCCATGTCTAAACTGGGGTGGTGTGGTGAGCAAAATAACGATGGATTAAACCCAGATCTGTGACTGGGGGTGAATGTTTTGCCAATGTGCAACATTCCGTCCATCATCTTGTGTGTTTTGCTGTTCGTATTTGTGGGAAGTGTATGCCCAGACGTGGGTCCATCATCTTGTGTGCTTTGCTTTTCTCCATGCACGGCACATCTGCCCCAACGGATACCAGAGTTTTTTCCAGATCATTTGTGTAGAGGAGAAAAAGATTTGGGGCAAGCATGCATTCTTGGCACACCCCCTGCTTAATAGTAAACGATTCTGTGCATTGACCTGCACTACCATACCTAACTGTTGCCGTAAGGTCATGGTGAAGAAGTCTTAAAAATTAAACCATCCTTTTTGTGGATGCCCATATTCTCTAAAATGGACCACAACTTTGTTCTGGATACATAGTCAAAGGTGCTTCACAGATCCATAAACGCCAGGTGGGTAGAGACTCCTTCAACATACTTGTATTTAGCCACAATTAAGTGAAGGGTGAGGCACTGCTGAATGGTTCCAAGCCCCTTTCTAAACCCATACTGACTTGGGGCGAGTATTCTATTTTTATTAGTGCACTTGAGAAAACGATCCAGGACTACCCTCCCAATAGTTTTGGCTGTGGAGTACAGGAGGGATATTAGGCGATAACATTTAACGTGATTTGCATGACCTTTTTTAAAGATAGGGACTAGGGACTATTATAGATGAATGCTGAGACCTGGGCACACCCATGCTGCAAACTAAGTTAAATACAGAAGTAAGAACAGGAGCCAGAACCCTGGGTCCTCCCTAAACAGATCAAGCGGGACACCATCCAGTCCTGGATCCTTCTTACACCTACTATCAATAATCGCTTTCAAGACCTCTTCCTCACTAAACTCCAGGTTTAAACCCAGTGGGAAGTGTGGCTGAAGTACATCGTTGGCCCCACCGCCAGGGAAGTACATCCCAGAGAAATGCACCAGCCAGGCCTTCCCAGGATGTGAACCTTTACTTTATCTTACAGTGATGGAGGAGATAAAACGGATTGCATGGCTTTCCTAAAGGCATGTGGGTCTTTTAGTTGGCAAGCACTAACAATGGATTCCCATTTATCCTCCTTTATGGCCTGTTTCCTTCTCTTTACTGCTTGCTGATAGATTATCCTGCTAGCTGTAATGGCCTCTGATCTCTGGGTGATTGCTATTAGGCTCTTCGTAGGGAAACATTAGCTGATCTACATTCTTTATCAAACCATGATTTAACTTGGGGACGTGGCTGTGCATTAGATCTATACAGCTTCTCTTTTATCCACAGCAAACGGCCTGTAAAATGCGTTAGGATAATGGCCTTGGTTGCAATTAGCCAAGTTGCAACTATTCACCAATGCTGTGCTATTACAGACTACCTGGGCAATGATGTGCTTCAAATTCACAGTATGCCAGACCAACTTGCTCCCTGCATCCTTTGTGTATAAGACTTGCGGCAATAGTAGCTTAGGATTATGATTCATGAATGGGGTCAATATTTATTTAGTGATCGGGTTATGGTCGCTGTAGATCTGGGCTATAACCTCACTGTTTTTAGTGATTGAGGAAATGCTCCAGGAAGTGAAGATAACATCTATAGTGCTCGCTGCCCTCCTCCCTATAAAAGTTGGAATGTCACAGCCAGAGGGGTTAGCGATCATATTGACCAGGCCTCGTTCAGCCAGTAGGGGAAATAGGACCCACCCCCTAGTGTCCATCGTATAGCAAACTGCATCACAAATGGAGGGTTCAAGAATAGTTGGGAATACAGGTGGTAAAAACCCTAATTTGACGTTAAAATCCCCAGCCACCTACAGATTGAGGGAACTTTCTGCCTGAGCCTCTTTTTCCACCATCATATCAATTACCCCAAAGAGGCCCTGAAAATTACAATCGCCCTTGCTGGAGAAATTATTGTTATAAAAATTCACCACATAGATCTTAAATATATTATTTCAGCCAAGGCAAACGACTTGTGCCTCCCCCTGGTCCAAGAAAAGGGGAGAGATAGAACAGCAAATGTTTACTTTAAACCAGGCTGTCAATTCCCTTGTGTCTCTTTCCACTGGAGACAGTGTCGCTGGCAAACTAAAACAAGTAAAACCATCAAAAGCTGTCTCTTTCTCGTCCCATGTTTCCTGCATAAAAACTATATCATAATTTCAGATAAAAATTTGCCAGTCTTCGTTAAGAATTTTGGAATCTAGTCCTGCCCCATTCCGGCTTAGAAATTTAATACAAGCTGAGCTGAATTGGTAATCAATTGTACAGCAGGGATAGGCATGAGATACACCATCCTCAGTTGAGGTGCCCCAGCATTCGCACTCTTCGCTGTCTGTCAATCATTGTCCTGCAGCCCACCAAAGACTGTGAATCTGTTATTAAGAGGTACAATCAGATGGGAGGGTACAGAGGGAAGCCTAGGAGTAATGCTCTTTGTGGCAGCTAACCCATCGACGCTACGGTGTAAGGAGGAAAAGTGCCTTGTTGTGTGGCGTTTTAGGCTCCGAGTGAATTTTCCCGATTCATGCCCCTATATAGGTACAATTCACATTGCCCTTATATAGGCATAGAAATCAAGCCCTTATTTAGTCATAGCCCATGCTACCCAAATACAGACATGGCTACTTCCACCCGTACCAAACGTCACAACGATTTCTTGGAAAATCGGCTTAAGCAGTCAGGGAACTTCCCCTTGCTTGAATATTGATTTTTCCAAGAACTCAGTTAGTTTTACAATGAACAACTATTCCCAAGGGGTTCATTATGACGTTCTTATGCCCGACTTTACGTCAAACTATGGCATTCCTAAACACCTTCAAGGTATAAATATATCTTCACTTTCTATAGCAAACTACGGAGATTCAGAGCAGTCTGCAGACCTACTTGCCCGACACAGCTCGCTACAGCAAGTGCCGAAGGAAGCCGACTCTCCAGCTGATGCACTGATCAGGAAGCTGCTCTTCTCCTGCCGAGAAATCAGCTCCAGTGTTTCCGGCTCCCCTTGCGGGGTGTTGGGAAATAGAGTCCCGAGACTGAGATACCAGACCTCTTTAATTCTAACTAAGGTATGGAGCTGATTAGAACCTAGAGAAACCTTTGGTAGATTCTTGGCAAAGAAAACTAAAACCTATGCTACACAATTATTACTTCTTCCCGCGTACTAGACTTAGGTTAGGTGCATTGGGGTAGACGTATTTTAGAAGCACCAGTTGAGTATTTTAGTCTTTGTATTTATGTATGTATTTTTATATGGCTTAGAAACCATACATTGCTCTTACAGTATTATTTCATACTACTGTTTACGCTGTACGCATTATATTTTACAGTCTGCATAACGATTGTAGCAGTTCACTTCTCTTGCATGAGAAAGAAGACTGTTCAATAAACCTTTTATTGAAAACATCCGTCTCTCTATTTCTCTGCAACTCTGTAGAAACGAAGCATGCACGATTGACTGAGTGAAATACTTATCTATTGTTTCCGTGACTCTGAGAGATATATTCTTATTCTTGGGAAACAAAGTTGTCATGTTTATGCGGTTGTCAGAAACTAATCCCTTCTTGTGTATTCGAGAAAGTTTCTAATGACCTCTGAGTTAGCTGGCACGCATACAATTACGTTTAGTATGTTCAATAGAGACCTAGTTGACCTCAGTCCTACATCAAATCTATAGGATATATTATTCCAATGCGCAGAGCCTATTGGGAATATAGGAACTACACTACAGCCTATAGAAATAACCAAGTGGCAGAATCTTAAAGGAGCTGGTTTTAACCAGTCCGGGCCTAGCTTGTCTCAGGATCTCCATTACAACCAAAGGGTTATGAAAGTTAACCACAATATCATCCCCCTTATACCCCTTTCACAACCTGCCAACCCCTCCCACACGTCTTGCCAATAATATCTCCTTAGATAGGTCCCCTGGCCAGGCACGTTTGTGTTCAACCGATGAATAGTTTTGTTCATAAGGCCCATTGTATTTTGCAGGCTGCCAACTGTGAGTCTGGGAATGTTCGCCAGATGAATAATGTAGGGAGCAGAGGCAAAACAATCACAGGAAGAGTGTCCGTGCTGGAATCACATATTACAGCTGGCTGGACAGCTTGATTATCCCTAATGGGGTGTGCTTAGTTGATCCTGGATGTTCTGGTAGGAACTGAGTCGACATCAAGATCAGGGACTTGGTTATCAGCTGCCCCTCAACCCCTGTGATTGGAAGAATAATTTATAGTGGGGATAAGGGTGCACTGAGTCTCCTGAAAACAAGTGAATACCCTTAAGGCTGGTCGCATTCCTATTTTGGCTTCTAATAGGTCCAGGTGATCAATAATAGGGCGCACTTTCATCCACCGTTCTTGGTTGCAACAGATACTGGCACAAGTACCTCCTCGTCATTACAGGGCCTATTTTAGGGGGCAATTTTCCATTTTGAGGTGGGATATAAATTTTTTCTAATCTTAACATATTTCGTTCAGTGCTTAGGTTTTGGGCTACTTTCTGGGGCAGGCTCACGGTGTGAATTGCTAATCACCATGCCAGTAGGACTACCCTCAATGGCAGTGGACTCCGCTCCGTTTCCTTTTGCTGTACGCTCACACCCTGGGCAGGCCATCATAAATTTTGTACATAGCCCTCTCTTCCCTGGTAAGGCGTCTCCAGGTAAGCCAGCAGGCGGGCCTGAGGCCGCACTAGGTGTACTCAACCGGGCGAGTTCAGACTGACTTTGAGCATTAGGGTATTGCAGAGGTACTGCTAGGGCAAGCTCCTCAGGTGTAAGGGAGAGGCGTCGCTCTACCAGCCTTATTTCATTAGTGACCATGCCCACAGCTCGGGTTAAATATTTATCAATAGTAGAGCGAGTACGTGGCAGTCACCGCGCACTAGTAGCAGCTGGAGATCCCTTCTTTTTGCCCATGCTTGAGCACAGCAAGTAACACAGTCCAAAATATAGGGAGCGATCAAGCACCTCGGGCATCCACGCAAATCCATACGACGGGGCAAAAAGCAAACAGGCATTTGCAATGCAATAGGTCTCGCATTTACGCGGGTTTGAGCAATTAACATTGCAAATAACAATGCCTTTTATTTTTGTTTTCGTTTTAAAAACATAAATGAAAAAGGCATTGTCATTAAACTGCCAATAGCTTAAACTTGTGTAACTGCGAGACCTATTGCATTGCAAATGCTTGTTATTAGATGCATGTAGGTCTCGCATTTGGGATGCCCAAGTGTCAATAAAAATAAAACAATCTTTCAGTGTTCATGACCCGGTCCCTACGCAATCAAGGGCCAGAATAGTGTTTTGTTAGTTGCTCCCGTCTTTTCCTTGCTCTTTCGTCATTTTCACTGCGTTCTCCTTGCTTTTTTCACCGTTTTTGAGTTCCTGGTCCTTGCTTCCACTTTGTTTTTATTGCTTTATCCTTGATTCTCAGTGTTTCGAGTGCTTTATCCCTGCTTTGCCCTCCTTTGCATATGGTAGGAAAAAAAAAGTTACAAAAAAGCAGTTAGCAACTCCAGCGCCTTGAGAGCCTCCTGGGTGATTTGGGGCACTCATACATGCTTGATTGATGTAGCATCCACTGGTCTAATCTGTACAGATTTTTGACTGTTTCTGGTTATTACCTTTAACTTTTATCGCATCATGATCTTGTTGATCCATTAGTTACAATCGGGGGCTTGGGAGGGCCCACAGTGTTCTACGTTTTTTAAATACTTTTTATCCTCCAGAGTTGGTCCCCAAGTATGGAAGCAGGCAGCACTTGTCCCCTTAAAAAACCTATTGGTGATCCCCTCAAAGGTGGAGAATTTTAGACCTACCTCTTAAATGCTGGAGAGGTTAGTTAATCAGCAGCTTGATCAGTAGCTGGAACCCCACGAGCTGCGGCGTCCGGCTCAGTCAGGGTTCCGACCTAGGCATAGCACAGAAACAGAATTATTGGAAGTTTCTGAATCCATCAAAGCCTGTCTTGATCAGGGTAAAAGTATCGCCTTCATCATTCTGGATTTGTTGGCAGCATTTGACACTATTTCCCGTCATATCCTGCTGTTTGCACTGGCTGAGGTTGGACTTGGGGTCTCTGCCGTGCTATAATACAATCTTTGGGACAGTCTGAGAATCCAACTATTTCATCTTCTGGTTGGCCACTCAAACATTGAGTTCCAGAAGGCTCTGCATTGAGCCTCACCTTATTTAATGTTTATATGACACCTTTGGCATTGATTGCAGAATCACATGGCATCAAAGACATTTCTTATGCTGATGACACCCAAACAGTTTTTTCATTCGGAGATGGTGCTTCAGGCGGGCAATCAGCTTTTAAGCAAAGTTTATTAGTCAACGCGGGCTAGATGAACAAGAATTGTCTTGCATGTAATTATCTAAAACGGAGACCATCCTGTTCGGTCGGGAGACAACTATTTGTCCTGAGAGATGATGGTCAAGTGAACTTGGCCCACCACTTATCCCTTCGGCTGTCGTCAGAAACCTATGGGTTAAAGTAGAGAACACTTTCTTTCAGCCACATATACTGGCTGAGGAGTGTCATGTTTTTCAGTGCTAAGATCCTTAAAGAAGGTTTTAGAGTTTGTTCCTTTTGATACCCGGAAAAACTGTCATCCATGCCTTCATTACATCTAGATGGGACTACACTAATGCACTGTTCCTAAGGGTATCTAACTACTTAGTGGGTTGTTTAGAAATTGTCACAAATGCTGCGGCTAGATACATTTTTGAGGTGCCCAGAAGTCAATCTGCTGCTGTCCATCTCACAGCTTTGCATTGGCTCCCCATTAAGAAGCACATTTTCAAGGCCTTCGTTATAGTGTTTCAAGCATTTCACAGGATTGCTCCCAAATATCTTTGTCAAAAGCTTCTTTCTTATCATCCTTCTGACCTCTTAGATCAGGAGAGTTATCTCACCTGAAGATGCAGAGGTTCTTCCTCAAAACCAAGCGTGGGCAATCATGTACTTACCTGGAATGTGCTACCCGTTTATCTACCATGCATCACGGAGGAACTTCAGTTCAAGAAGGCTCTGATGACGCGCCCAGCGGTGAATCCGCAGCTGCAGCGCCTCAACACCATAGACCATAGCTTGCCCAGTACATGTCCCACAGGGACCAACTTATAATCAGTTACTTCGTGGGACAAGTACAGGGCTGTCCCTGTTGCGCAAGTCCCCACCGTGCTGACGGTCCAGAGCTGACCAGGATTCCCCCCACGCAGGGCTGAGTCCTCTGCGATACAGCGAAGCGAAGCAGACGCCATGACCCGGCACCCCTTGCCCAATCTTTTCAGTTTCAGCCCAGTGATCCAGCTCCTTCTGAGGGCACCTGGGAGCCCTCCCTTCCCCCACCACCACACACTGCTGCGAGACAGAACTACCCCACTGGGAGGCCTAGAACCAGAGCTGCCTTGCATAGCTCAGGCCCGAGACTGTGGAGGAATGTATGGATTGGCTGACATAGGATTAAGCTGGGGCCCATCGTGAAATAAGGATTGTCAGGGGGGCAGATGAGGTACCCCTATTGAAATTAGGAGACAAACTGTGTTGGAGACCGCTGGCCTGTTATCTGTGCTGCCCTTCCCACTGATGCCCCACCATCCCCGACAAAGGCAAAGGCCCCGGAGAATCATCATCTTCCTATTCATCTGCCCCATTGGTGAGCTTGACTCCCATTGCATTGCATAACTCCAGGCACGGAGTGCAGACGCCCTTTCTTCCAGAAAACATTTAATCTCCTGAGACACAAGATGGACCGTATATCACAACAAGCGTTTCATGGGGCAACATATAAGAGCAATATCTTTTTACTGTAATGCAGTTATTTTCTAAGTAGGCAGGAGTCCCATAAATTACTATTTGGAACAAAACTTCACATGGGCAACCCTGTTCCTGTAGGATGCCAGTAAAGCAAAGACAAATATGTATATTTGTAAGGCTAATAGTTGACTGAAGATGAAGCTATTTATAGAAATAATCTTACAATATACCATTCAGTCATCCGCTGTCTAGCTTTTCCGACACTCAAAGACCTTATCGCATATAATAATTCATTTATTTGCACACAAAGTAGGAAGGACTCGCAAATTTATGCATAGCTCGCTGGTTAGATTTTGGAGACTGTTAATGAGCTTCCTTGGGAGGTTTAAACCCTAGCACCCATACCAGGCATCATGTCAGCACAATCGAAGAGCAAGGGATATACAGGAGTTGTGTGTTTAAAGCTTCTTATTGTGAGGCAAAAATGTGGCGGAAGTTCAAGCTCTTTACAGAAATCATCTTGGATATACCATCACATCACGCTCGGTCAGACATACGTAGGCCCTTGTAAGTCGTTTATTTGCACACCATGGAGTAGGATGGCATAATGCCAAGTGGATACCTTCAATTACAATGCACATTTCCACAAACGTTCCACAAATTTCTAGTCACCTGTTGACTTTACTTCACAGAGAGCTGTTCATGGTCACAGCTAGCTTCATTGATATTCCAGTTAGAATGTCCTGTTGTGGGGTTCATCTGGGAGCAACCTTTGGTGGACCCCTCTCGAAACAGACTAGTTTAGCATGTGAATTACCACCCAATGCTCTGCTATTTAAACATCAGCCCACTGAACCTGCAGTGTCAGAACAAAGAATGGTTTTGGATTGGTAGGACAAGGTCTATACATTCACTTCCCATACCTTATCAGGTGTGTGGGCTGGTGGGTGCCCAATACAACTATTATGACTCTACCCCAACTCCTTTAAAAAGACCCCTGTTGAAGTCTGTTCACCAATCACAGTGGAGCAGGTAAAATTGAACTTTTAGAATGGAGAGTATACAATTACAATTGTGTAGAGGCCACAGAAACATAAGATTTAATGATCAACAAGCTGGTACCCACACAATTACACGCTGTCAATGTATTTCTTCTAATGTTTCAGAGGATGTTTTGTCTCCAAGCATCCTCGCCATTCATCAGGACTGCAAGCACCATTCATTCCTTCCAAAGAGAAAGTTTAATGACAATCCTCGCACCCCGCACCTGGTGCTCATTGCTGCATTAGTTGGTGGTCGTCTCTGCTCATCTGTGATATTATCGTCGGACTCCTAGCCAGACTCCAAGCTGGACAATGCGACTCGAGGGAATAATAAACTCAAGTGGATCTCTCTCTGGTATCACTCGTAAGGCAAATTAAGAAGCCGTTCAGGTCACTCTTCGAGCAATTCACCTATTTCTTAATTCAAGGTATGCAGCCATTGTAATCACACAAACTTAAGAGCATGTTGGCAGTATTGTTTTAATAAAATAGAAACCATTAAGGAATCCATTTCAGCAGCTGTTAACCCTGCAGAGTCTTCCTATCGTTGCCTCTTTACCAGCACGCTCTCAAGCCCATTTAATGTTTACTCCTCAATATCACCGTAGCCAGGTTACCAGTGGTAACACTGAAGGGCATTCTGAAGCAGCTCGCGGGCACAGACCCTGGGGCTACTTTACTGGCGTAACGAAAACTGAGGGGGCCTCCTTGCACTGTACATAGAGAGGGCCCCTCCGAGCTCAATCAGGAGCTCTCCGGCCAGAGTGCGTTGCCTAGGGGGCCCCCTGGAGCATGCCCCCCCCCCCCCCGCATCGCGGGGCTGCGGGGGCCTGTGTTACGCCCTTGGGCTACTTGATGGAGTCGGCCGCTTATTAATCAATATTAATTGGAAGGAAGGGAAGCCATGGATCGTTCCAGAGCAGTAAATCCACTGCTTTCCACATTGTGGATTCTGATCGCTTGATCTTCCGGTTACAAGAAATCATCAACATTAATCAAGCTTTTCTAAGTCAACAGAAACAGATCACTTGGGCTGGTTACTTCTGTTTAGCATTCATGCCCATTGTGTGTGTGGGGGGGGGTTGTGGGCATTTACCGCCATCTCTACATTTCTAATGTTCACATAACAACATTATTTATTCAGATGCTTTGTAAATCCCTGGTTGGGTTGTAATCTTCAAATCACTCCTTAGCACTTTTGTACAAACACGCAGAGGGTCCAGGCCAGCAGAATAAAGTGTAATCCTCTATCGACATTCTTCAAATGAGAAACCCGAAAGAGTGAAATCGGCCAAAGTTTACTTGAAGAGTTCCGTTTTAAGAAGAAGTATCTTAAAGTGGAGGTGCTTTGGCTGTGCTGAGATGCGGGGGTTCAGGGTGTCCCAGTTAAACGTGGAATACACCTAAGAATCAGTCAGCATATTTCAGCCAGTTGAATGGGTGCCGTGGAAATAGGTGATGGAAGAGGAATGAACGTTTATGGTGGGGGGGTCACCAGGCCCAGTTTTTGTCAGTTTAAAGGCCTTTGTTTCAAGAGCCTTATTGATTAAGGTGCTTGTCTTGAATTTAAGTCCGGCATCCACTAGAAACTAGTCTAGTCTTTCTTACGGCTGGCTAGGCATAGTCAAACCTTGGCAGGCACGTCTTGGTGACTTGGAGTTTTGGTATACAGTAAATCAGCATATTGACCAGTATAAGTCATTTTACAGTATAAATCATGTAACAGTGTAAATCATATTACACGTCAAAACATAAATCATGTTACAGTATATACCATGTTACAGCATGAATCACGTTACGGTATGACTCATGTTACGCTGCAAATCAAGTTACGGTATATATGACATTACAGAAGTCCGTGTGTCCAAAGAAGGCATCTTGTTAGCTCAGTCTGAAAAGAATAAGTACAGGAGTGGGGTGTGTTTGAATCCGGGCCAGGGTTCAAACTGAATCAAAATATCTCTCCTCTCAGCTGTGTCCAGCCAGACCATGGCCCAAAGTCCGAAGCAGAGACCCGGAGCCTTCCGCCAGGACCCCTCCGAGGAGGCAGCCGAGAATGAGGGGCCACCAACACTGGGCATCACCCAGACCCTGAGTAGGTGGTCAAAGATGTTTCCCGCCCTCCTTCTGGCCCCCTTCATCGCTCCGTGGGACGACGGATGCCCTCTCAATGGGCTTATCAAGAATCACCCCCACCACAGCAGGCAACGGGTACTGCAGTGGGTGCCAGCCCTCCATGGCACAGAGGACCCAGCATTGGAGCCCACAGGTGGGCAGGATATGTTGCATCGTTTGAATCGGGTTGTTGAAGTAATACAGCAAGATGGTCATAGGCCCCTCGAATACAAAGCCCCATGTCCCCACAGGGACGAAAAAGTCCAAAAGAAAGAACATAACAAGTGCTTATGTGCGCCCAGGACGTTTCATTTGTGGTCCAGAATAAATCACAGAAAATGAAGAAATGCTGCCACCTACTGCTTCATTTAGGTAGAACTGAAAACTAATGTGATCACAAGAAGGAATGATTGAAAATCACAGAAGGTGGCTAAAAAGAACAAGCGCTCGTGCGGCAGCAGGGGGAGGGGGGTGGCCTGTGCGATTCACTTGCGGGAGCAATAATTTCTACCATATGGTGGCACTCGCTCCCGCAAGTGAATCTCCAGACGTGCACGCGCTGCCATTGAAGGCAATGGAACACGTGCACGTGTTTGGCTGAAAAGCCATAGCGATCCCAAAAGGTCTTTTTGCCTTTGCGCGCTGCGTAGGCGAGACCTAAAAAGTACAATACCTCTGATGATAGAAGTAAGCTTAAGTGCCCTTGGTCATGCTCCTAGGATATCTGAGGACAAGTCTCAGGGGGGTGGCTATGACGGGCTAAGACTGGGCCCGTGCCGAACCAGCAGTCACGCAGCGGGAAGCCTTGATGCCTTTTGCGGTACTCCGGTGGATTACAGGTGTTATGACCTCTCAGGGCCACTCCTCCGGGGCTGGGGCTGGGCAGGGGCTGGCGTGGCAGGTTTCAGAGTGCCGCACAGCAGGTTTCAGCATCCAAGCTCTTCATCTATTTATAATACAGTTCCCCCCACAAAGGTCACTCTTTAGTCTGATTTCTTTTTGTTCTATATTTGTTTGTTTATTTTTGTGACGCGTTAAATCTCGGCATTAAACACTCTTTCAATTAGGAGACAATAATACTGTTGAGGTATACCGTTGTTGTCCTCTGGCCCTATTCTTTGACCCGGTTTGGCCCGTGCACCCCTCCAAGTCTGGGGTGATTCCGGTAAATTCTATTCCTTCCTTGCCGTGGGTCCGGTATCTCCAAAAAGGGCCAAACTCTGTCTTTGGGACAGTCCTGTCTCCCTGGTGGCGGGGGCAGCACTGCGGGTAGACAACAGCCAGGCAGTTCTGGGAAACCCGGGCAGGAGGTTCACAAAGACCTGCACAGATCTTAGCGTCCGTAGCTCCACGCAAACCTGTATTGGCGCTCTCCGGTTCCACAGCGCCTCACGCAGATGGTCGGCTCTCTCCAGCGGCCCCCACACTTCCCGGGTGGCCAGCCAGGGAATCACAGTCCCGTGACCACCGCCCGTTTTCCTCCCACTCTCAATGGCTACATTGATTCCAGGCCCCACAGCAGTTTCTTCTCTTATACTCTAGATACAGTCCAATTCAAAGCCTTTCTATTAGACGAATGCCAGATAAGATTACAGCAGTTGGCGCTACATCTCAGCAGAAAGGTCAGTTTCCGTAAGGAGGTACAAATCGCTCCAAGGAATGTGCTCATCAGCAATGAACCTAGTGCCCTTGGCCAGAGTCAAGATGAGACCTCTTCAGGAGAAACTTCAACATCAGTGGCTGCAAACATCAGGATTCTTCGAAGACATTCACCGTGCCACTCCGATCATGAAAGAAGCAATGCAATGGTGGTATCACCGGCCAAATCTCCCGAAGGGCCTCACTTTCTTGCAAGGGATGCCAGATTACACCAAACAGACACCTCTATGGAAGGGTGGGGAGGACACTTACAGGACCTCTAGATTCAAGGCAAACGGTCCAGTACTCACAAACTAAAACATATCAACAGTCTGGAACTAAAAGCCATATTCCTCTCTCTACTGTCTTTTTTTTAACCGAGGCTAGCAGGTGCCTGTGTGGCGGTTTGTATGGGCAACACGACCAGGGTGTACTCCATAAACAAACAGGGAGGTACCCAGTCTTGCATGCTTTTGAAAGAAGCTCAAGACATATGGGAGTGGAGCACGAAGCATGGGATATCTCTCAGAGCCTAACACTTTCCAGGCCTGCACAACACGCTAGTGAATGCTTTCAGCAGAGCAAAAGACGGTTGCCATGAATGGGAGCTCAGTCAACACCAGCTGGAAAGAGTATTTGCGCTGTGGGAAAAACCAGCCCTAGATCTATTCGCCACAGACAATAGCGCCAAATGCCACTCCTATGATAGCAGGTTCCCTCTCCCAGGGTCTCAGGGCAATGCCCTTTCAATGCGATGGTCAGGGATATATGCCTGTGCCTTTCCCCCCCATTCCATTGTTTCCCTGAGTGCTGACCAAAATGATGCTGGAACCCTGCCGCCTGATACTGAATAGCCCTGAGTTCCTTGGTAGATAATGACTGACTACGCAACCCACTCCAAGAATATAATTATCAAACTCCAGTGATTATGGTCCCTAGTGAAACCGGATGCACTAAAACTAGATACCAAACTAGACCCCCCTAAGGGACATAGTTGTTACTCAGGTTGGATATCAATCTATTAGTACTCTGCCAGAGCTGGAGGAAAGCCCGCTAGTAATATGCCAAAATGTTGCGAGTATGTCAATGGACAGAGCCAACTTTGAGGCTGAAGATGGTTCCCCTGTAGTAATGGATAGTGGACTTCCACGACCAGAGACACGCAAACGTGGCCTTATCTCATGGAACATAGCTGGTATAAAAAATAAACTACAGTCAGTAGATTGGCAGCTTTTTATTGACAACAATGACATTGTGGGGAGGAGCTTTGCGGGCATCCATGATGGTCGCGTGAGCACAGAGCTCCCGAGACCCGCGCCGCCCTTCGCAAATATCCTGCTAATATCCTGTTTCTGAAGATGGGCTTTTGAAGGCGATCCTTGGCTGACCTCAATATTCCTTTCAAAATTGAAATCGGACGTCGGGGCCACTTCTACATCGGCTCGTGCTTCTGCGACCTGCCCCGGGACGGGACCGGGGGCTCTGCTGATTTTCAGGCCGAGGAGTAGTTGAACAACAACGGCCAGAGGGTCTTCCCCAGGCGGCCTCACTTCAACTTTCAGTTTCACTTTCCTACTCCGGGCTCTGATTGACTGGCATTCCTTCTGATCTACTCCAGATCTGGCTGAGTCTGCTCTACTGCTGTGTGCCTTCTTCAGTGCGGGTCCGGCTTCCAGCCCTATTGGATCTTCTCTCCTTTTGCCCATTTCGTGTACTTTTGGCCTCATCGTGATCGGCCATTTTCACCAGGTCGCGAGGGCCCCTCCGGGGCTCTGTTCCCAAGATGGCCACCAAACCGGACACTGAGAAGCGCAAGACGAAGACGCCTCTCCGTGGGGGACTAACTCAAACTAATGTGATGGACCGCTACATCCATCCTAAAGGGTCCCCCAGCGGCACCGGCCGTACTCCTCAAGACCCATCGGCGGACCTTGCTGAGCCCTCTGAGGTATCGTTTCAAGATGTCATGAGCGCCATCACCAGTATGAAGGCCTCCATGGGACAGCAGTACGAGGCCCTCGCCTCCAAGATCGATACGGTGACTGTTGATGTTACACTGATTAGAGCGGACCTGGCAAAGACCAATGAAAGGGTTAAGGCTTTGGATTTAAAGACCTCCAGCTTGACGACTGATGTCACGGAGGTACAGACTGAGATCGGCAACTTGCGTTCGTCACAGGACTTGGTGGCCCATCGGCTTGAGGAGTTTGAAAATAGGGCCCGGCGTAACAACGTACTCATTATAGGTGTCCCGGAAAATCCCGAAGATGCTGCCACCGACACCTTGGTGGAAGACCTGGTCCTGAATCACCTCGCCCCCGCTGGTCTCAGTAAATTCTTCGCTATTGAATGGGCCTATCGATTTCCGGGTGGGAAGCCGAAAGCGGGTGCCCCCCCGAGACCCATCATTGCCTCACTCTTCCATTTTCGGGACAGGGACGCTATCCTTCGGGCATCTCGTGAGAGCGGCCCTGTGAAATTCGACAACACCACTGTGAACTTCTATCCTGACTTTACTCCATTGGTCCAGCGGCAGAGAATGGGGTTTCGGGGAGTGAAGCGGAGACTGCGCGATTTGCACCTTAAATATGCCATGTTGTTTCCAGCCAAACTACGAATCGAATATGAGGAACAAACGTTTTTCTTTGATCGTCCGGACAATGTCAGTGACTGGCTTGATTCCCTGCCCAAAAGAGGTGATCAAACTGAGCACCCTGGTGGCGCCGACGGTGGCTCGCCGGAGCAGGAGTGACATTATGGTTCCCGACGTCTGAACTTTCTGCCTATTTGTCAGCTGAGTTTGAATAATTGTCCTTTTGTTCTATTCTGGATCGGCCCAAGGGTGGCGGGGGTATAAGGGGTCTCTTCCTCCTCCTGGGTTTCTTTGTGTAGATTAGTTTAATGATTGGGTGACAGGCACACTGCAAGTTGGGGTGGCTTCTGAGTCGTATGCAGAGGTGCTGGGTGGGGGGTGTTGTAACGGGTTCAAGTTGGTGGGTGGTGGGGGGGTGTTCGTCTGTTTATTTTTTTGTTCACAAGGCATTGTACTGTTTTTCGTCCATTCCAATCATTGGGTCCTGTGAGGGGTGTGCTCTGTCTCTTCTACAGGGATGGGGGGTGGTGAGTTGAGACTGCTATCCTGGAATGTCAATGGTTTGGGAGACAGGATAAAACGTGGGGTTGTGCTGCAGTTTCTTAGACGCCATTCCCCCGATATTGTTCTTTTGCAAGAAACGCACTTAATCGGTAACGCATGTCAAGCTCTGAATAGACGTGGATACCGACTGGTGGCTCACTCTGGATTCACTTCCGGCTCCAGAGGAGTGGGTATTCTCATCCGATCCTCCCTCCCCTTTGAAATTGATGATGTAAGACTTGATGACAGGGGGCGCTATGCCGCGCTCACCGGTAGATGGGAGGGTAAGATGCTATCCATACTCACACTGTACGTCCCTCTGGGCCTGCAGACGTCCACTTTTGCTGACCTTGGGCGGCTCCTATTGGGTCTTCCCGAGGGTCTTCTGATCCTGGGTGGCGACTTTAACTCCGTGGTCTCCGGCACTTTGGATCGCCACCCCCCTAGAGATTTGACTAGGTCTCAATTGTGGCTTGCTGACCTGCTGGACAGTTTTGGCCTTATAGATAGTTGGAGGTTGATGCACCCTACGCAGCTACAATATACCTTTCACTCGGGGGCCCATGGTAGTCTTTCCAGGTTAGATATTTCTTACTGCCAGCAGCGCAATTACCCTCTATCAAAGAGATTCGTCAGCTCCCAAGGGGCATTTCTGATCACTCCCCCCTGTGGCTTTGTGTCAAGGCTGGGGTGGGTGGCGAGGGTAGAGTGGCTCCTATAAACCCCTGGCACCTTCGCAATCCTAAAACCCGCTCTGCACTGCTGAAATCCATTGACCACTACTTCGATGAAAATGTGGGGTCTGTTTCTTCCTCTGTTTCACTGTGGGAGGCCTTCAAGACTGTTATTCGTGGACATTCATTGTCTTTGATTGCTGCTTCCAAAAAGGCTAACTGTGAGGAACTTGTACGCATTGAAACTGAAATAACTGTGCTTGCAAATGCTCTTGAAGGTGCTGTTACTCGTTCTAAATTGCATTCCCTCAGTCTGAAACAAGCTGAATATAGGGCCCTTGTGACTGACGCGGCGAAAGCGATGAATAGAGAGCAACAGGGCAGGATGTATGACTTGGGCGACAAGGCTGGTAAACTGATTGCGTGGCTGGACAAGAAAGAGAGAGTGAATCGTGTCGTCCCTGTGATTGAAAGGCCGGATGGTGAATGTGTTACTGACCCAGCTGGTATTGTTGAGTGCTTTGCTGATCATTTCAAAACCGTATACGCCTCGGTCAGTGATAGGGACGAGGAGGATTCCCACTTGTTGTTGCGAGACATAGCATTGCCTCGCCTTTCCGATGATGATAGAGCCCTACTTGACGCGCCTTTCACTATAGACGAGGTCGCTGTTGCCATACGTTCCCTTCGCTCTGGCAAGGGACTGGGTCCTAATGGTTTGCCCATTGAACTCTATAAGCTACAACCCGACAAAATGGCGCCCTACTTAAGGAATATGTTCCTTGAGGCGTTCGATTCTGGTTCTCTCCCCCTTGATCAGCGACTAGCCACCATCGTAGTAATCCACAAGGAGGGTAAGCCGTGTAAACGCTGCGCCTCGTATCGGCCCATTTCACTACTTAATGCCGAACCTAAGATACTGGCTAAATTACTAGCCAACCGGTTGATTACGGTGATCAGCGACTTGATCCATCCGGATCAATCCGGCTTCATTCCACACCGGAACACCGCCCTTAATCTTCGCAGACTTCACGGAGTTCTCGCGAGAGCTGAGACTCTAACTGAGCCGGCCATTTTGGCCTCCTTGGACGCCACTATGGCTTTTGATACTATAGAGTGGCCTTATCTTTGGGCGGCTCTCTCCAAATTTGGGTTCGGTCCGACATTCATCGCCTGGGTGAGGCTCCTTTATGAAAAACCCCTCGCTCAGGTGGTTGTTAACGGTAAGGTCTCCGGGGTCTTTACCCTTGGGCGTGGCACCCGGCAGGGTTGCCCGCTGTCTCCGTTGCTTTTTGCCCTTGCTCTGGAACCGCTGGCGGAGTGGCTCCGTTGGGAGCCCTCCATGAAAGGCATCAGGTGGACTCCCGACTTTGAGGACCGAATCTCGCTATATGTGGATGACATCCTTTTATATCTTACGTCCCCCCAGTAGTCCCTTAATGTGCTTTTTGATGTTCTGACCTCCTTCGGGAAGAACTCAGGTCTCATTATCAATTGGACCAAATCATGCGTCGATGTTCTGTCCGGTGAGCTTCCCCCACTGCCTCGCAGAATTCCGATTCAAATTGCTGGCACTGGCTTTAAATACTTGGGGATTTATGATTCCTTGGATAGTGCAGTTCGCTATGAACGCAACCTGCTACCCCCTCTTCACCGGCTTAAACTTGACGGTGCACGGTGGCGGCAGTTGCCTTTGTCGCCACTGGGTCGCGCGGCTCTTTGCAAAATGATGTCGCTGCCCAGATTCTTGTATGCACTCCAAAACTTTTTCGACCCCATTCCATCCGGATATTTTCGTGAAGTGGAACACCTGCAGAGGCGGCTTGTCTGGGACGGGCGTGCGCGCATTGCTCTGTCTAAGCTCACGCTTCCGTGGTACGATGGAGGCATTGCCCTCCCAGACATCAAGCGTTACTATTGGGCTTCTCAATTGAGTGCTGTTAACCACGCAACTTACGCTCCCGGTCCTACCCCAGCCTTTGCCATGGACAAGCACCTCTTGCCCGGTGGGAATTTTAATCGAGTGCTATATTCCAAGGGGCCTCATAGGACGTTGACCGGGCCCACGAAAATCGCCGTCAGAGTGTGGCACGATGCGAATGCGGCCTTGGGATGGTGTGATAAGTTGACGCGTGCGACTCCCTTGTATGCTTCCGAAGGTTTGGGCAATCTATGGCGGACGAAAGGTTTTGATAAATGGGACATGATTGGTCTAAGTAAGGTGGGTGACCTTTGGACTAAAGGAAATGTGAAGACCTTTGAGGTGCTCAAGACGGAATATGAGCTTGGAGTCATGGAATTTTTTAGATATGCTCAGGTACGTCATGCTCTACTGTCAGTCTTTGCTGTGGGAACTGCTATTCCCGAATCCTCGCCTCTCGAGGACCGTATCGTATCCTGGATGGCCATGTCCCTGATAGTACAATTTCATTGATTTATAAAAAACTGATCAACACTAGAATTGACTTGCTCTCGCACCTCAGGGCTTTATGGATTGCCGACGGGCTGGAACTGGACGACGAGGACTGGCAGTCTGCTTTATCCTCGCCTAAAGAGGTTGCCATACCCGCCCGCCTTCGGTTTGTCCAACTTAAGATCCTTCACCGTGTGTATGTCACTGGTCCGAGTCTGGTTCGCATGGGTTATTCGTTGGATGGGTTGTGCAAGCGTGGCTGTGGCGTGATTGGCACCTTCCTTAACATTTTGTGGGAATGCCCCGAAGTGGCTGGTTTTTGGTCTCGAGTGCATGCGATTATGGAAAATGTCACGGGGGTTCCGCTTCTGCCTGAGGCCCGACGCTGCCTCTTGAATGTATGGGAACCTAACGATTATACTGCTTCTCAGATCTGCTGTGCGACCCTCGGCAACATGGTTGCTAAGAGGGATATTGCACAGCTATGGGGCTCTCATAGACCGCCAACTGTACTGGCGTGGAAGGAGAACATGGACTGGTGCATGTTTCGGGAAAAGACAGTATACTTGTCCCGGGGCAGGCCCAGAAAGTGGAACAGAATTTGGTCACAGTGGAATGCTTATCGTGGAAATATATGTACTCCCCCACATGACTTTACCCCTGATGTCTCCTTGTCCCCCTAACTGACATTCCCAATGTTTTGTATTGATAGTATATATTGCATTGTTTCCTCGCTGCCCCCCCCCCCTCCTCCGCTATCGCTTTCTGCTATACTGTACGTTTTGAACTGTTCGGAGCTGCTCTGTATTTTTTGCCTTGTGTTTTTTTTTTACTGTTTTTTGTTAATTCCAATAAAATTTTAATAAAAAAAAACAAAAAACAATGACATTGTGGCCTTACAAGAAACATCGCAAGTTGACCAGGTATTCAGGACAGGATATATTAATTTTTATAAACCAGCCAAAGTTGCTCGAAGGGGAAGACCTATGGGGGGGGCTTATCATCTGGGTAAGGCAGTCTGATAAATATACAGTCCGGGAGATGGAAACTGAAGGAAATGATCTCTTGGCAATTAAGGTAACCCAAATGGGTGTAAACGATCTCCTAATATTTAATGTTTATGCAAGAGGTCTACCCGGTGGTAAAGCATCTAGTACCACTGACCTCCTTGATTTTCATCTTAATAAGTACAAAGGTTCAAATGATATAGTGGTGGTTGATGATTTTAATTGTACATTTGAACCCCTGGACACTAACGATTTTGATTTGGGCCATGAATAAGATATGTTATGGGAAATCCCCAAATTATCCTTGGCCCCGATTAAGAAGTGGACAGAGGCAGCCATCCAGTTAAAAACCCTATGCCTGGAGCACGGCCTAAGAGCTTCCAATGGGAGGACTCCATCCGATAAGAAGGGATCAGCAACCCATAATAGTGGTAGTCATATTGACTACATTTTAGTTAATAAGGAATTTTGGCCACAAATAATTGATATGACCGTTAAAGATAGGGTAGAGAGTGATCATAACCCTGGCAATGGAAATAACTTGTATGGGCTTAGATATAGATGTTGCCCATTCTTCTGGAGTAGAAATTCACCTAAGCAATGACACTAGAAGAGTTAAATGGTGGAAACTAATATTAAAGGAGGACCAGTTAGAGGTCATTAATACCTTGGTGTCTAATGCCCTAGTGGACCTTTGTAGTATCCAGGTATATCCAGGTTATGAGACCAAAGTTACATTAGTACATAATGACCTTTTTAATAACCTGAAAGGGTATTTTACTGTAAAAATGTTAAATAAGAAAGATCCAACAAAGTTTCTCAAGGACTCATGGTATGATAATTCATGCAAGTTGGCCTATAAAGCTGTAGCCTCAGCAATTAGATCTAAGGAAAGGGAGAGGATTTGTCGGGCAAGAGTGGAATACAAGTTGGTTCAATACAAAGCAAAAAAAGAATGGGATGAGGATTATTGGCAGGAGTTGTATGGTGCCTCCTTCGAAAGGAACATGGTTGGCTTTTGGTATTTGCAGAAGTGGGGAAAGGGTGGTATTAGCCAACCACCGACAAACCATGTTACACCCGAATCATGGGTATCCCACTTTCACAAACAATTTGCTGGTGATCATGTAGAATGTGATCTCCCACAGGGGCACTGCGTTGTACTAGTTAATCCCCCTGCACTGTGTTTTACTAAACAGGAAGTCGAAAATGCTCTTAGCAGTGTACGGAGTGGCAGAGCCCCTGGTCTTGACTGTGTCCCTGCTGACTTGTTTTTACATAATAAGGCACTTTGGGTACCATATATTGAGCTTCTTGTAAATGCAATTGCGAAAGGTGCCCCAATACCTGAGTCTTGGAAAGGCGCTGAGATCTTACCAATTTTTAAAAAAGGGGATCGATGGGACCCAGGGAATTACAGGCCAATCAGCCTGATTGATTGTCTGCAAAAGGTTACGGCTAGGTTGGTGTTGGCCCGCATCCTGGATTGGATCGATGATTCCAATATTTTATCCCTGTTACAGGCAGGATTCCGTTCTCATCAGAGTACAATTGATCAAGTTTTTAGATTTGTTTTAATTTACTGGCGAGTTGTTATCCTCAATGGTGGGAGAATATACGCCGCCTTTGTTGACTTAAAGTCGGCCTTTGACTTGGTTCCTAGAGCTAGGTTATGGGACACTCTGGCATCACAGGGCTTGCCTGGGGAACTATTGTCTTTTGTGATAAAACTTCATGAAGGAAACTTTGCCCAGGTGCGCTGGGGACAGCATGGCCAGGTGACTGACAGATTTCAGGTCAAACGTGGGGTCAGGCAGGGGTGTGTATTGGCATCCACTTTATTCTCGTTGTATATAAATAATGTGACCAAATATTACGAAAATCACCCCACTGATGCACCGACCCTACATGGTAGTAAAATACCTTTACTAATGTTTGCCGATGATACGTTGTTATTGTCAAAGACACAGCAAGGGCTACAAAAGGCCATTACAAGGTTTGAACTATTCTGTAATGATTATGGCCTTAGCATAAATGTTGACAAAACCAAGTTTATGGTTCTTCATAAACAGAAAGAAGCAAAAGGGTCTGCCACTATGAACAGCGTTGCTTTGGAGCAGACACACACTTTTATGTATCTGGGCATAATGCTTACATCAAAACTTAAGTGGAATTCTCACCTGGATATGTTGATGCTTAGACATGCCCAATTGTCTGGCGCCCTGTTAAGAGAGCATCGTCAATCCCACACCAAGCCGATTGCCCTGGTACTGAAAATATATAACGCAGAAATTTCGGCTTCTGTACTGTACGGGGCAGAACTGTGGGGCCATAGTAACTTATCTGGCAGACAAGAACCCTGACGATTTATTTCAGGTCACAGGCTGCTCTCGCTACAGGCTGCTCACGCTACTGCTAGAAACTGTGTCTAATGTTCTTAAACTGTAAATACGCTGTGTAGTATTCACAGCGCCTGCTGCTATCATTGCTAATTTGCACCTGCATCATTTTAAAAAAAACGTTGATTAATAACGGAATGTTTTTTAACATGCACTAGCTTTTAAACGCTTGCTCTGTACAGTTTGCTTTTACCTTCAACTTGAGGTGCCCCCTGGTCCGCCGCGGCTTGTGCCGTTTGAGCGGAGGGGTCTACACCATCTTGGTAGCAGCTTTCTCCCTGGAACCAGCAGGGTCAGCGCTCCAAGCCTGTTAACAGCCCCGCCCACTGGCCCTACTAAACACAGCACGCAGAGCGGACGCGCGCAGACAAGAACCCTGACGATTTATTTCAGGTCACAGGCTGCTCTCGCTACAGGCTGCTCACGCTACTGCTAGAAACTGTGTCTAATGTTCTTAAACTGTAAATACGCTGTGTAGTATTCACAGCGCCTGCTGCTATCATTGCTAATTTGCACCTGCATCATTTTAAAAAAAAACGTTGATTAATAACGGAATGTTTTTTAACATGCACTAGCTTTTAAACGCTTGCTCTGTACAGTTTGCTTTTACCTTCAACTTGAGGTGCCCCCTGGTCCGCCGCGGCTTGTGCCGTTTGAGCGGAGGGGTCTACACCATCTTGGTAGCGGCTTTCTCCCTGGAACCAGCAGGGTCAGCGCTCCAAGCCTGTTAACAGCCCCGCCCACTGGCCCTACTAAACACAGCACGCAGAGCGGACGCGCGCAGCGGCGCGCCGGCGGCGCGCCAAAGGCGCGCCAAAGGCAAGCCGTCTGCGCCCGTCCGCTCCCGGCCGACTCCAGACGCCGGAGACTCTGCCTGTAACTTCACGACTCCTTGCGCACGCTGTACCAAGGAAATGGGCATCATCAGGTATACTGCTATGGAACTTCACAAACTTAACCCTGCCAAATCTTCGATCTTAGACCCATGCCTTCTTAACTCCCAATTCAACCCAGCCCCCACCAAACCACCCACACCTGGCAAAACCATTTGCGCTCCAAAGACTCCACCCAACCTAGTATGTCTCTATTGCAACGCTAGGTCAATGGCCAAACACGCATTACAAATTTGGGCACTCTTAGACTCTGTGAAACCTGACATATTGTTTGTCACTGAAACTTGGCTTCAGGAATCGTCTACACCAGACATTGCCATAGCCCTACCCCCGGCCTACAAAATACATAGACTTGACCGCCCTGGAAACAAAAAAGGAGGGGGAACAGCAATAGTTTACAACTCAGCTATAAAAATCCATATAAACGACCCTCGCCTCGAATGCTGGGGAGAGCTGTTCATAGCCACGATAATAGTGAACAACAAAGAAGCATGGAAGGTAGCCCTTATTTACAGACCTCCCGGCTCTAAAACCAATTTTTCTGAGAAATTGGTAGAAGCTATAGCACTTTATGCTCTAACCACAAAGAACTTCATCCTCCTGGGAGATGTAAATTACCATCTCGAACTTACTACTGATCCTTGCACTATAGATCTAACTACCAATCTAGAAGCTTTACAACTTTGTCAGCTCCCCACGGGTCCAACTCACATAGCTGGGCACACTCTCGATCTCATTTGTACAAATTCTTCGAAGGTCACGATTACTCAAAGTGACTTAGTCTTATGGACGGATCATTACATTATAAAATTTGCTATAAGTGGATGTCAGATCCCGGCGATCCGCCCAAGAAAAATGAAAAAAACAAGACCATGGAATAAAATCACCATACCAGCCTTTAGCAAATCCTTTCTCCCGCCCTCTACTGCCCAATGCACCAATCTTAGCCAAACTGCTGTGGAATTTGAATCAGCCATTACCATTGCACTTGATGATACAGCACCTATGCGCACCTCTAAACCTCCAAGAAATAATTCTCTATGGTTTACGCCGGAACTTAAACAAAGGAAATGCGCTACTAGGCTGGCGGAGCGAAAATGGAGACAGACAAAGAGCGTTCAAGACAGACACTTATATAAAGTGGCACATAGACAGTATATGCAAGACATTGCAGAGGCTAAAAAAGTCTACTTGGGTAACAGGATTGCCCTAGCAGCAAATTCCCAGCGAGAACTATTTAATGTTGTGAAGGAGTTTACTACACCTCCAGGTACACAACAGGCGCTTCCGGACTCTAAAAAATGGGTCGAATCCGTAGCCTCCTACTTTCATGAAAAAATAACTGAAATCCATAAACGATTTCCCCAGCAAACAACTGAGGTTGAGATCAGCACCCCTCCCATTGAAAGGCAAATTTCCCACAGCAGCCATGATAACACGCTGAAACTGTTCTCACCCCTGATTGAGCAGGATGTAAATCATGCACTGCTGAAAATGAAATCTGGAGCACCGGGCGACCCTGCTTCGCCACAAGTCATACATAAAATCTCTCCAGTACTGATCCCTACACTGACAAATATTTTTAACCAATCAATACAACATTGTGTTGTTCCTGACCATTGGAAAGAAGCAATAATCAGGCCCATTCTGAAGAAACCAAACGCAGACCCTGATCAATTTGTAAATTATAGGCCTATCTCCCTTTTGCCACTCTTTGGGAAAGTCATGGAGACCCTAATCAATAAACAACTTGTCGCCCACCTGGAATCAAATAAACTCCTGGACCCATCCCAATCCGGTTTCAGGGCATTCCACAGCACCGAAACAGCCCTGCTGGAGGTCGTGGATAATATAAGGTTATCCTTAGACTCAAAAAATCAGCCATCCTGATATTACTGGATTTATCTGCGGCCTTCGACACCATCTCGCATCTCATACTGTTAGAGCGCCTTGTTGAGATTGGTGTCGAAGGAAACGCTCTTAAATGGATATCAAGTTATCTTGAAAACAGGCGATCAAGGGTCCAAATTGGTGATCATACCTCTATCTCCTATAATAATGATAAAGGTGTCCCACAGGGATCTATTTTGAGCCCGACCCTTTTTAATATTTACGTCTCCCCTCTGGCCAAAATCATCAGAGAAAGCGGTTTTGGGACAATATCTTATGCTGACGACACTCAAATTCTCGTCACCATCAGCCAAAACCATGAAGACGATAAATATCTGTTCAAAAATTGTATGACCAAAATACAAGAGTGGATGACTAGCAACTATCTAATGATGAACGCAGGGAAGACCGAAGTCATGCTTTTTGGCAAAGCGGACCAAATCTGGTCACCGGATTGGTGGCCTGACACCCTGGGCACTTGCCCTGCCCCCAAACCATACGTCAGGAACTTGGGCGTAGTCCTAGATAACAAGCTCACTATGTCTGAACATATAAAAAAAACAGTTGGAAACAGCTACGGCCAGATACGTAGCCTGAGGAAGATCTTTAAATGGATCCCGCTCTCAGCACGCATGCCCCTAGTCCAAGGGCTGGTTATAAACAGGATAGACTACGGGAACGCCCTGTTCTCAGCCATCAATCAGTCACTACTAAACCGTCTTCAGGTCCTTCAAAATACTGCGGCGAGGCTGGTGCTAGACCTTCCCCCTCGCACCCCGTCAGCAGCATGTCTCAGAACGTTGCACTGGCTTCCCGTTAAAAAACGTATAAAGTTTAAACTCTGCTGTCTGGTCCATAAGGCAGTAAATGGACATGGACCAGCCTACCTGGAAAGGAAACTTAAAGCCCATATTCCAATTAGGACTCTACGCTCCTCCAGTAAAGCCCTTTTATCCATTCCTAGAGTCTGAACGGTTAGAAACGGGGATCGAGCCTTTAGTAAAACCGCCCCAGAAGCATGGAACTCCCTTCCCATATCTCTGAGAGAAGAGCCAGATCATGTCAGATTTCGGACACGGCTCAAAACCTGTCTCTTCAATTCTTAGTATTCCGAACTCTTAAATCCCTCTGAATCTGCTGAAATCCAAGGATCTTGTCTGCTTCCAGCGCTTTGAGACCTTCGGGTGAATTATGCGCTTTACAAGTGAAATAAAATAAAAAATAAATAAAATCTGCACTAGGCACCTTGCAAAATAAATGTATGCTGTCTATCACAGGTTTACCTCAATCCACTCCCCTACTACCCCTTTATTATGATCTGGGTAGTCCATATTTGGAGGATGTGGCTCATTTTAGACCTGTGGCCAACTGGAGAAGGCTCTGGGTTACTCCAGAGCTCACGGAATATGCCCATTCTATGTTGGAGGTTAGGGACACTGTAGGTGCAGGAAAAATTCTGTGGTTTAGGCAGGTTGAGAAAACTTTTAGTGACCTTGGGTTGAGCCAGTTGTGGCAAAACCCAATGAATGCAAGATTTCCATCTCGTAAAGAGTTGAAAGAGTTATATTGGAATATGGTCACGATAAACTGGTTCTCAACCCTGACCAGCACTTCCTTGTCTAGGGTGTACCTAGAGACTAAACATGTCCCTGCCTATGAGAAATACTGGGACCTTATAACAGTCCAGAGAGAGAGAAAATGGTTCCATCAATTTAGGATAGGCACTCTTCCTATTAATGCTTTTACGGGCAAATGGGGGGTAGGCCTATGTATGAATTGCCCGTTTTGTGTAACCCAAGTGGAATCCATTGGCCATGTTCTTTTTATTTGTCCAGTATACCGGAAGGTAAGGCTTAAATGGCTAAAGCCGATTTTCCAGACATTGGGGGTTTCTACTGGTATGGAAGCTATACGAATTTTAAAAACAGATGAGAAAGAGCTAACCATAATTGCCGTTTCGGAATTTTTACATGGCATGTGGATAAATTGTGCTCATGGAATGAAAAATAGGATGTAAAGACCTGATTATTAACCTGACTATTAACTTATGATTTTATGGACATAATTGTTTTTTTAAATGAAGTGTTTTAACAAATTATTTATTATGGTACAAATGAACTATGTAACCTTGGTCATCTCTATGGGCTTTTGTATTTTGTATTCCGTAAAAATGAAATGTAGTATATTTACTGTTTTAAATTGTACATGTCTTTTATGATTATGAGATCGAATAAAGACTACTTTGACTTAACTTGAATAGCTCCCAAGTGGCCTAGGCAACATTGGTGCCTCGAAATTCTTCATCTTTCAGAGCCCAGACCCATATTCCTGCAGCCATCACCTTCTCGCCTCACTAGGAACAACGGTCAGGTGTGCCATCCGGAGTTCTTGAAATTCACAGAAATTCTCTCAGGAATGGAGGGCCATCCTCGCAAAATCTAGAGCTAAAAGTACCAACAAAATGTACAGCCTGAAATGGAATAGTTCTGCTTCTGGTGCCAGCGAAACAACGTACATACATTTCAAGCATCCCCAGAGCAGATTTTGCCATACCTCCTGTCCGTGGCTAATTCAGGTCTGGCTTTCGCCTCAGTCAAAGTGCATCTGGCAGCTATTTCTTGTTACGAAACAGCTTCTTAAGCTCCTTTAGCATTTTCCGTGAATTGTTATATATAAATCATCTCAAATTCTTTATTTAAGAGTACGTTATATTGGTTATGATTTATTCAGCCTGGATATGTAAAAATACTTGAACAATTAAATAAGCATGCAGAGATCTGTAAGTATATCTTTTATATTATTACAGACTTTGCTAACAACATACTTTAGATGTCTACCTCGATCCACAACAGACAACATGATCTTTGATGTTACTGCTTGCTATACTGGCAATTTTTCCCCAAAACAGCAGCAGAAACAAGCCCTAAAATGGTGTACATCAGCAACGAGGTAATGGTAGGTACGATACCTACGAATTCCAATGTACCAGCACTACCTTAGCCAGGAACGGGGAAGAAGATAAGAGAGCGGAGTATACTGGGAAGGAAAACCAGCAACCTACAAGGCAACATCTTGAATCACTCGGCTAGCTTTTGCTGCGTGTTAAGCCTGGTAGATCCGAATCTAGAAACAGGAGAGGCACCAACCTTGAAGGCAATTATAAACGCTTATGAGGTGGCACTCCTAGATATGACATCATGGGTCAGCATGACATCCTGAACAGGAGCAATATCCTCCACTTATTCAAACATGTAGCCGCCCTAGAACATATTCAATCAGAAAACATAGAATGGGTCAAATTTATGAAACTTCAGGGGAACACCCATGGCGATTAATCCTTGCTGAGGCAGAGGCAAAAGTCTTCAACAAGCGGTACCGGGTGAATTACATCAGTTAACTGAGTGGGGTATAGATGCCCAACTCCCTGGTCAAGCAAAATAACTGCATGTCCTCGCTGAGAACAAAAGGGGCAAGGGGGCTTGGTCCGCCCTGCATGAGACCAATAACTACACAGCCTTTGCAGAAGCCAGTCTGGCCTAAACGCCCCGGCCAGCATCAGGGTTATATATCGCAGTAATCAATGTGCCGTTCATTCAGGCCACATGCTCCCAGATCAAATAGGAGGGTAAAGAACACAGCCGTACTACTCCTAACAAAATTTGCAGCTGGATTGGCCGATGGAGGAAAGGGAAGTAAACCTGCCCGGCATTTACTCACCATAATCTCTTGGAACATTGCAGGGATCAGCAAAATCGCCAATGGAAAACACACACAGGAGTTTCTAGGCAAGGGCAACAATCTATGTTTCCAGTAGACATCGGCTTTGTCCCGCACCCCCCTGGCAGGGTACTAGGAGCACCACATAGCAGCTACCAAACAGAATATTCTAGTTCTGCCATCGGGTGGACTCTCCTTTTTTCTAAAGCTTGCCTGTAGATTCATCGCTACAGAGAGTCAATAAAAAAAAAACAGAGATTCAAATCGTATTGATTAAAGGCCTGACTGTAAAATCTCAACCACTTTGCCTTCTCTTAATAAACTGCTATAATCCAGCTCAGACCATCAGGAAAGATTCTATGGATGTTCTGACATGCTTGTTAGATGATCTCCTTACCAAATATAAATTCCATCATGTAATTATAGTGGGGGATTTCAAACTGACGGACTCAGATGAATGGAAATCTATTTCCAGGAGCAGGGACCGAGCAGAACCTCTTTTCAATCTTATCAACAATCACAAGCTATGCTCTACTCATACATTAAAAGAAGAATGCTCCACATCCTGGTGCCCAAACCCAACTTTCCGAGATGTCTCAACAAGCGACTATATCTTAGTAAGAGAAACCATTGCAGCCAGACTGACAGACTTGGAAGTCGAGGACAGGACAGAAAGTGCTCATAGACCATTGAGGGCCATTTTTCAGCTGGGTGTACCAACAGCAACCACATTTCACCCAATAGATGAAATGCGGGGAGTCGAAAAGCCTATGGTGCTTCAAAGGATAAAATGGTCTTCAAAGATCGAAGACAAATTGTGAGCATCGCTGGACGTGAAGTGGAAAAGTACATCACTACCAGTCCAAGTATTAACAATAAAAGACTGGGAGAGTATCGTAGGGGATCTCCAACTAAATCTGGGGAACTCATGACAACAGTGCTAAAACACCAAGCCCCCATCGTTCTCTGGAATTGTACGCTCCTCAAAGGACATACTCAAATCCAAACATGCCCTGAGAAAGTCTTTGGAATTCAGGAAAAGAGGGGGCATACCAACTGAAGGCCTTTCCATTACAGCCTTGAGGTCACCTCACAAAAAGAAAGTCTGGGAGTACAAAAGGGAGCACATGGAAAAGAATGGCTCAAAGTGTTCTCCGTGCTGAAAGAAAAACAACATACAGGGCTGTAGAGGCACAATAGTCAGCTGAGGACCCAAGGAGTGTCAAGGGATAATGGGGTGGCGCAGCGTGAATGGACAAATCACGTAACACAACGATACTCGAATGCCTCCTTCGTCAAAGATCCCATAAAAGTGATCACTCAGGGAGAGGAGCATTTTGGTTTAATTAATGCAAAACAACAGCACTTGACTGTCCCTCCTTATAAAGGTTCCGCAGAATAGATCAGCTGGGAAGAGGGGCAATGTGGGTTACCAGGGCCATCTAGAGAATAAGGAACAATGGAGCACCAGGTCCAAATGGGTTACCAGAACCAGTAAGTAATACCGAGCTGGAGTTCCGGGCAGCATTCTTAACCCTGCTATTCAATAACCTATTTTCAACAACAAAGATGCTGGATTCCTGGAGGGGTTCTATACTCTTCACCATCTTCAAGAAAGGCGACCGTTCTAAGCCATCAAATTATAGGCGTGTCGCCCTTTTTGACCTCGACGCAAAGACCTATGCTTGACTTCTCTTGAAGGATCTGGAGTCTTGGTCTAAAGAAAAAGGAATTATATACTTATATCAATCAGGCTTCAGCCTCATTCCTCAACCCAGGACAACATCATGGAGTTAGCCTATTTATTAACCCAGGCAGTGAAGAAAAAGAGCCTCCCATTGTTCTGCTGCTTCATTGATTACAGCACAGCTTTTGACAAAGTGGACCGCAGAAGGCTATTGTGAAAACTAAGTAGTTGGAGAATTTCACCTAAACTACTATAAGAAATAATATCACTCTATGAAGACACCTGAGTTCGGGTCAAAACAAGTGCCAACACGGTGAACTCTAAAATTTGTACAGATAACAGGCTCAGAGTGGGCTGTGTGTTGGCTCCCCTCTTGTTCAACCTTTATACCGCAGACAAGGGGGCTTCCCTGCAAGGCACGACCTAGTATCACAAAGGCTCGGCAGTGTGAGGCTGTCTATACTGTATTACAATATGCAGAAAATACAGTAATAATGGACCACAGTAGAGTGGACCTTCAGAGAGCCCTACATGGGCTGGATCGCTTCAACCAGGATAACTATCTACTGTTTAATCAGGGGAAGACTAAGGTAGTAGTGTTCAGGAAACCAACACAAAATGCAAGCCTACTGGTCCTAGGGGATCTGCACATTTCCACAGTAACAGCCTACAACTACCTTAGGGTTTGGATCTCTGAAAGGGCCAACTCAAACATTCATCGAAAACATTTACATTTTAAGGCCAACAACGTAATTCAGTTATTAAGAGCCACCATCTGCCAAGCTGATATTGACTGTTTTAAATTGCTACCTCCCATCAGTTAGTCATCTGGCTTTTTCCGGGGCGCTGGACAAGTTCTTGAACACAATCTAAGCCAAAGCATACAAAACTGCGCTGCTTATCCCACGGAAAGCAAGGAGAACAAGGCTGAGACTGGAGCTAGGCCTCGGGAGGCCAGATTAGACATGCCAGAGGGGACCTAATTAAGCTATATCTCAGGATCCTGAGGGCACCAGTAGAATCACTAAAACACCAGTTGAGGACCGTTTTGAGGCGGCAAGTTCAGCCTGGCACACCACCTTGGCCAGGCCATAACCACCCTGAGGTTTGAGGCGGCAAGTTTGCAACTCCCAGAAATTCCTCTTTTTGTCTGGAAAAAAGCAGCAAACAAGAAGGTTCTGGAAACATCGTTTGCACAAGACATAGAAGCCCTTCATCCTAGCTTGTTCACAGAGCCATTGGATAAATCATATGTTCTGGGCAAAGCTCATCTCTATTTTTGTGAGGCACTGACGTTACAAGTCTGTAGGAAAATCTTCTACATGAGACTCATCACGCTTCCCATCACTGATTTCAATAAAGCAAAGGCATGTAAGGAGCAAAACCAAGTGTAATCTATGTTCCTTTTACAGTCAATCCTGACTGCACCTCCTGTGCTGCTGCCCCAAACTGAACAAAGACGCGTTGGCGCCTTTTTCGCCTGATACTCATTAAAAAACGGGTAAAGACGTGCAGAGAGGCTTTGGCCCTGTGTTTCACCAAAATATCAACAAAATAGCTAGCAGGACTGAGAAAATTCACACACTCAATCAGGGTCGCCATAAAAGAGATGCTACAAGGCAACGCGAACTCTGTGTCAGTCTAATCTCAATTGTTGCTGCTGGTATGCAACATTATAATAATATATTGCCGGAGGCAGGGTGGTCCCTGCCAGGCACCATGGCGGTCCACCCTTTCTCTTACGTAAAGGCTAACCCTCAAATCAGATAAAGTTTTAATTCCAATTTGTTTGCTTATTTAAAATTCAACCACATTTAAATCTGGGAATATGCACAGAGAAGTTAAGGGAAACAGATGAATGACCACTTTTCATTGTTGGCACGCAACATTTTATAGTACTTTGAAGGCTGTGGATAAATTCAACAACCCAGATTTTAAAGTTTAGTCTTTATTCATGTTATTTATCACACAACCACTAGTAGCATTCCGTTTTTGCAAAAATTAGTAAAGGGCCAAAGGCTGATCATAAGGACAAAGAAAGAGAGGGGGAGCAGAGGGGGTAGGGGATAGTGGGGAATTTCTTTAATAATGTTTTATTTTTCTATTACTGTAATGCTTTTAATTAATTGAACAGGTAATGAACTCAAATATACTGATTCAAGGATGAAAATCTATGAAAGATACCCAGTGCCGGAAAAGAAAATAAGTTACTTACCTTTGACTACGGTTATCCAGTATTGGTATCTTTCATATATAATCAATATGTGGAGGGAGAGAGAGTAGAGATCCTTTCAATCTCCTTTCAATAATTATAGATCAATGTGGAAAGGATCACTGGTCCTGCATAACCAAGGTCTGCAGGTGGATCGGTAGGTGTCTCCCAAATAAAAGACCCTCATACACGTGTTTTTTCAGAGTCGTGTAGCGGTATATGATGTGTCCCCGCTTCTTGTAACACGTGTCCGTGCGTAATCCTTGGGTCAGTTTTTGTTTGCACCCTCCGCCAGGAGGTTGTACCATTGGTTAAAACAGTAGTGATGGTGAATAAGTGAAATAGTGCTATAAAGGTGTTCTAAAATACCCGGACAGCCAGAGGTTCAACTTTAATATTTCTGGTTTCGGGTAGAAGGTTAAGGCGTGTCGCTATGGAATTATTTAGGAATTCTAGCGCACCAATCTTGTGAGGTTAAAAGTGGTCGACATGTTTCAGCATTATCTGCCTGTTGGTTTCCTCAGGACCATAAAGTGATTAAGTGAAAAAAAGGAAAAGGTAAATTTGTAACCTGATTCATTTTGTGGTAGTAGGTCACATTGTACCTGTAGTAAGAGAAAAGGGAGATAGTGCAACCACATTTGTAGCGAGTAATTGGGAAAAGACACCTCAGCAATGTACAATGACATAGAGACACAGTTGAGAATTATGAAGCATATTATTAAAAAAACATATAATTAAAAACGAGTTGTGCAATACTAGACTCAGAGTCACATTCATATTAAGCATCAACTTGCTCATTCTCAAAATTCTATGCGGAATATTGTAATGTATAAGTCCCACAGTCGTATTTAGGCGTCATGAGATCATTTCTTTACAGTGCCCTGATATTAAAAGCGCTATTTACTTTAAGGCGCAATTTCATTATTACATTACCATGACGTCACAGGCGCTTATCAATTTTACTGTGTCATCACGATTATCTTAGACATTGGTATAACGATGTAATACCTATTCGAGTATAGACTCTTGCTATTATTTCAAAGTACATGCATTCGTTATTAGACGGTACCAAGCACTCGTTTTACATGTATTCTGAAAATCGAACATGTGCATACTGCCGCTATAGTATCTTTAAATGCGCACTCTGGAAAGCCTATTCAGAAAGAGATTCTATTCGAAAAGTAGGCACTACTAACAAAAGTCTAGAACTAAGCAAAACTCAGTACAGAGCAGGGTCTTCACATGGACCTTATGGAATGTACCTCTACATTATGTAAGACTTGTCTCCTCGGGAACCACGGCAGTTAGGGGGAGGCTTCACTGTTTTGGAGTGAGGAAAAAAGAGTTTACTAAAGGGGTTTTAATACTTGCGGTTTACTCCATAACGAAAAGGACAAGGCTCCTCGATACCTCTAGCCTTCAAACACCCGTCTAGCAGCTTGTGCTGTCTCTGCCCTTGGTGACCCGGAATCAATCGCCAGTGTGTAACCTGTCTTCTTTTATTGCATAGTGATGGAAACTGAAGAGTTACTCGAGTGTTTGTACTTATTAGTTGTACTAAATTGTTATACCTAATTTTCAGATGAGAATTGTAATCATTTCTAGCTTGGAATTTATGAGAATGTACTCTTTAGGCGCTCATTCTGAATTTTCTCATAGTTAAAAAAACATTAGAGAATTCGTAATTCAGGCAAAATATCAATTATTTGTTAAGACATAACCACGGAACGGCATCATTCAGGCCCTCACTGTCTGTCTTAAGTCTGTGCACCCAACGTTGCTCTTTTTCAAATAAAATTTTAGCTGCATTCCTGTCCACAGTTTCCAGGGTTTCCAGGATGACCCACTGTAGGTCATTCACAGAGTGCCCAGATTCTTTGTAGTGAGTTGACATTTTTGTGGTTGTTTTTTTACAGTTTACATTGCTGCGGTGTTCGCAAAGTCTTTGTTTTGCTTTACGACAGGTCATGCCAATATATCTCATTTGACACGGGCAAGTTATCATGTAAATGACATGGCTTGTGTTGCAGTTCGTATGTCTTTTTAATTTCCAATTGAAGTTGGGAAGCAGCTGTAATTCCTTTGTGGGTTTTGTAGTGTCACAAACTGTGCAGTTTCCACATGGGTAATGGCCTGTTACTGGGCTGTTATTCCACAGTCCAGGAGTGTCTTTCTTTTTCTTAGGTGGGGGTCTCGTGTGCACCAGCAAGTCCTTGAGGTTGCGGCTTCTCTTGTTGGCAAACATCGGTTTAGGCCAATTCAGATTGTGAGATGTTACTATTCTCCAGTTTCTGTTGATTATTTTCTTCACTTGGTTGGTGACTGGGCTATAAGTAGTTACACATGTGATCCTATCTTCCTTCAATTTAGCACACGTCTCTAGGAGTGCTTCTCTTAGTTGGTTGCGGGCACGTTTCTTGCATGTGTTGATCACCTTCTTTGGATATTGACGAACCAGTAGTTTGTCACATAGGTCATTCGCTTGACTTTTGTAGTCAGTAATTGAGCTGCAATTTCTCCTCAAGCGAAGGAATTGGCTGTACGGGAGATTTTCCCGTAAGGGTCTTGGATGAAAGCTTTGAAAAGATAGCAGGCTATTCTTGGCCGTCGGTTTAAAGAAAGTACGGGTGTGCAAAGTATTGTCTCTAGAAAAGATGGTAATGTCTAAAAAATCTAAAGTACTTTCATTGGCAGTGTATGTAAATTTCAAGCATTCATCTTGGGTATTAAGCCAGCGATGAAAGTCCGTCAAGGTTTCCTTATCACCCTTCCAAATTAAAAATATATCATCTATATATCTCTTCCAAAAGAGAATATGATGAAGAAAGGGATTGTTCTCATTCTGAACGAAGGTGCGTTCAAAGGTGCTAACGTACAACCCCGCCACACTTGGGGCAAATGTACTGCCCATTGATACTCCATGGCGTTGAAGGAAGAGGGTGTCTTTGTACTTGAAGACATTTTCCATTAGAGCTAATCTACAGCACTCCAAAACAAAATGTCTGGGGGTTTTGTTTGGCCAGTCAATGTTAAAGAGAATAGTTTCAAGAGTGTCTAGTGTTTTTTGTTGTGGCAAACTAGTGTAGAGACTCTCTACATCTAAGCCCACTAAGAGCATTGTTCCTTCCGAGTACTCAAAGTTTTGTAACATGTTTAGGAGGTCTCTTGTGTCCTTCAGATAAGTTATCTTAGATGTAGAGAGTCTCTACACTAGTTTGCCACAACAAAAAACACTAGACACTCTTGAAACTATTCTCTTCAACATTGACTGGCCAAACAAAACACCCAGACATTTTGTTTTGGAGTGCTGTAGATTAGCTCTAATGGAAAATTTCTTCAAGTACAAAGACACCCTCTTCCTTCAACGCCATGGAGTATCAATGGGCAGTACATTTGCCCCAAGTGTGGCGGGGTTGTACGTTAGCACCTTTGAACGCACCTTCGTTCAGAATGAGAACAATCCCTTTCTTCATCATATTCTCTTTTGGAAGAGATATATAGATGATATCTTTTTAATTTGGAAGGGTGATAAGGAAACCTTGACGGACTTTCATCGCTGGCTTAATACCCAAGATGAATGCTTGAAATTTACATACACTGCCAATGAAAGTACTTTAGATTTTTTAGACATTACCATCTTTTCTAGAGACAATACTTTGCACACCCGTACTTTCTTTAAACCGACGGCCAAGAATAGCCTGCTATCTTTTCAAAGCTTTCATCCAAGACCCTTACGGGAAAATCTCCCGTACAGCCAATTCCTTCGCTTGAGGAGAAATTGCAGCTCAATTACTGACTACAAAAGTCAAGCGAATGACCTATTGACAAACTACTGGTTCGTCAATATCCAAAGAAGGTGATCAACACATGCAAGAAACGTGCCCGCAACCAACCAAGAGAAGCACTCCTAGAGACGTGTGCTAAATTGAAGGAAGATAGGATCACATGTGTAACTACTTATAGCCCAGTCACCAACCAAGTGAAGAAAATAATCAACAGAAACTGGAGAATAGTAACATCTCACAATCTGAATTGGCCTAAACCGATGTTTGCCAACAAGAGAAGCCGCAACCTCAAGGACTTGCTGGTGCACACGAGACCCCCACCTAAGAAAAAGAAAGACACACCTGGACTGTGGAATAACAGCCCAGTAACAGGCCATTACCCATGTGGAAACTGCACAGTTTGTGACACTACAAAAACCACAAAGGAATTACATCTGCTTCCCAACTTCAATTGGAAATTAAAAAGACATACGAACTGCAACACAAGCCATGTCATTTACATGATAACTTGCCCGTGTCAAATGAGATATATTGGCATGACCTGTCGTAAAGCAAAACAAAGACTTTGCGAACACCGCAGCAATGTGAACTGTAAAAAAACAACCACAAAAATGTCAATTCACTACAAAGAATCTGGGCACTCTGTGAATGACCTACAGTGGGTCATCCAGGAAACCCTGGAAACTGTGGACAGGAATGCAGCTAAAATTTTATTTGAAAAAGAGCAACGTTGGGTGCACAGACTTAAGACAGACAGTGAGGGCCTGAATGATGCCGTTCCGTGGTTATGTCTTAACAAATAATTGATATTTTGCCTGAATTACGAATTCTCTAATGTTTTTTAACTATGAGAAAATTCAGAATGAGTGCCTAAAGAGTACATTCTCATAAATTCCAAGCTTGAAATGATTACAATTCTCATCTGAAAATTAGGTATAACAATTTAGTACAACTAAAAAGTACAAACACTCGAGTAACTCTTCAGTTTCCATCACTATGCAATAAAAGAAGACAGGTTACACACTGGCGATTGATTCCGGGTCACCAAGGGCAGAGACAGCACAAGCTGCTAGACGGGTGTTTGAAGGCTAGAGGTATCGAGGAGCCTTGTCCTTTTCGTTATGGAGTAAACCGCAAGTATTAAAACCCCTTTACTAAACTCTTTTTTCCTGGGGGGCGTGGCTAGCAGCCGACGATGGCGGCCGCAGCTTAGGGAGGCTCCTGGGCGAAGGCGGCTTTCCGCGAACATCCGCAGCAGAATCCTGAACTTTCCTGGCGGAGAGGGGCGGACCGGACCCAGCGTCCATGCAGCGAGCATCGCTGAAATTTCCGGAAACGGCGGAGGCTCGATGGTGCGGGATCCTGCGGTCAAGTGGCTGAGGAGGGGCAGGGCCTAATTGCCGCAGCGGAGCCACGGACTGTCGGCGCGACTGCAACCGGCCGGAAGTGGCCCGAGAACGGGGGTGAGTGGCAGGAAGCGCCGGCGAAAGGGGCGTCTCACCCGGACACCTCCGTGGGGCCCCCCCCCGGCGACCCGCGCACTTGGACGCTCATCCACACTGCCAGTCGGTGCCCCCCGGACCCGCCAGCATCCGCCGACGGCGTGATAGAGGTGGCGCAAACTCGACCTGAGGACGCCATTGCCCGGCTACGCAGAAGGAATACGCCGAGCACCGACAACGGCCGTCGCCGACACTCGGCGACCGGCAGCATCACTCGGCGGCCACTGTGGTCGACGGACTTCTGACCGGGAACATCGGGGGCCGATCACACGCTGTGCCACAAGAGGGGATAGAGCTTGGTCAGCGCATATACAGAGGTGACGCCGAGGGGAGGCATATTGTGGCAACCCCAGCCGGTGTGGGTCATACCTCGCAACGCACGGCCACACTTTCCTTTGGTCTCCTTGCGGGGGAGCGGCCTGACCCCCGGCTTACCTGAAAATTGTAGGAGAGCGCTGGACCACTACATACCAGTGAGGACACCACGTCCCACGCCGGAGTGACCAATTAGCAGTCACGGCCCGCAGCAGAAGTACAAGGAAGCGGCCCTGCGCGACCCACGCACGATCATTCTCTCCAGCTGGCAGTTCAATTCCCGGTGACGCCATGTCCCAGAGGGGCCCCAGAAGTAACGCGACCCAGGCCAAGCTGGACAAATTCGCTTATGAGAGGCACTCGCCACCACACGACCCACGCAAGACCGCTGGAAAAACGGCAGAACCTGAGGGGGCGAGAAAAGCCACGCTTGAGGATGTCCTGGCGGCACTAGCCCAGGTGCAGACGACGGTGGGAGCCACGGCGACAGAAGTCACCCTGATTAGAGCGGATCTCCAAAAGATGAATGAGAGGGTCAAGCAGGTCGAGGTGGTCACCAAATCGCTGGTGGAGGACGTATCCGAATTGCAAACAGCTGTAGAACGCCTGCAAACCGATAACAAACTGCTTCGGGACAAACTGGATGACCAGGAAGGGCGCTCCCGACGCAATAATGTCCGAATTTTGGGTGTGCCGGAGTCAGAAGACACGGGGGCAATGGACCTGTATGTGGAGGACTTAATCAAAACGCGGCTCAAGCCCAAGGGACTCTCGAACTTCTTCTCCGTCGAAAGGGCACACCGCGTTCCGGGAGGAAAACCCAAATCGGGGGCCTCACCACGACCGATACTGGCCAGATTGTTTAATTTCCGGGATCGGGATGCCATTCTCCAGGCCGCAAGAGTGTCACCGTCCATCCAAATTCAGAACTCCAAAATTGCTTTCTTCCCGGACTACACGGCGGAGGTGGCTAGGAGACGGAGAACATTCCTGGAGGTAAAGAAGACCTTGAGGGACAAAGAACTGCCGTATTCGATGATCTTCCCGGCTAAACTGCGGGTGGTGGCGGACAAAAAAGTGTGGATCTTCGACTCCCCGGATGAAGCCCGGGACTGGCTGGAGGGTTGGCACACAGTGGGACGACGGCGCAAACCACACGAACCGGATCGGGACCGTGGGGAAGGCAGCAGACATGGCTCGCAAACGTCGAGACGAGCGGAGGGAGCAGACCACTCGCCCTCCCATGGCTTTGAGGGGGGTGGCGAGGAAGAATGACCCTGACCGCGGACTCTACGCACTAATTGATCACCAACTGCCGCACTGACTTATCTCTAACGATGCTGCAAGTTGACGCTGGCATGGCTACCCCAAAAGCCTTCAGGGAGGCCGCCTGCCCGGGGAGACGCTCTCCCCCCTACACGCAAGTACTCTGGTTTTGGGAAGGGTAAAGCACTCTGCTCAGTTGGGGTGGCGGGCAGTTAAAGGTCCGTTAAGCAGGGGGGCAGGGAGGGGGGTTAGTTTGGAACTGTTTTTGTTAGGAATGTACACAAAGGGTCGAGGGCATTGTTTCAGTATGTACAAGCATCGGAACACTTTATTGGGAATGGACAATGACTTTAAGCCCCCATGAAGCAGCTAACGCTTGGCTGCGCAATGGCACAGCCGCTGGACCGGCCACATTTTTGGGGCTATACATCATGTACCTCATTGCCACTAGATGGCTAACGATTTCATACCTGCGGAGGGGGTGACTCCCTCTGATTCACAATGCCCACCTTTGACCCTGGTTTCCTGGAATGTAAGGGGCTTGGGGGACAAGGTTAAGCGGGGATTGGTATTAACTGCTATTAAGCGCCTGCGTCCTGCTGTGGCCCTGTTGCAAGAGACACACCTGGTGGGGGGAGCTACGAAGGCCTTAGATAGACGAGGCTACAAAATGTGGGCCCACTCTGCTTTCTCGTCCGGCTCCAGGGGGACCGGAGTTCTGATACAGAAGAACTCACGTTTCATCCCCCTAGCAATTAAGACTGATGACCAGGGCTGCTTTGCGGCCGTGCAGGGACAATGGGAGGGGAAACTCTTTAATCTGGTATCAGTGTATATCCCACCAGCTTTACACTCGGTCCACCTCCCGAGACTGGGGGACTTCCTTTTAACTCTCCCCGAGGGTGAGGCTATCCTAGGGGGGGATTTCAACGCGGTCATGGACCCACAACTAGATAAACACCCATCCCCCGCCCAGACAGGGGGGGAACCATACTTTCGGCGATTTGCCGCGGCCATGGGCATGACAGATATCTGGAGACACTTACACCCGAACACGAACCACTACACATTTCACTCCGCAGTGCATGGGAGCCTGTCCCGTATCGACTATTTCCTGTCACTGGGGGAGGCCCTTAGCCATGTGGAGACCCTGGTGATTCACCCTCGTGGTATTTCTGACCACTCACCGCTCACACTGACGATTTCCCTGCAGACGAGGGCACGTAAGCGCATTTACCCCATGCACGCATCATATTTCAAAATTCCACAGGTTCGCAAGGAACTCAAACGCGCCACGACGCACTACTTTCTTGAAAACGCCCATTCGGTGCGCTCCCCGGCAACGCTCTGGGAGGCCTACAAAACGGTTCTGCGGGGTCACGCCATTAACACCATAACTGGTCATAAGAGACGACAGTCGCAAGAACTAGCCGACCTAGAGATTACGTTGAGGGAGCGTACCATAGCACATGAGTCACATCCCTCCCCCGCCGCCATGCACGCACTCGCTCTCCAGCAACAGCTGTACAATGATCACCTACGGTTGATAGTCAAGGGGCACATAACAGAAACCCAGAACAGGGTTTACGAAGTGGGAGATAAAGCAGGGAAAATGCTGGCATGGCTCGATAAACGAGAGGGCAACTCCAGGGGGATCCAAGGTCTAAAGGATGAACGGGGAGAGACACACGCTGATCCGAGGCGGATAACAGAACTGCTTGCGTCCCATTTTGAACAAGTATACACCCCGGCTCGCGTAATAACACCTGAATGTGCCCGGGCGCTCTTGGCACCGATCGCCATTCAAACCCTTTCACCGGAGGCGTCGTGCGAGCTTGAGGCGGACATTACAGCAGATGAAATCCAGCTGGCCATTAAGGCGCTAAACCCGGGCAAGGCGTTGGGGCCAAACGGGATACCCATAGAGTGGTATCAGATGATGCCGGACACCCTCGGCAAGTATCTGTTAGAGATGTTCGAGGACTGTTTGGAGAAGGGTACCCTCCCACCGGACCAACGTACGGCTACTATAATACCGATCCTCAAACCGGGTAAGCCCCCAGAGGACTGCACCTCCTATCGACCCATTTCCTTATTAAACGCGGAAGTGAAAATCTTGGCCAAACTGCTGGCATTGAGAATCTTGCCCCATCTGTCCTCGGTTATCCACCCGGATCAGTCCGGGTTCATGCCACACAGGAACACAGCGATGAATTTACGGCAGCTGCATGGTATACTAGCCAGAGCCGACAACATCCACACGCCGGCAGTAATCCTGGCACTTGACGCCAAAATGGCATTTGACCTGGTGGAGTGGGAGTACCTCTTCGAAACACTGACACGCATGGGGTTCGGGCCCCGTTTTTTAGCATGGGTCAAACTGCTATACGCAGCCCCAGTGGCTCAGGTGGTGGCTAATGGCCACATTTCCCGCACTTTCCAGCTGGGTCGGGGCACGCGACAGGGATGCCCTCTGTCACCCCTGTTGTTTGCCATATCCTTGGAACCACTGGTGACTCACATACGAGCCTCCCCCCTCCTCAAGGGCATACCAGGGCCCGGAGGTTGGGAAGACCGTCTGTCCCTATACGCAGACGACATGTTGATGTATCTAACGGACCCCGAGATGGGAATACCGGCCTTGTTGCGCATTTGTGACACGTACGGTGGGATCTCCGGCTATACGCTGAATTGGTCCAAATCAGAGGCTTACGTTTTACGTGGTCCAGCTCCGGATCTCGGCGACGATTGCCCGCTGAGACTGGCGGGGACATCTTTTAAATATCTAGGTATACACGTCACTAGGGACCCGACGGAATTCATAGACAAGAACCTGAAGCCGCCTCTGGATAGACTCAAGCGAGATGTGGAGTTTTGGTCTGGCCTGCCGTTAACGCTTCTCGGCAGGGCTGCACTATATAAGATGATGGCGTTACCACGCTTCTTATACGTCCTTGAATATTCTCCCTATCCTGTGCCGCCCAAATTCTTCCAGAAAGTAGCGGCTCTGGTCTCCAACCTACTTTGGGGCAACCTCCCGGCGCGTGTGGCGCAATCCAAGTTACACAGAGACTGGTATGGCGGGGGCATTGCGCTACCGGACCTCAAACTGTACTATTGGGCCGCACACCTGAAACCCATTAATCAATGGATGCACGCACCGCACGATGAGCCGGCATTCCGTTCGGACAGGGTGCTGCTGGGAACTGATAGTCTGTTGGGCCCACTGTATGATCGCCGCAAAATGCGCACGCTGGCGGGCCCCACCAAGATAACGGTGCAGACATGGCACGCAGCTACGGCGACGCTGGGCTGGACGGGGAAAATTACTAGGATGACTCCGCTGTGGGACTCTCGCATGCTAGGTAACCTGAGGAACACCAAGGGGTTCGCGCAATGGGACACAATAGGCATTTCCGTTGTGGGTGACCTATGGGAGAGGAATGAGGTGATCCCTTTTGCCCGGTTAAAGGAACTCTATGAGCTCAATGACAGGGAACTGTACAGATACATTCAAATACGACACGCACTGCTTGCAGCCATTCCAGCAGACACACAGCTCCCCGATTCTTCACCTTTGGAGGATCGCCTACTTACCGAACACATGCTAGAAAGGGCGACTTCCCTAATATACCGCAAGCTACTCAATAACAGCCCTGAACCCACTTCACACCTGAAAGAGAAATGGGAGGGGGAGATTAATGATATGGATGACCATGAATGGAATGAGGCACTTGGGTCCCCTAAAGAGGTGGGCATTTCGGCGCGTATGCGGCTGGTGCAATTTAAGATCCTGCATAGGGTATATTACACAAGGAAAATGCTGCATCACATACATAGGGCGCCCCATCCATACTGTCTCCGGGGATGTGGGGAGGTAGGCACTTTCTTCCATACCATATGGGACTGCCCCAAGATCCAGGAATACTGGAAACAGGTGCTCCGCACGCTTTCGCAGGCATTGGAGCACTCCATATTACCTGACCCGAGGAGGTGTTTGTTAAATATATGGGAACCCACTGACTTGAACCGCTACGAGAAACTATGGGTCACAGCGGGGTTAATGGTGGCAAAACGTGACATTGCACAGCGCTGGGGGGCAGCAGAACTACCAACCAAGTCCCAATGGAGCTTAAACATGGATCGAGTAATGTTAACTGAGCGAGCAGTGTACATCAGCCGAGCCTGTCCCGGGAAATGGAATAAGATATGGCTGAAGTGGAATGTATACAGGGGGGACATCTGCGAACCACTGCGTGAAGATGAGCAGGACGATTCTGAGGATGAGGAGGGAGAGGAGGGTTGAACTTGGTCGGGAGGGGGCTGGGGGGAGGTGGCCGGGACCGCTGCAGTGGCCTCTTCTTGGAGTTTAGGCTGTTGGGTCAAGGGGGATAGAAGTGGGTAGGGAGGGTAAAGAAATGTGAGCACTGTGAGGTGCTGTCAAGTTCCCTTATTCCCAAGAGACACTGAAGTCCTGAAGTGCACTGGATAATGCTTCACCGCACTGTCATTCCTAACTGTTATTCTTATGAGTTTGTTGTTGTTTGAAAAGAAAAACACAAAAATGCAAAAATACATCAAAACCTCAAGTCATGCATTGAATAATGGCTCGTCAGGCACTTTTACACTTTTCAGTACTCTCCACCGTGCATTGGTTGTTAATGTGATGTCGATATCCTTACTGTTGGTGGCTATGGTATACAATGATCCTCCGATAGCGGCCGGCCCACAGGGTTGTAGGCGTTCCGCTGTGTAATATGCAAAGTGCAATAAAGGTTTTGTTAAAAAAAACAACAAAAAAAAACTCTTTTTTCCTCACTCCAAAACAGTGAAGCCTCCCCCTAACTGCCGTGGTTCCCGAGGAGACAAGTCTTACATAATGTAGAGGTACATTCCATAAGGTCCATGTGAAGACCCTGCTCTGTACTGAGTTTTGCTTAGTTCTAGACTTTTGTTACTAGTGCCTACTTTTCGAATAGAATCTCTTTCTGAATAGGCTTTCCAGAGTGCGCATTTAAAGATACTATAGCGGCAGTATGCACATGTTCGATTTTCAGAATACATGTAAAACGAGTGCTTGGTACCGTCTAATAACGAATGCATGTACTTTGAAATAATAGCAAGAGTCTATACTCGAATAGGTATTACATCGTTATACCAATGTCTAAGATAATCGTGATGACACAGTAAAATTGATAAGCGCCTGTGACGTCATGGTAATGTAATAATAAAATTGCGCCTTAAAGTAAATAGCGCTTTTAATATCAGGGCACTGTAAAGAAATGATCTCATGACGCCTAAATACGACTGTGGGACTTATACATTACAATATTCCGCATAGAATTTTGAGAATGAGCAAGTTGATGCTTAATATGAATGTGACTCTGAGTCTAGTATTGCACAACTCGTTTTTAATTATATGTTTTTTTTAATAATATGCTTCATAATTCTCAACTGTGTCTCTATGTCATTGTACATTGCTGAGGTGTCTTTTCCCAATTACTCGCTACAAATGTGGTTGCACTATCTCCCTTTTCTCTTACTACAGGTACAATGTGACCTACTACCACAAAACGAATCAGGTTACAAATTTACCTTTTCCTTTTTTTCACTTAATCACTTTATGGTCCTGAGGAAAGCCGACTGACCAACAGGCAGATAAGGCTGAAACATGTCGACCACTTTTAACCTCACAAGATTAGTGCGCTAGAATTCCTAAATAATTCCATAGCGACACGCCTTAACCTTCTGTCGTAAATAAATTATTTACACTATCATAATTTCTATAAATAAATAAATAAATATCAAAAGGGTCAAGCATAAATGAGGAGCAGAGTCCGTGGTATTAGAGTCAATGGGCTTTATTGCATTAACTCGAGTTAAGGGAGAGCTCCAGCGCCAAGCGGGCACAGGAGAGTTCTGAGCTTTATTCACAGAGTACAATATTTATACATTCTTTGCATACATAGGGAGGAGCCCTCCAAGCAGAAGGAAAGAAAAAGATATGAGAATGTAGGCGTTCACTGTAATGAGTCATAGGTGGGTGGGTGCATAGAGGGGGCAGCAAGGTCAGCTAAAACTCGCAATGCCTGTTTGCGTAACTTTATCAGACTTCTCCATGAGGGCTGTTTCCTTTCTGTTGGCCAGGGAGGGCCCTGGGTGTCAGAGTGACTAGCATGTCTGGTCTTATCTCTAGCTCGGGGCAGCATGCAGATTGCTCTCATCTGTAGAAGTGTTGCTGCTTCATACTAGCAGTTGGTTTGGCCCTTCCTGTCCACCCCTTGTGTAACTGTCTTGGAGGTTTCCCTTGACATGGGCCCCACTTATCTCTGAGAGCCGACAGCAAAACTGGGCCTTATCTCTGCAGAGGGGCTTCTGCTCGCCTCCTGCTCGGGCCGGAATGCAGCTTTATCAGGTCGACCCTTGTTTGACACTGTTAAGACACCCCGGGCTGGGCCTCTTCTCCGTGACTGCTCAAAAAAATATCTAATGTGCTGCAGAGAAATGTAACGTGTGCCTTTTTCAGGGTCTGGCATGGAGGGGCCTGGTGACAGAGAAATAAGGCCTCTGAATGTGAAGTAATGCAGGGGTTTTTATTCAACATGGCAGATGGTGAGAGGGTAGCGCGTGGGGGCACCAATACATATAAATATGTAATTTTCTTCATTCCCTCCTTGTCCCCAAGCGCACCCCTCTAATACACCTCTATTTTCATCAGGCCGTTAATGTGCTCTTGCAACATGATCTTTTCATTTTTTCTGCTCTGCACATGTGGACGGGGAATGCAGGCAGTGGCACACAGACCGCAGATGGCCGGGCCGCATTGGATGCAGAGGCAACAACTGAAGATGATAAACAGTATTGATCCTACTACAGTCAACACTTTCCATCCCCATGTTGATACTAATCCCCACAACCAGCTGCTTAAGGACCATTCTCCTTTATCCATGTCTAGCTGACTTGACATCTTGTGTAGCTTGGCAATGGCTTGGTATACCGTAGGTGCGTTATTTGGAATAAACACACAACAACTCGTGGAGATCAATCTGCATACACCACCACGGTCAGCCAGAACGATGTCTAAAACAATGCGATTTTGTAGGGTCATGAGTCTATCCGCGACCACCTCGGCTGTGAGATTAGAGAGGGCACCTGCTGTTGCATCTATCGTGTTTTGCACCACTCGTGTGAGGTGGCGGATGTTCCTGCTGTTTACCATGGGACCCCAAAATGGTATGACTCCGGCAAAGAAGTCTCCCGCCTCCTGCCCTGCTGTATCTTCTGTATCTATGACCCCCCTTCGTCGTCTGTTATAGACAGTCAGAGGCTCAATTTCATGATAGTCCGCAGGGGCAGTGTAGGTGGGGGGAAGGAGAAAAGCAATGTAACAAGTGCCGGACCAGCCCTGTGGGAGCCATGTATAACCTTTATCCCCACATATGAAGTAGGTGCCCTGTGCGGCTATAAGCCGTGTATTGTTTGTTCCATTCAAATTGACTGTGTGATTGCAGATGCTATCACCCATACGTATCTTTCCTTTACTTTGGACACAAAAAGGGGCTTTCGTTGATGCCACAAAAACAGGTGAAACTGATCTTTTTCTCCTGTCCATATACTGATAATATAACTTATTAGATCTGTTACCGTGGTCAGCATAGGCTTCCTGCTCTAGTGGGGTACCACATGCCCTGTTCTTTTCACCTCGCCAACATAAAATGTATAGGTGATATCTGAGCTGAGACTGCTCTTTTGTATCCGTATTGGCCATATAGGAAGCTTTGTTTGTTTCCCACCAACCGGTACAAGAGCCTTCATAAGAAAAAGGGAGAGTGATGAAAGGCATGCCTTTGGCAACTGTATGGGGAAGAAGACCGCACACCCAGCAGTTGGATGTGTTTATGGCCAGTTGATGCTGTTGTAAAAGGGTGATGAAAGTATTGTTCTTAAATTCATTTCTTCTGTTCTCTAAGTGTACTGGGAGCTCAACATGTGAGTGTACTATGGTGGCGTTCTGTGAGACAGCAGGTGGATAGAGAACATGTAAGAGCTAGCCAATACTTATTACCACAATGCTCATAAAAAGTACAATAATCAGAGACACTATACATCTGCTGTGTAATAGCTTGCAGTATTTCTTTCTCATATTAGTCCTTTTTTCTTTACTGTTCACTAGTTTATTCAAGTCAGACATCATGTTCAACCGCTTCACCACCGGGTGGACTTAGACAATCAAACGTCGACTGACCTTCTAGATCTCAGTTTGGAAGTGTACTCTTGCTGGGGAGTCTTTTCCAGAAAGGGGGGCTCAAAGTCTGTACTGTCTTTGTTTTTAGCAAATGTTCCGGTAGTCCCAAAGTATTTTTTACAGTGACTGGCATGCAGCCACCCCTTTCTTCCCTCGACTTTGATGGCCCTCCTCGTCGTCAGCAGGACTAATTTTGGTGCCTTCCACCTGGGGTCCAGAGGGCTCGTCCGGTCGAAATTCCTTATCAGCACCCAGTCCCCTGGGGCTATGGCATGGTCCTCGACCTGGGTGTTGTCAGGGAAGGCAGCGGCAACCTGCGAACGGCAAGAGAGTAGTGCAGACATCAAGGAAACCAGGTAATCTGTGAGCATAGTACTGTCAACATCAGTTATTCTTTTAGGTATTGGTGTACCCCACATATTCGGTGGTCTTCCAAAGACCACCTCATATGGGGATAGGCCGGTTCTAGAATGAGCTACCATGCGCATGTAAAAGAGGGCAACCGGTAAGGCTACCATCCAATCCACGCCCTTTTCTGCACAGACTTTAGCTAATTTTGTTTTGAGGGTCTGGTTATGTCTCTCTACTAGACCTGCTGCTTGGGGATGCCTTACACAATGGAACTTCCAGGTATATCCCAACAGAAGGGACACCTGTTTCATGAGCTCAGAGGAGAAGGGCTGGCCATTGTCTGAGTAAATGACACGTGGCAACCCGTATCTAGGGAAGAACTCCCTCACTAACTGTTTGGCTGTTGTAACTGCAGTATAATCTGGGACTGGGTAAGCTTCTGTCCATCTGGTTAGGGCACACACCACTACCAGGACGTACTTGTGACCTCTACATCTGTCCATTTGAATATAATCCATTTGGAGAACCTCAAAAGGGTGATCAGGGGGATGAAATCCACCCTGTTCCACTGAGATGCCTTTTCCAGGGTTGAATTGGCAACAAATCATGCAAGTCTTCACTTTCTGCTTTGCTGCCGCTCGCAAGTGTTTGTTAAACCAGATATTCTGCAGGCCATCCAACATTCCCTTCTCTCCCAAGTGTGCCGGGCTATGTGCTGTCTCTATTATCACCTGTACCATAGAGTCTGGGAGGAACCATGTCTTTTTGTTTTTAGTCATCCAACCCTGGTCAGTCTGGACCCCTCCTTGTTCAATCCATTTCTTTATTTCATCTGGAGTGGCATGGGTCTGTATATCTTGTACATCTTTGGGGGGATCCCTGACTGTCGTAGTCCTTGTCAGTGGTAATACCTGTGAGTTTGTTATGTCAATTGGAGTCTGAGCTGTCTGTTTAGCAGTTTGGTAGTTTGGTCTGCCAGGTCATTACCTTGGGAAATGACATCTGTGGCCTTGGTGTGTGCTTTGCATTTCAGGATCGCTATGGCTGTAGGTAGGTGTATTGCTTCTAACAAGGCCTGTATGAGAGGGCCATGCTGTATCTTGGCCCCGTGTGAGGTCAGAAAACCTCTCTTCCTCCATAGTACCCCAAAGTCATGAACTACCCCAAACGCATATTGTGAATCAGTGTAGATGTTAACCCTTAACTGTTTTGCTCGTTTACAGGCTTGCGTCAAAGCAATGAGCTCTGCTGCTTGTGCTGACAGGATATCTATTCTTTGTGTCTCTATGATCTCATGGTCAGTAGTTACGGCGTATGCTGCCACTAATTCTCCTGCCCCTGTTCTCATGCATGATCCATCTACATAAAACTTTATGTGAGGGTCTGGGAGTGCAACATCTGTCAAGTCTTGTCTTGGCTTCGTCACTACATTTATTACTTCCACACAGTCATGGGGTGTGGTGTGATCTGTGCTTGAGGGTAAAAGAGTGGCAGGGTTGAGTATGTTATATCTTCTAATCTCTATGTGGGGTTGAAATAGTGTCAGCTCGTATCCTGTCAATCTTGCTACAGTCAGGTGTTGTGTCTGTGTCCTATTCAGGAGAACTTCCACTGCGTGTGGTACTTGTACTGTCAGGGAGTGTCCCAGCACTATCGAGTCACTTTGTCTTATGGCCAAAGCTGTGGCCGCAACAGATTTCAAGCATGCTGGCAGAGCCTGTGCTACAGGGTCCAGTGTACTAGAAAAATAAGCACATGGCTTGTGTTTCCCTGCTTGGTCCTGTGTGAGGACAGATAGTGCTGTTCCATCCCGCTCTGTCACGAACAGGGTGAAGTGTTTCTTGTAATCAGGAGTGGCTAAAACTGGCGTTTGACATAATGCCTGTTTTAGTTCCTCAAATGCTAAGGTGTGCTCTGATGTCCAAGGGAGGACGTTAGAGGTGGCTGCCTCCAATGTAGTTAATTGTATGAGTGGCTTGACTATGTGGGCATACTGGGGAATCCATTGTCTGCAATAGGAAGTAAGGCCAATGAATGCACGTACTTCTTTCTGTGTTTTGGGTTGTGAAATGTTGGAAATCAATTTAATTCGTTCTTGTGTCAGCTGCCTACCCTCCTTGGACAGCAAGTGCCCTAAGTAAGCCACTTGCTGTTCACAGAACTGTAACTTCGAAGGGGACACCTTGTGCCCCTTGTCCGCCAGAAAATGAAGGACCGTGAGGGAAGCCTCTTCACAGTCAGCTTCTGATCTTGCTGTGATGAGAATGTCATCCACGTACTGTATTAATGCTGTGTTAGTAGGCATACTAATACTGTCAAGTTGTCTCTTTAATGCCTGACTGTAAACACTTGGGCTTTCTGTAAAGCCTTGGGGAGCTCTTGTAAATTTAAAGCTGCGTCCTTTTAAACTGAATCCAAAAAGATATTGACTGTCAGGATGTATTGGAATGCTGAAGAATGCATTCTTCAGGTCAATGACCGTGAAAAATGTTGCCTCAGAATCAATGGCAGTAAATAATGAGGAAATGTCTGGGACCACTGGGTATTGTGGGACCACACATTTGTTCAGTTCTCGAAGGTCAACTACTAGTCTGTAAACTGGGGGTGCCTGAGGGTCTGTGCGTTTAAGAACAGGGAGGACGGGGGAGTTACACACATTCGAGTCTGTCTCCACCACCACCCCCTGTTCAATGAGTTCTTGAATTATTTTTAATAAGGCTGTTTCAGCCTCAGGTGGAATCCTGTACTGTCGTATTCGGGGTAGGACTACTCCTTCCTTAAGAGTGACCTCGTGTGGTGTTATATCCATGTAACCTACGTCAGTCGAACCTTGTGCCCATAGATACTGTGGGACATCCTGAAGTCTGGGATCAAAATCTCTAACCGTGAAATGCCCTTTGAAATCACGCAAAAACAGTCTTACTCCTTCTGGTGAGCAACAGATAACTGCTCCCAGTTCTTTTAGGGTCTTTATACCTAGTACATTTTCTGGACATGTCTTAGTGAGTAGTAGGTTTGTGGTGCGTGTCAGTGGACCCACCCCTAAGGAGACTGGTTCTGATACTTTGTTGACAATTGGCTTTCCAGAAAATCCCAGGGATATATTCTGTGAGCCCGAGAGAGGTGCCCCTGGGACCTCGTCATGACTGATGGTAGTCCTGCTTGCCCCTGTGTCAATCAGAAACTTTCTATCTTGCCCCAGCAAACGAGCATGTACATAAGGACCCTCTTGGTCCACAGGAACTGGGATAAGGGGCAAGCAATCTTCCCTCTCGAGGCTGTTTCATGAAAAAGATTGGTATTCTGGGTAGTCTGACTGCGTGTACTGATACATTTGAGGTGCAGCGGCAGCGGGCGTCTGGACCTGCGGCGGGGTGGGGACTTGTGTCTGTTGAGTGTTGTACTGTCTGGGTGTATAGGGCCGTTCCTTTGTTTTACCTGTGGCTATATTGTGCTTTAGGACGGGGCATTCCCTTACAAAGTGACCCTGTTGTTTACAATAATTGCAGGTCCCTTTAGTGGGTGCGGTACCATTCTTGTTCGTGTTTGCAGGTACTGTTTGGGCAACTAGCACCTTCATTTTTGTATCCTTCATGCGCTTCTTTTCTTGTTCTTGCTCTTCCCTTATTCTATTTTGGTGGTATTGCAACATCTGTAACATTTGTGAGGGGCTATTTGCTTGCCAAGTGCTCTCAACCTTCAGCACTCTATTCCTAATCTGAGGAAGGGCGTTATCTACCAGTTTGGTCACAAAAAGGTGGGGATAGGCCTCACTACTGTGTTTTAAACCACTGTTGACAGCGAAGCATTTTTCCAACCTAGTGTAGTAATCGCTCGTGTCTTCCTCTGGTTTCTGTTTACAGGCTGAAATTGCATCCCAGTCTTCCTTTTTAGTCGTCAATAGTCTTGGTAAAATTTGTATAAGGAGTTCGGGGAGCCCCTTAATTTTTTCACCAAGGCCATCCCCCGGGGCCCTACCTGCATCTTCAGCTTGCAACTCTGCCCACTTCAACATTTTATCTCCCACATCCCAGTCTTTCTCTTTAAGTTTCTCGTAAATGCCTGCTGGTAACAAGACCTTTGGTAACCTTAGGATATCAGGGTAAGTATAGTCTCCTATGCGGAGTATATCTTTTATTTCTCTGTGAAACCCCCCCGGGTCTTTATCATGGGAAGGTAACAACATCTTCATTTCCAGTATTTCTAGCTTGGTGAGAGGGGTATAGACATATACCCGCTGGACAGTGCCATCTATTTTTCTTATGGGGTGGACCTCTCGCAGAGGGTACTGTCCTCTGGGGCGAGGGTCTGGTGTCATTGAGGCGGACAGGAATTGCTCATATTGGAGACGCAAGTCTAAAATGGTGTTAATCAGTTCTGGGCCCTGTTCCATCCATCTATCTAGTATTACCTTTTCCAGTATTTTATATAATTTGCCAGGGTGGTGATATTGGCTCTCATACAATGTGATCAAGTGTTGGACCATATAGATGCTGGCCAGGCGTTGTTCGAGTGGTGGGAGGCTCAGGAACATCTGGGCCACTATGTCGGGATTATATACATGATGTTGGGACACCCACTGGGTGGCCGACCGAGCCAACTCCCTCTCATGTGGCGTGAGGGGTGGCTCGTCGTCCATCCAATGGTCTAGGGCTTTTTCAGTTGTTTGGAACAAATCCTCAGGAGAGATGTTTGTTTCCTTGTTAACCCTTGTTTTCTGAGGTCGATGGTGTTTGGCGCCATTACAGTGCCGTGCTATGCCCAGAAAATTCATTTTGTCTGGCGTCTCGTTATTATCCCCTTCCTCTGACACACTATCCCTGCCTTCCTTCTCGACGTTACGTATTGCTAGTATTTTCTTTTTAATCTTATTCGTCATTGCTTCTGTCTGCGCTACCTTATCATGTTTACCGTCATTGATGCTGTCGCTCCACTCTATTAAACTAACCTCCACGTCCCCATCACCCTCATCACGTTCCCTGATCAGACAGTTGACAATAAAACGGAGGATGTTGTTCTTAGCTTTTACTTTTCTATTTTCCATAGCTTGAGCTACGCATTCATGGTTCCGTCCTGTTCTGATGAACTCATACAAGGCATCTAAATGTGTATTCATATCAGGCAGTCCATCTAGCTCTGCGATGGCTTGCCTTACTATATTGATATGGCACGCATTGGACCAGTAATACCTGGCTGTAAATCATATATACATCTAGGGAGTTCAACGTCATCCTTTATTTCCTTATCCCCCCCCCTTCCGCACCCCCGGAAACCTGTTGTTGGTCCTGGACTGGCTGGGGCGCGGCCTCTGGTGGGAGCGGGGGAAATGGTGCGTCTATGTAGGCTGGGGGTGGCTCTGCTAGGTAGGCGGAAAGGAACGCCTCTGGTGCCATTGGTTTAATTTTAAGGGGTACATTTTGGGGAACTTCCTCTGCAATCTCCTCTGAGAGTACAGGGTAGATACCAGCAACAAGAGCATTTCTTTCCCTATCCATTTGTTCCACTCGAACCTGTTCACCCTCTTCTAGTAACTCTTTTTCTTTTGTTTGCCTGTTCTGACATTTGCCTGCTTTTCTCGGCTTTGTTAAGTTCTTTCAGGGCCCTCCTATTAGCCTCTTTGCACCATAATTCAATGGCCTCTTTCTGCGAGGGCCTCGACTTCCTTTTCCATAGTTGTTCCTCTACTCTCATAATACATTCTGAATCCCATGTGCCGGTCGCAGGCCATCTATGCACCGTCTCTAGATCCTTTGTGTAATCTACCCAGAGGTCTAAATAGAGAATAGTGCTGATGCCTTGTTTGTTATACATAAAATGGCCGGGAGTATCTCTTGGCGGGACATTAACTGCCTCTTCTAATATTCCCTTTTTAGTGCCTATTTTACGCAATTTTGAAAACAACGGCATGCTGGAACCTAACTAAAACAATTTCAAACTCAAAACATATACAACATATACTTATGTACTGGAATACAGTACAACCATACCGGTCTCGTGAAGGAGACACGTCTTTACCGTGTTCATTAAATGAACCCGTCTTTATGCGTTCTCAGTGGTACTCACCGGGAAGCAGAACTTGAAGACCTGGTCATCGGACGCTTGACGCTTGCGCAGGAATGGCGGACCTCTGAAGACCTCGGACTCGGCTCTCTCACGGGTTGGGCTCTGGGTCAGGACGCTCCGCAATCTTCCTCACCGCCTCGTGTGGATGTCTGGTCGCAGTCCGCCTCCTCCGTGTGCCTGAGGGAGTTGGCGGGAAGTCCCGCTGGCGTGTACACTTGAAGTCCGTCTAGGCTGTAGAAGGGGGCAGGGGCCGGACCTACATCGCCGGCGCGTGGGGAAGGGGATGCGTCCCTATTCGGGCGCCAGATTATGTCGTAAATAAATTATTTACACTATCATAATTTCTATAAATAAATAAATATCAAAAGGGTCAAGCATAAATGAGGAGCAGAGTCCGTGGTATTAGAGTCAATGGGCTTTATTGCATTAACTCGAGTTAAGGGAGAGCTCCAGCGCCAAGCGGGCACAGGAGAGTTCTGAGCTTTATTCACAGAGTAGAATATTTATACATTCTTTGCATACATAGGGAGGAGCCCTCCAAGCAGAAGGAAAGAAAAAGATATGAGCATGTAGGCGTTCACTGTAATGAGTCATAGGTGGGTGGGTGCATAGAGGGGGCAGCAAGGTCAGCTAAAACTCGCAATGCCTGTTTGCGTAACTTTATCAGACTTCTCCATGAGGGCTGTTTCCTTTCTGTTGGCCAGGGAGGGCCCTGGGAGTCAAAGTGACTAGCATGTCTGGTCTTATCTCTAGCTCGGGGCAGCATGCAGATTGCTCTCATCTGTAGAAGTGTTGCTGCTTCATACTAGCAGTTGGTTTGGCCCTTCCTGTCCACCCCTTGTGTAACTGTCTTGGAGGTTTCCCTTGACATGGGCCCCACTTATCTCTGAGAGCCGACAGCAAAACTGGGCCTTATCTCTGCAGAGGGGCTTCTGCTCGCCTCCTGCTCAGGCCGGAATGCAGCTTTATCAGGTCGACCCTTGTTTGACACTGTTAAGACACCCCGGGCTGGGCCTCTTCTCCGTGACTGCTCAAAAAAATATCTAATGTGCTGCAGAGAAATGTAACGTGTGCCTTTTTCAGGGTCTGGCATGGAGGGGCCTGGTGACAGAGACATAAGACATCCAGTTCACTTTGTGCTTTACACATGTGTTCGATTTGATCATGCGGAATCTATTGCAATGCTCGTTTCAGTTGGTTAACCATTACAACATGGCCCCCATTTTCATTGACACATTAGTCCTTTTTTGATCTCGGTTAACCGGCAGTGAAACGCGCTTTGCTAACTTTATTTAACTCACATTCAATGTGGATGCATGCTTGTTTACACGCATATAGCAGCTAACGACTGGTTCCTTTGAATGCTCTCAGTAAGTACCGTTCAACTTTTACATCTGCCAGGCAAGTTCGCTACACGACGCTTCACAACGTAATGATTTAGAGTCTCTCGACACCTTGGCGCTTTTACCGGCGATTAACACCCATCTGACTGTTTCTCGTAACCTACGCGACCACAAGATGTTGGAATGTTTCCTTTTTACACGCATGACACATATTATTTTTACTGGCACTGGTTAGTAATGTATGGTTTGAGAGCGTTATTATCGCCTCGGACTCAAATCCACCGCATGTTGTCTACACTGTGGAAAACACAAGACCTTTGAGTTTAATACACGTTGATGGTTATTACCTCTTTTGATTTTTTCACTATCTGCACTTTTCCTGAGGGTCGCTTCAAACTCACCAACTTTAAGCCTCATGTACAGATTGCTCACAGCGTATTCATGATCACTGGTTATTATTGTCACTTTGACATTGTTTAGGAGGTGGAGATATGCTCCCCATAATCAGCCCGATTATTTCTTTTGTTCACAGAGACTTCCCCTGATGAAGGGCTTAGGGAAGGCCCGAAATGCATAGGGATGTGTAATGAAGCATTTTTGGACATATTCTTGAAATGATTTTGGAATGCAAATTTCTATTGTACAAATGAAAAAAAATTGACAAAGGAAAGCTATTAATGAAGTAAAAACTAATGATAGACTCAACCTCTTGTTTGGATTAACTTCATTATACCCTCATCTGGGTATTATTTACGCAGTGCGCAGGGGGACAACTCCTATGAGGATTTGCTATACTGTTCAATCTATGAAAGCTACCAATACTGGATAACTGTAGTTTCTGGTAAGTGTCTTATAATTTTCATATGTAGTATATGCCCAATCTTGCTTACAGGATAATAATAGGATTAGGATGATGTGCCTCACAATAGGAATGGTGCTCATGTCAAGAAAGTTTGGGGCCACAGATTTGTTACCATTTACTGTGCCATACTTGGCCATGGTTTTATAAGTCTAGAAATCATTTCAAGAGGACATGTAGCATTGTCTGGCATTCATGTTTGTAGGAAAGTAGGATCTGCTTACTATGATTACCCCCACTTTTTGCTGGTGTTTCACTGTTTTTCGACTTTAGCCTGGCTGGGGCCCTGCTAACCAGGACCCCAGCCTAGCTGCTTCCTCTCTAAATTGATTGCATGTACATTAGATACACTCCAGATTGGTTACTGGGTTACCCCAGTGAGTCCCTAGTATATGGTACCTTGGGTACTAAGGGCATAGGTACCCCAGAGGCCTACCAGGGGCTGAAGCATGTATTATGCCACCCTTGGGAAGCCTTCCAAAATGGCACCACAGGTCTGCTACTGCAGCCTGGGTAAGGCGGTGCATGCACCCCTTACTAAGATACAGGTTACCTATATCTACTTTTAATCACTGACACATATAAACCTATAAGTCACTCCTATGGCAGGCCTTATCAATCCTGAAGGCAGAGTGCTTGGCTTTGTGTGAGAGGGTGCCCATGCATGAGCAGGACCCCTCTGCAGCTTTCGGAATCAATTCTCTGTAGCTGTTTCTTTGATGCATCCAGACCATATATTCTTAAGCGCATTCTAACCTCGCGGTAAATTCTAACTTTGGAATGGTTGCATGGGAACATGTCGTGTTTGGTGTCAATTACTTTGGAATCCTACCCCCCCCCCCCCGCCAGTCCTGGCGGCGGGGGTAGAATTCCACCCTTCTAGAGGGAGAAGACTTGTACATACTTACTTAACCGGTAATAGTTTAAAAGAGCCCCAGCATCACAAAATGGATGCTGCAGCCTCAGACACAAGTCTGTCCTCCTGCTGCTGGACAAAACACCGGCAGGGGAGGCTTGGACAATAGGGCGCATATTAGGATGGCGGACGGACCTGCGTCCGTCCGCCACCCCCGAGGTGGAGGGACCGTCCGCAGGGGCAGCGGCGGTCCCTCCATTGGAATTAGGATGTGACTGCCACCCTGGCGGTCACATCCTGTATATTTAACATTGCGGCAATGTTAAATATGCATGCTTTGCATTTGCATGCACAAAGCGGCAGGCCCCGCGCGGTGCCTGCCGCTTTGTACATGCAAATGCAGGGGGGTACCATAGGTACCCCCCATGTGCACCCCGCGCCCCCGACACCCTGGGGGCCTGCAAGGGCCCCCCAGAAGCTATTGTCCACATGCTTTTCCACGGCGGTAAATCCGCCGCGGAAAAGAATGTTTCCTAACCCATCGTAATTTGGCTGGTGGTGTCTTGCAGACACCGCCACCAAATTGCGATCAACACCCCGCGGATCAGCGGCGGACGGACCTGCAATTCGCCGCTGATCCCACCGCCATCATGATCTGGCGGTGGGTGTTTTGGAGGTCCGCAGCGGTGATTCCGCATCCTCCGGGCCGGCGGTGGCTTCCACCGGCCCGGAGGATGCGGAATCACCGCAATCCTAATCGAGCCCATAGTTTCCTGTCACAGGGATGTGTAACCACCTCCCAGACAAGCTTTAGTGTATTGGGGCTGGGTGGGTGCATTCAGAGAATGCTTTTCAGGCCGTGCTGGGGGCACACTTGGTGTCCCTGTGCATACCACAGTTCAAACCGGTTGCAGGGGCGCTCAGCCCCTGCTCTGACCCTTAACTGTACAAAGGGAAAGGGGTGTAACCACCCCCTCACTGGGTCACTCCCATAGGTGGGACCCTAGAGTAAGTCCAACCCCTAAACTTAGTATAAGTATAGGAACCCAGTCCTTAGGACTTTAGATTACCCTGGACAAAACTCTGCAACATATATCCTGAAACTTCGACATTCTATTTCGACTAGAATACGGAAGAATCTCCCTTGGGGTCAAGGAGTGACTCCCCTGTTCAAACAGACACCAAAGCAGCATCTTGCTAGTCTGCATTTCCTAGGCTCCGGGCGGATCTCATCAGATTTGCGACACAGGACCCAGACTTCCAGACTTCTCCGAAGCCGACACGAGATCCCAGCAAAGCTGAGACCTGCAGCCATCACGAGAGACGCGGGACCGGAACTCCTGGACACCATTTACATTTGCTAGTGCATCATCTTCCCGAGCTTTTCCGAAATTGTGCATTGGGCTACTTGTAGTCCAAGCCCTGAACAACATTTGCACCGAAGATTGAGGGCCTACACTCCATGAGTGTTCCGTGGTCCCACTTCTAGCATTTCCGCTCGAGGCTCCTTTGCGATCGACTGGTGGGTGCCCACAAAGGTAACTCTTCTGCTTCTTAGGATTCCCTGGTTGCTCCAGTCGTGCCCTGACTCCCCTCCAAAGGGTGAGTCCCTCAGACCTTGCTGGTCTGCACCAAAGCCATTCCTTGCTTTCTGCTTGGGTTGCTGTTGCCAAGGCTTGTTGGGTCCCATTTGGAATCTGACACCGCAGCACTTGACATCCTTCGTGGGACAGCTCAAATCCAGCTAATGGTCGTCGTCGACGCCTCTTGGTCCTCGTGGCTTTAGAGTCCAGCTTCACCTAAAATCACCTGAAATCACCCGACATTGATTGGCATCTTCTCCTCACCTTCCTGGTCACTGACTAGTGACCCAGACTCTGTCCACTCTGCTTTCAGGTTCTTCTCGACTCCGATCCAGGCTTGGATCCATCGGACACTTTCGACTTGGTCGCCTGCAGCACTTTTTAGCAGCTCGCCATTGAAAACGACGACGAAACCCGACATCAAAAGACACCTATGCACTCGGTTTCCCTGGGTGAGGTAACTCAAGTGCTCCGGTGCTCCCATGGGTATTGACTCTAGAACTGCCTAGTTCTAAAGGGGTTTGCTCCAAGTCCTCTTCTAAGTGTCCTTCCTTTGTAATTTTCTAACTGCGACTTTCCCCATAGAAGTTAATGGTGATTCGCGGCTTTGTTTAGACACTGCACACGTCCCCTGTGTCACTACCTTGGGTGGTTCCTGGTGGCCCCAGCGGTTCTAAAGGCTCTAGGCCTTGTATCTATGCCAGTCGCGGTTCTTATACCACTTTCTTAGTATATGGTTTGTTACACCCCTAGGGCTAATCATATACTGTGCTAATTTACTATGTGCTAAATAAGTTTACTGAATGTACTTTTGCCTCTAGCCTCATAAAGAGACTAGAGGGATATGTTTAGAATAAATACATATATTTTATACATAACCTGGTGTGGTTCTCCTTTCATTTGGTCATTCACAAGATTATAGACTGGTAAAACAATCTGCTTTACATTCCTTCAAGACTTGGCCTGAAGGCTGTTCTCCACAGCTACCACTAGGATAGCTCTCTATATACGTTGTCTTTAAACCTACTGTGAGAATTTGGCCTGGTATATGATGTTCACTATTCTAGTGAGCACCTTGCACCAGTCCAATCAACCCTTATGGTTATGGTTGTAAAGTCAACCTTATAGACCAGCTATCCTAGTGGTAGCATGGACAAAACAGTCTTAGGCTAAAACTTCTGAGAGCATGTGAAGCAAACTATTTTACCATATGTAACCCCTTGAATACCAAATGAAAGGACACCACACAGGTTATATATACAATATATATGTATTTATTATAAACACAACCCCTCTGAACTCTTTATAAGGTCAGAGGCTAAAGCACATAATAAGATACTTAATTATCATACAGTAAGTTGCACAATATACAGTAGAGCCCTAGGGGCACGTAAAACCATATACTAAAATAGTGGTATAAGAACCACGTCATGAACACAGGATAGGCCTAGGGCCTAGGGAATCGCTGGGGCTACACTAAGCTAACAAGAGTTAGGGAGCAGGAGGCCCATGGGATGCGTGTGCAGTGTCTATTCACACACACGAGTTACCATTGGGAAACAATGGGAACATAAGAGTTAGAAACTAGTTCTTTTAGGACACTTCCGGATGTACTATGAGAAAGCCACTGAAAACTAGGACACTAGGATAGTCAATACCTACAGGAGCACCGGAGTGCCTGCGTTACCTCACCCACAGGAGCCAGGTGCATAGGTGTCAAGTTGTGTCGGGTTTCATCGCTGATTCCTATGGAGACCTGTAAAAAGATGCTGCAGGCGACCAGGAGAGAAGTGTCTGGTTGGATCCAAGGGCAGATCGAGGATGAAGAGTACCTGAAAGCAGAGGGGACAGAGTCTGGGTCACTAACCAGTGACCAGGAAGGAACCAGGAAGGAACCAGGCGATGTCGCGAAGCAATCAGGTGATGTCATGAAGCTTGACTCTGCAGCCACGTGAACCAGGAGGTGTCGACAATGACCAGGAGCTGGATACACACTGTCCCATGAAGGATCTCGCTGTTGGCGGCGTCGGCTTCCGGATTGGAGTTAACAGGCCTTGGCAAATGCAACCCACGCAGGAATCGAATATTCGCTTCGGGTTAGACCAGCAAGGTCTATGGGGCTTCTCCTTTGCAAGGAAGCAGGGGCCCACCTGGAGCAACCAGGCAGGGGGATCAGATTCGAAGGTTCGTCGTCACAGAGGCCACTAGCCAACAGGCAAGTAACCGGACAGACGCGTCGAGCACAAAAGCACAAGCAGGCCCCACGCGGCACTCGATGAGTGTAGAGAGCTGTGCATCGGTGCAAAAGGTGCTCGGGGCTGGGGCTTCTCAATCCCCAATGCTCAACTTCGAGTATGCCTCGGAAGCTGCACAAGTAGCAAAGAGCAGGCTTTTCAAGATGGCCAGTCCCACTTCTCTCGTCGCCTCCACGGGTCTCAGCTTTGCTGTGGCTGTGGATCGGGGTCAAAGAAGTCTGGAAGTCTGGCTCTTGTCGGACTCTGTGCTCGGGCTCTGGCTGGAGCGTCGACAAAGTAAACCGCAGATCGCTGGATGGTGCCTGTTTGCACAGGGTGGTCACTCCTTGAGCACAAGGGAGGTTCTTCAGTCTTCTAGTTGCAATAGAATGTCGAAGGTCCAGAGTTTCGTTTCAAGTTTCAGTTCAGGATAAATCTAAAGTCTCTTGACTCAGCTCCTACCTATATACCAATCTGAGGGGCTGGATTACCTGCTATGTCCCTCCTATGGGTGGGACCAAGGAAGGGGGTGGTTACACCCCTTTCCCTTTATCCAGTTTCGCGCCAGAGCTGGGGCTGGAGTGCCCAGGCAACTGGTTTGAACCAGCTATGCATGGGAAACCTTGTGTGCCCCAGGCAGTGTCTCATTTCATTCAGCCCTCCCTGCCCCAATACACTATGGCCTGTCTGGGGTGGTGCTAGCACCTCCCAAGACAGGAAACCTATTGTCCAAGCCTCCCTTGCTGGAAGGACTCCCTGCAGCAGGAGGTCAGACTTGTGTCTGTGGCAGCAGCATCCATTTTGTGATGCTGAGGCTCTGGTTAACTTTAACCGGGATTAACAGGAACAACCTGTCTTCTCCCTCTAGAAGGGTGGAATGCTACCCCCGTCGCCAGAACTGGCGAGGGGGTAGTATTCCAAAGCGTATGACACCTAACACAACATGTTTTGATAAAGCCAAACCAGAGTTAGCATTTAACCGTGAGGATTATAATGCACTTAAGAGTATATGGTATGGCTATAACATAGAACAGCTATAAGGACATGGTTCCGAAAGCTGCAGACAGGCTCAGCTCATGCTAGAGCCTCATCTCACATAAAACCAAGCACTCTGCCTTCAGGATTGTAAAGGCCTGCCATAGGAGTGACTTATAGGTATATATGTGTCTATATATAATGGTAGGTATAGGAATACTATTCCTAAGCAAGGGGTGATTACACAACCTTGCCCCAGCTGAGTGATCAGCCAGTTGTGTCAGTTTGAATGGCCAGCCAGGGGTGGCATAAGATATGCTGCAGCCCCTGGTAGGCCTTGGGTGCACCTATGCCCTGGGTACCTAGGGTACACTGTACAGGGACTCACAAGAGTGACCCATTTCCCAATTGGTGATATACCTAAAGTACATGGTATGAATTTAGAGAGAGAACAGCTGGGCTGTGGGTCTGATTAGCAGGCCCATATCCACATTAAAGTCGAAAACCAGTAACGCAAAAAGCAAAAAGTGGGGTGACATAGGAAAGCAGACCCTACTCTCCTACACCTGCCATCAATAAGGGTTGTTTGGACTGGTGCAAGGTGTCCACTAGAATAGTGGACAGCATAGGCCAGGCCAACTTCTCACATTGGTGTGCAGCGTGTGGGATTCCAGCTTGCCATTGTTTTACCAGATAATCTCAAGTGTTTGATCATTTGAAACCCACTAAAGGTACCAGAGGTACATATAATACAAGCTTAAATACAGTAAGTTCTACTGAACTTAGAGTTGTGTGTCAAGGGCTTAAGCACACCCTTTCTACATCTCATGAGAGTCCAGTAGGTACCCAACTAGAGTAGGTAGTGCATACACCACACCTCACTAGTTATGTCTTCAATGCCAGGACCAAGGGTGTCCTTGTCAGATGTCAGTAAGTTACAGACATCTAAGTATGACACATTCCCTTTCTCTGAGTTAAGGGCTCTGTGTACTATGAGAAAACTGAAGACTGGCAATGGTGCCAACACCCAACGCCTCAGAGAGGTATTGCTGTTAGATTACCTGAAGAAGGCTTCAGAGCCTGAAAGGGTAGGCAGTGGGTTGGAAGAAGCGGATGAGGAAAATCTCAGTGGTCCAATCCCACAGGATTCAGCTCTGATGCTGAACAGGAGGGTGATAATGACCTAGACCTGGACAATCCAGCTCCAACTGGAGAGGAAGAAGACCAAAATGGCCCTCTCTTTGTCCCACCAGGAAGAGTTGGTGGTGTGCCTAGAAGACCGAGATCACCTTCAGTGGAAATTGATCATACTGACACATCAGTATGGACCTCTGTCTCTTCTCATAGGAGGGACACCTCCCAGGCGAAGAGTGAGCAGCAGGTGAGAATGGAAGAAGCTCAGCTGTGGATAAGGAGACAAAGAGTAGCTTTACAGAGGGAGTCACTAGTGCTTGAAAAAGCAAGACAAAAGATGGGACTAGAGTCCCATGGTGGCAGCAACTTCCCAAGTGTTAATGAAAGGTCTTGTGACCATAACAACTTAAGCAAGATTGTCCCTCCCTACAAGAGTGGGGATGACATCCACAAATGGATAACTGCACTGGAGAGGACCTGCACCAGGAGCAGTGGGCAGCAATCTTGTGGCTCTCCTTTGTTGACACTCACTGTCAGAAAAGAAGATGGTGACAATTACAAAGTCCTGAAGAGCGCACTTATCGATGGGTTTGGCCTAACCACTGAGCAGTATAGGATGCAGTTCAGAGATACCCAAAAGGCACAGACACAGGACTGGGTTGACTTTGTAGATTGTGCTACTAAGGCTCTGGAAGGCTGGTTACTGGGTAGTAAAGTGTATGATTATACAGGATTGTATAACTTGATCATGAGGGAGCAGATCCTTAATAACTGTCAAAATCAGCTGTTGCATCAGCATCTGGTAGACTCTGAGCTGACCTTTCCCCCCAAAATTGGGAAAGAAAGCAGACAAATGGTTCAGAACCAGGGTGAAGCAGAAGGTACAGAACAGAGGCGGTGACCAGAAGAAGCAAGATCCTAATAAGGGTGGGGAGAAGGGTAAAGACCAGAAGGCTTCACAAAGCCCCCAAAAATCTTCTACTGGTGGGGATTCCCAATCTTCCAAGAAAGGAAGAAGCTAAAAGAAACCATGGTGTAAAATCTGTAAACAGAATAGCAATTGGACTAGTGATTGCACTAGGAAAGATGCAACTCCAGCCACCCTTGCCCCTAAGGCAACTGTTCCCCTAGGTCAGCTCCAAGTGGTGGTACTCAGCAGAAGGGTGTAATAGGATTAACCCTGGGTACTGAGATGGAATCTGGCCTAGTTGGAGTTCCAACTCAGGCTGTGGTAGTCTATGATGGAGGCATGGATATGTCCTCCTCTGTGAGTCCCAGTAACTTGGGCAAGTACAGAGAAGAGCCTTTGATAAATGGAAAATAGGCTTTGGCCTACAGGGACACACGAGCAAGTGTCACAATGGTGACACAAGACCTTGTGGACCCTGGACAGATCATACTTAGTGAAATTCACCAAGTGACAAATGCTAGCAAAGTCAGGACCAACCATGCCCTGGCAGTTGTTAATTTCTCCTGGGGAGGGGTAACTGGCCTTAAGAAGGTTGTTGTTAGTGCAATCTCCATCTTGAATACTTGGTTGACAAAGAGCTAGAGACTTCAGCCTGGCATGAAGTGGAGTTGAGGACCCATGCAGAATTGTTTGGGATCCCTGCACATGTGTTTGCTGTGACTAGTGCACAGGTCAAAAAGTCTCTAATACTGAATGGGCCCTGGATTCTGGAATAATGGACCAGGTGCCTTCCAAGGAAAGGAGCAGTAGGGTTAAGGCAGTGCCTTCCCCCTGCCTCAGAGTGATGATTAGTCTCTTGAGGTTGAGTTCTAGGGGACAGGGGGCTCTTCCAGGGCAGATCTGAGTCAGGAGCAGCTGAGCTGCCTTTCTCTTGAACCCCTCAGATAGCAAGCTGCTGCTGAGGCTGCTGGAAATGCTAGTGGTACCCATAAGATTTATTGGGATGATGGACTCCTGTATTCAGAGAGTAGAGACCCTAGGCTTGGTACAGCCAGGAGGTTGGTTATACCTCTGTAGTTCAGGGGCTTCCTCGTGACATTAGCCCATGATATTCCTTCAGCAGGTCACCTGGGCCAGAACAAGACCTGGGACAGAATTGTCCCTCACTTTCACTGGCCCCACATGTCTGAAGACACAAAGGAGTTTTGACACTCCTGTGTAACCTGTCAAGCCAGTGGTAAGGCAGGTGGCACCACAAAGGCCCAACTGATACCACTATCTGTGGTGGGGGTTCCCTTTGAGAGAGTGGGGATTGACATTGTTGGACCAATGGATCCTCAGACTGCATCTGGGCACAGGTTTATCCTAGTGGTGGTCGACCATGCCACTAGTTACCCAGAGGCAATTCCCCTTAGGACCACTACAGCACCTGTTGTGGCAAGAGCCTTCTTGGGAGTGTTCTCAATAGTGGGTTTCCCTAAGGAGGTAGTATCTGACAGAGGTGCAAACTTCATGTCTAGCTACTTGACTGCAATGTGGAAGGAGAGTGGAGTGAACTACAAATTCATCACACCCTATCACCCACAGTGCAATGGTTTAGTTGAAAGATTCAACAAAACCTTAAAGGGTATGATGATCAAGGGTCTCCCAGAAAAGCTTAGGCGGAGATGGGACATCATACTTCCATGCCTTTTATTTAAATACAGGGAGGTTCCTCAGAAGGGGGTTGGCTACAGCCTTTGAACTTTTGTTTGGGCATCCTGTAAGAGGCCCATTGTGTCTGGTGAAGTGTGGTAAATATTTTAGTAATTTACCTTGATCATAATTTCTATATCAATAAGTTCAAGTATGAAGAGCAGAGTCCGTGATGGTTCGAATTCAGGGTCTTTATTCAGTAACTCGAGTTAAGGGAGAGCTCCGTCACCTGAGGAGGATCGGAAGAATCTCTAACTTTATTATCTGAACACACAGTATTTATAACAGAAAAAGAGGAAGGAGCTTCCCTTCAATGCATGCCCGGATCATATGTTGAAGTAAAACAGAAGTCATGTAGGCCCGGATCATATGTTGCAATAAAACAGAAGTCATGACCATAAAAGGAGGCAGCGTTATGAAAAAGTAGAAACATGGCAGAGGAGATAAGGCTGAGTCATGATTTAGAATGAGGAAGCACAAGAGAGGCAAAGGTGTGGAGAAATAACGCTAGGCTGGTTCCTTAGATAAAGGAGAGGTGATCGTGACAGGATGTCTCTTTGTCGTGTTTCAGCATTCGGGGGCTCTTCTTCTCGGAATTGGTTGTCGTGGTTTAACAGAAAGGGGGCCCATTTCTCGGAATCGGCCCGATTATAGGGAAATGGTTACGAATGGGGGGGTCTTGTTCTCTGCATCGGCTTAACCTCAGAAATGCACGATTTGAGTGAGGCAGCTGGTTCTCGGAATTGCTTTGACCATAAGGATGTACGTTTGAATTTTTTGGGGAAGGAGAGTGCGTGTGCAACTTTGTGAGCGCGTGATCGGTTCATGCTCGTGTTCCGGCATGATGGGCTCGGGGACGTGGCTGAAAGGGTGTATGATGGGACATAAACTACGAAAAATAATCATTTCCCACATTCCCTCCTTGTCCCATAGTATACCATTTTAACATTCTTTTTCTTTTCTAGTCTATTTCTATACTCATTAGGTCGTTCACTTGTTCCTGTAACATGATTCTTTCCTTTTCTTTCTTTCTGGACTGGGTTTTGGGAATGCAGGTAGTGATACAGAAACTACAGAGTGCTGGACCGCACTGAATACAGAGGCAGCAGGTGAAGAGGAAGGCTAGAGCAAGACCTATAATTGTAAGCGCCTTCCATCCCCATGAGGACAGGATGCCCCAGAGCCAACCTGTCAGGGACCAGGCATCAGTGTCTGCATCTAGTTTTCTGGAAAGTATAAGAAGGCGGGAAATAGCGAAATACACCGAGGGTGCATTATCTGGGATAAATATACAGCAGCTGGACCCGATCAGTTCACATACGCCACCATGGTCGGCCAGTATGATGTCTAGGACCATACGGTTCTGTAACGTCATGAGTCTGTCAGCAGCCATCTCAGCGGTGATGTTACTTAATGCACCAGCTGTTTCATTTATGGCTCCCTGGACTACAAGGGTCAGTTGTCTAATGTGGCGGCTGTTGATCATAGGCCCCCAGAATGGGATGACTCCTTTAAAGAAGTCGCCGGCCTCTTGGCCTGCTGTATCTTCAGCGTCTATGGCCCCCCTTCGCCGAGTGTTAATTACGGTTGGAGGGTCACTGAGATGGTAATCCGCTGGAGCGGTGTAGGTGGGGGGAAGGAGAAATGCAATGTAGCATTTTCCGGACCAGCCTTGAGGCAGCCAAGTGCGTGCGTGAGGTCCACAGATAAAGTAAGTGTTGGGGGCAGTGGTCATCGTTGGGAAATTTGGATCAGGTAGGGTGTACGTCTTGTTACATTCACCATTTCCCATTTTCTGACCCTTGCCCTTTCCTCTTACGCAGAATAGGCCCTTATGGGGTACGGCCCATCCTCCCTGGTCTGTCTGTCTCTTCTGGACTGAGAATGTCTCCCTAAAGGAGGTGGTGTCATTAAAGAGGGAGTAGCTGGTGTTTTCACTTTTGTCTGCTTGTCCCCATGTGGCTGTAAAAGTTACCATCTTTTCGACGGCTCGTATGGTTTTTGTTTTTATCTCGTTCCAGGTACTAGCATTCTTAATTTGGGTCTCAGGAATGTTTCTGACAGAGGCGGAAAATATCATAGAGAGGGCATAGGTAGATCCAGCGTAGCCAAAAGGGAGAGGAATAAAAGGTATTCCTCCGTGCACGGAATGTGGCATTAAACCACAGACCCAACAATTGGTCCTGTTAATCACCAATTGATGTTGGTGGAGTGTGGAGATGAACGTGTTATTAAAGAACTCTTTTCTTCTGTTCGTGAGATGTGGAGGAAGATCTACGTGTGAATGCATAACGGTGTTGTTCAAAGGCGTGGGGGAAGATGGTGGGAAAGCTAGATGAAGGAACCAACCTAGACAAGCCATGATGCAGAAAATAAGAATCATGATAGAAAGGAAAAGGGGGACTTTGTTCTGTAACAGTTTTGCACAATGAGTCTTTATCTTCATGATTTCGGCTGCTTAGTCTGAGTAAAATATGCACCAGTGACCGGACACTTCCCAGCAACCGCTTCACCAAGCGTCCGTCTTGGGCTTAAATAGCCACTGGTAGGCCGAGGTCAGGTGCAATGTCTCAAGTCTGTTTTGGATAAGATCGCAGCCGCGATTTGTACTCTTCTCTGGGCAAAAGTTCTGGAAGGGGTGAAATAAAGTCTGTCGTTTCAGTGTCTTTAAAGTCTGATGATGTTTTAGTGTCCCTGGTTTCGGGATCAGCAACAGCGCCCGAAGGAATTGGTCCGTAGAAGGGCTTGCAGTGGCTTACGTGGAGCCACCCTTTCCGTCCTTCGACTTTGACGGCGGTCCTTCTTTCCAGAGGGCTGGTTCGGTCAAAATTTCTGACGAGCACCCATCGACCAGGCTGAAGGGAGTGCTCGTCGGGCGTGGTCTTGTCTGGAAAAGCTGCAGCCACCTGTGAACGGCAAGAACGTAGTGCAGACATCAAAGAAGCCAAGTAATCTGTCAGTACATTTGCATCAATGTCAATTAGCTTTTTAGGAGATGGGACACCCCAGATATTCCGAGGCCTCCCAAATGTGACCTCATATGGGGACAGACCCGTCCGGGAATGTGCCACCATTCTCATGTAGAAGAGGGCAACCGGGAGGGCTGTAACCCAGTCTATTTGCTTGTCAGCGCAGATCTTGGCTAGTTTGGTTTTTAGGGTCTGATTATGTCGTTCGACTAGACCTGCAGCTTGGGGGTGTCGGACACAGTGAAATTTCCAGGTGTATCCTAACAGTAAGGAGACAGCCTCCATCAATGTAGAGGAGAATGGTTGTCCGTTGTCAGAGTATATGACTCTTGGCAACCCATAGCGAGGGAAGAATTCCCTTACCAATTGCTTGGCAGTCATCTGGGCACCATAGTCTGGGACAGGGTATGCTTCAGTCCATCGAGTTAAGGTACAGACTACTACGAGGACATATTTATGTCCCCGACATCTCTCCATCTGTATGTAGTCCATTTGGAGGACTTCAAAGGGGTGATCTGGAGGATGGAACCCTCCTTGTTCAATTGAGACACTCTTCCCTGGATTGAACTGACAGCAAATCATACAGGTTCGTACTTTTTGTTTAGCCGCTGCACGTAGATGCTTGTTGTACCATATCAGATTCAGACTGTCTAACATTCCTTTTTCTCCTAGATGTGCGGGACCATGGGCAGTTTCTATCATTACGGGAACCATTATGTCAGGGAGGAACCATTTGGACTTGTCTTTTGTTACCCAACCTTGATCTGTGTGTGAACCTCCCTCCTCCTCCCATTTTCTCTTTTCCGTCTCTGTGGCTTGGTTTTGGATGTCTACTACATCTTTGGTGGGATCGATAACTGGACAGATAGTTCTCATGGTGGTTTCGGTGTTTAGTGTTTCTGTCTGAGCAGCATGTTTAGCTGTGGCGTCTGCCAGAGCATTACCTCTGGTGATAGAGTCTGTGACCCTGGTGTGTGCTTTGCATTTTAGTATGGCTACTTCTGTGGGTCTGTGAATCGATTCTAGTAGCTGGAGGATAAGATCTCCATGTTGGATCTTGGTACCATGAGAGGTTAGGAAACCTCTCTCTTTCCAAAGGATGCCAAAGTTATGGACTACCCCGAATGCGTACTGCGAATCGGTGTAGATGTTGACTCGTTTTCCTTTGGACCATTCACATGCTTGGGTAAGAGCTATTAGTTCTGCTGCTTGTGCTGAATGTACAGATATTCTGGCTTCTAGAAGGACGGTGTTTTCTGTAGTGACAGCATAGGCTGCTGAAAGTTCGCCTGATTGGAGACGCATACAGGAACCGTCTACAAACAGTGTGTGTTCTGGTGTACTTAGAGGGACATCTGTAAGATCAGACCGGGGTTTTGTGACTAGTTTGACTACCTCTAAGCAGTCATGAATCTGATTGTCAACTGGAACAGTAGGCAGTAGCGTAGCTGGGTTGAGGATATTGCACCTTTTGATGATGATATGGGGTTGGAACAGTGTGACTTCATAACCTGTGAGGCGAGCTATGGTCAAGTGTTGTGTCTGTGTCCTATTCAAGAGTAGTTCCACTGCATGTGGGACTTGTACTTCAAGAGAGTGTCCTAGTACTATGGAATCACTTTGTCGTATTGCTAGAGCTGTTGCTGCAACAGATTTCAGACAGGCAGGCAAACCTTGTGCAACAGGGTCAAGAGTGCTCGAAAAGTAAGCACAGGGACGATGTTTGTTGGCTTGTGTTTGTGTGAGTACTGACAGGGCTGTACCTTCCCGTTCTGTGACAAAGAGGACAAAAGGTTTGGCATAATCAGGTGTGGCTAGGACAGGTGCAGAGCATAATGCTTGTTTGAGGGTGTCAAAAGCAAGAGTATGATCAGGTGTCCATGGCAATGGGGAAGAGGTTGTGGTTGTTAGCTGTATCAGGGGTTTGGCCAAGTACGCAAACTGGGGAATCCATTGTCTACAGTAGGACGTGAGGCCAATAAAGGCACGGACCTCTTTCTGTGTCTTGGGGACAGGAATGTTAAAAATAAGTTGAATTCTTTCAGGTGTGAGTGCCCTACCCTCCTTTGACAGCAGGTGTCCTAAGTAGGCCACCTGCTGTAAACACAATTGTAGTTACGAGGGTGACACCTTGTGGCCATGTTGTGCAAGGAACACTAGGACAATTTGTGAGGCTTGCTCACATTCTTGTTCGGAGCGTGCGGTGATCAGCAAGTCATCGACATATTGTAACAATGTCGTATTGGTGGGCAGAACAATGTCGTCCAACTGTCTTTTAAGTGCCTGACTGTAGATACTGGGACTTTCTGTATACCCTTGGGGAGCTCTTGTGAAACAGAAACTGCGACCTTGTAGGGAGAATCCGAATAGGTACTGACTGTCTGGGTGAATGGGTATACTAAAAAAGGCATTTTTAAGGTCAATTACTGTAAAATGAGTGGCCTCGGGGTCTATAGCTGTTAACAGAGTACTGATGTCCGAGACCACTGGGTATTGTGGTACTACACATTTATTGAGTTCACGTAAGTCAACCACGAGTCTGTAGACTGGTGGCGCACCATCATCCGTTTTCTTTCGGACTGGCAGAACTGGCGAGTTACATGTGTTGGAAGGTACTTCTCTGACTACTCCTTTCGTTATTAAATCATCGATAATCTGAATAAGGGCTTGTTCTGCATCTGGAGGTAATTTGTATTGACGGATACGAGGTAGTACAACGCCTTCTTTCAGTGTCACTAGGTGTGGTCTAATATCCATGTCCTACATCTGTTGGATCAGTAGCCCATAGTGTAACAGGAATGTCTCTTAGTCTGACATCTAATTCTCGTGTGGTGAAATTACCTTTAAAATCTCGGAGGAATAGTCGGACTCCTTCCGGGGAACAACATATTATAGCACCTAGTTCTTTTAGTGTCTGGATGCCAAGGAGATTTTCGGGACAGGACTTTGTAAGCACTAAATCGGTGGACGTTGTAAGAGGACCAACTTTAAGTGATATTGGTTCAGAAACTTTGTTGATGACAGGTGTACCAGAAAAACCCAAGGAAAAACTATTTGAGCCAGAGAGGGGTACCTCGGGAACTTCGTTGTGCTGCACTGTCGACCTACTAGCCCCGGTGTCGATCAGAAATTTTGCTTCTTTACCTAGGAGTTTAGCATGTACATAGGGACCCTCTTGGTCGACCGGGATCAGTGGACGACTATTGTGTTCCTCCCAGCTGTCTCATGAGATCGTGGGGAATTCTGGATAGGATGACACTGGGTACTGATAGAGTTATGTGGCAGGTTTAGCATCAGTTGGAGGAGCTGATATGGGAACAGAAGGTCGAGGGGGGTAGTTACGGGGTTGTGTCTTCCCAGTGGCAATATTATGTTGTAATACTGGACAGTCACGCACAAAATGACCTGGCTTTTTACAATAATTACAAGTAACTTTTTCTTGTGACACTTGGGGTTGTTTAGGGGTCTGTTGGATCGTATTAGTTTGTGCTACTAATACCTTCATTTTAGTATCTTTCGTTCTCTTCTTTTCTTGTTCTTGTTCGTCCCGAATTCTATTTTGGTGATATTGGAGCATCTGAAGTGCTTGTGAGGGGGAGCTTGCTTGCCAAGTACTCTCTACCTTCAGTACTCTATTTTTGATCGTGGGTAAGGCATTTTCTACGAATTTGGAGACAAATAATCAACTATAGGCGTCTCCACCGGAGGAGAGGCCGCTGTTGATGAGAAAACATTTCTCTAACCTGGTATAATAGTCCCCTATATCCTCATCTGGTTTCTGTTTGCATGCAGAGATAGCATCCCAGTCTTCTTTCTTAGTGGTCAGAAACTGAGATAGTATTTTAGGGAGACAGCGGGGGAGCTCCTGAACTAGAGGTCCCAACCCTTGTCCAGGATTACGAGGAGGGTCTTCTTTCTCTAAATCTGCCCATGTTACCTTTTTCCCTTTAACCTCCCTTTCCCTTTAGTTTGTCATGCGTTCCTTGAGGTAACAGGACCTTGAGGAGAATGTTGAGGTCGTTATAAGTGAAAGAGCCCATTTGAAGGATATCCTTGAGTTCCCTATGGAAACCCGAAGGGTCCTTTTCATGGGAGGGGACCATTTTCTTCATCTCTAGTATTTCTAGTTTTGTCAAGGGAGTGTAAACAAACGTTTGTTGCAACTTTCCTGCGGAATCTACAACGGGGTGTACTTCTCGGAGGGGGAACTGTCCTTGGTCATAGTGATGGGGGTTTGCATCATAACGGTCTGTAAAGCTTTGAATATATCGCTGTCGTAGGTCAAGGAAGATATTAAGGAATTTGTGAGAAGTTGGCCTGATATATAATGTTCACTATTCTAGTGAGCACTTTGTATCAGTCCAAACAACCCTTATTGATGATTGGTTGTAAGTCAACCTTATAGACCAGCTATCCTAGTAGCATGGATACGAGCAGTCTAAGGCTAAGACTCTAGAGGGCGTGTTAAGCCAGCTGTTTTACCATCACATTACCCCTTGAACACCCATTGAAAGGACACCACACAAGTTGTTATGAAAATAAATGTATATTTATTTCTAACAAGTCTACCCTGAACTCTTTATGAGTCAGGGAGCTAAGCACAATACAAAACTCTTAAGAAAATACTTCAAGTCGCACAATTTACACAAATGCCCGAGGGGCACGAAAAACCATATACTACAAAAGTGGAATGCGAATTACTAGCAGGTAAGTAACGATTCTCAGAGGCTTTGGGATCGCTAGGACTGGACTACTGAACCTTTAGATTACTAGCAGGAGGCCTAGGGAACTCGGGTGCAGAGTGTGCACTCTCACGCGGGATGCGGGACAAAGTCTATGGAAGCTAGAATTCACAAAGTTAGTGTTCTCGGGCGAACCCGACTAGGTAGGTCAAAAACGAAAGTGGATCTGGACCCTTGGATAGTGAGGCTATGCTGAGGCACCGAAATGCCGAAGTTACCTAGCCCAGGGGCTGCAGCTGCATAGGTCTGAAAAGACGTCGGGATTCTCCGTTGACGAACCAGGAGCCTGAAGGAAAGGAGTTGCTGGCAGGCGACCAGTGAAGATTGTTCGGGTGATCCAAGCCTGGATCGAAGATAGATGACACCTGAAAGCAGAGGGGACCAAGTTCGTGACTACTAGCCAGTAGTCAGGTGGCACCAGGAGGGCACCGGATGGTAGTCACCTCGACTAGGTGAGTGGGCGACGCTGGGCTCTGTAGTCTCACGGACCAGGAGGCGTTGTCGGCGACCAGGATGGAGGTACGAGCTGTCCCACGATGGATGATGCTCTCGACGTCGCTGGACCCAGGATTGGGGCAACAAGTCTTGGCAAATTCAAGCCCACGCGGTGGACCTAAAATGGCGTCTGGAGTGGACCAGGAGGGTCCGGGGTGCTCCTCTCTTGGGAGGGAGCAAGGGCCAGTCTGGAGCAAATAGACCAGCAACAGTGATGTCGTCGGGCGTCGTTAAGAAGGCCACAAGCCAGCGGGCTAGTAGCCAAACAACGCGGTGAGCAGCAAAAAGCAGAAGGGCCCCACGCAGATCGTGGAGATGCTGGGAGGCTGAACTTCGGTGCTGGGGCTGCTCAGGGTCGGGGCTTCTCGGACCCCAAAGCACTCACCAGAGGATCCCTCGGCGGTCGTGCTGGAAAGAAGTCGTGCAGTCTTGAAGATGGCCGGTCCCTCGAGGTCTCGTCGCACCCACGGTTCTCAGCTTAGCTGTAGAGGTGGGTAGAGGTCAGAGGTGCCAGGGAAGCCGGTTCTCGTCGAGCTGGGCAGTCAGATTCCGGAGGAAGGACTTGCAGCAGACCGCAGTGTTCTTAAGATGGTGCCTGCGGATGCAGGGTGACTACTCCTTAGTCACAAGGGAGAATCTTGAAGAAGAAATCTTGATGTCCTTTCGTAGAAAGTCGTGTCTTGATTCCAAAGATGATCTGATTTGGAAGGGGGCCAGTTCCTACCTTTATCCTGTAAAAAGGGGCTGGCACGCGACTAAGTCCTGCCCTATGGGTGGGACTAGGAGGGGGGTGGTTACACCCCTCTCCTTTGGCGGGCTTTCCCCAGGCCAGGGGCTGGAGTGCCCCTGGAACTGGTTTCAGCCGGCCTATGCACAGTGAGCACCGGGGTGCCACTTGCAGTCACCTTCCTCTGAAGCCCTGCCTACCTAGGATACACAAAATCCTGTCTGGGACGATGCTGGCACCGCCCCTGGCAGGAAACCCTTTGTCCTTGCCTCCTGCTCTGGGAGGACTCCCAGCAGCAGGAGGGCAGACTTGTGTCTCGGTGGCAGCATCCATTTTGTGGAGCTAAGGCTCTGTTTGACTTTAACCGGGGTTACAGGTTACACACATGTCGTGTCCCTCTAGAAGGGTGGAATGCTAACCCCGTCGCCAGAATTGGCGAGGGGTTAGTATTCCAATTCGTATGACACCTTACTCGACATGTTTTGATAAAGCGATACCAGAGTTGGCATATAACCGCGAGGATTATAGTGCACTTAAGAGTATATGGTATGCGATATCATGGAAACGGCTAAGGGATGGATCCCGAAAGCCGCAGACAGGCTCAGCTCATGCCAGAGCACTATCTCACACCATTCCAAGCACTCTGCCTTCAGGATTGTCAAGGCCTGCCATAGGAGTGACTGATAGGAGATCTGTGTGTCCATTTTTAGGGTTAGATATAGGTATACTATATCTAAAGCAAAGGGTGATTACACCACCTTGCCCCAGCTGTCAAGCAGCCAGTTGTGTCAGATTTGGATGGCCAGCCAGGGGTGGCATAATACATGCTGCAGCCCCTGGTAGGCCCTGGGTACACCTATGCCCTGGGTACCTAAGGTACACTGTACAGGGACTGATAAGGTGACTCAGTATCCAATTAGATATGTACCTAAGGTACATGGAATCCATTTTACAGAGAGAGCAGTAGGCCTGGGGCCCTGAATAGCAGGGTCCCAGGTCAACTAAGTCAGAAAACCAGCAAAACACCAGGCAAAAAGTTGGGGGCAACCATAGTCAGGGATCTACCATCCTACATAACCCCCCCCAAACGAAAGGAGATAAGGCTATCCTTGCCAGGTAAGCCTATATTGCCTGAGTGGCCATATAAGGAAGTACCAGCACTGGCATGGTTACCCCCTATCTCATGGTCCACTAAGCAATCCCTCACCCTAAGGGTATCTGAGGGTCTCCACCATAGGGAATCTCTACCTGTGGTGTGTTTTGGCAAAGGAAAAGGCTGGTGCTGAAATGGAGTACTGAAGTGAGGCTCCACTAATTTTGGGCTCAGCTTCGTCCAATCATTTTCCACCATAGAGGCCTTTCTTTCCAAGACTGAGTTGTTTTGGGCTCTCAGGGTCAACCTCTGGCTACCTACAGCTGGAGGTTGGGTCCCTCTGTTTGGCTTACTGGAGGGACAGGTCAGGTTTGGGGCCCTTAGGTCCCAGGTCTGGCTGTGCCCAACAGTGTCCATCTGTGGGAGGTCCCTAACTAAATTTAAGGGGGATCCCTCAGGAGTTTGTTTTATTTTCACTTGGCTAGGACTGCTAGCTTCAGTGCCCTTAATCTGCTGATTGGGGAATTCTTTTGGACAGGGGGCCCTTTGGGGTCCAACACTGGCCTCCCTGACCTCTACAGCCCTGGGCTGACTGAGGCAGGGTAGAGAGGGGCAGGTTACCTGCTCCAGACTGGGTCCCACCTTGGAAGGGTCCACTGACATCAGGGGTTCTGCCAGGCCAGGCTAGGCCTGCCTACCTCTGTGGCAGTTTCTTCACAAGGGGTCAGATCAGTTCCCTGAGGAGGCTGACCCTTTCCTAAAGTCTGGTGGGAGGGAGATTTCTCTTCCTCCTCAATGCTCTCTGTCTGAGTGGAGTGATCCATAGTTTCAGGCTTCACAACACTATCATCTGTCTGAGTTTGAGCTGTGGCCATCACAACTCTCCCCACCTTTTCAGGAGGGGGCTCAGTTTGGGTGTGGGCTGTGACCATCACAGCCTTGACAACCTGTTCTGGGAAGGAAGTTGTCTGAGATTGGGCTGTGACTGGCACAGCCCTCCTGACCTGTTCAGGGAGGATATCTTGGACTGGGGCTGTGGCTATCACTGCCCCACTAACCTTACCATGGATGTTTACCATTCTAAAATGGGTTTCTTGCTCTACTTCAGCCCAGGCTGAGAGCTCTAAATCATTCCCCAGTAGGCAATCTACAGGCAAGTTTGGTGACACTGCCACTCTCTTGTGGCCAGTGACACCTCCCCAGCTGAGATTGACCACTGCCATGGGATGATCTCTCTGTACCCCATCAATATTGGTCACCTGGTATGTGGCACCCGGTAAAAGTTGCCTTGAGGGGACTAGACTCTCAGTCACCATAGTGATGCTAGCCCCTGTATCTCTATAGGCCTCAACTTTTATACCATTGATGAGGGGCTCCTGTCTGTACTTGCCCAAAGTGTTGGGACAAGTTGTGAAGTTGGCAAACCCCATGCCAGTCTCACAGACAAGAGTATCTAAGTTTGGGGACCTGGTTAGGCCAGAGTCCCCAGGAACTCCCAAAGTAAATGCACCCAAATTCTTGGGGGCACTCCCACCACCTGGGGGATTACTACTAATAGTAACAGGAGGTTTGGGAATGTTACTTGGGGGTATGTTCTCCTTATTGTTATTCTTTGGGCAACTGCTGTCAGTTTTCAAATGACCCACCTGTTTACAGGGATAACAATAGGGTTTCTTCTGGTTATTAGAAGGATTCTGGGACCCACCCCCCTCAGAGGATTTTTGGGGCCCTGATGTGGTTTGATCTGGAGATTTATTCCCACCCTTCTCTTGAGGCTTGGTTGATTCCTTTTTCTGGTCACCACCTTGGTTCTTGGGCCTAATCCTGGTTCTGACCCATTTGTCTGCCCTCTTACCCAATTCTTGTGGAGAGGTCAGATCAGAATCTACCATGTGCTGGTGTAATAACTGGTTCTGACAATTATTTAAGACTTGCTCTCTCATAATAAGATTATATAATCCTGTGAAGTCAGTAACCTTGCTACCCAGTAGCCAGCCTTCCAAAGCCTTAGTGGCACAATCAACAAAGTCAGACCAGTCCTGAGACTGAGTTTTCTGGGTGTCTCTGAACAGCAACCTGTACTGCTCAGTGGTTAAGCCAAACCCATCAACCAGTGCATTTTTCAGGACTTGGTAATTATTAGCATCCTCAACTCTAGTAGTGAGGAGCTTATCTCTACCTTTGCCATCAAAGGAGAGCCACAGTATAGCTGCCCACTGACTTTGGGGAATGCACTGCACAGTGCAGGCCCTCTCCAAAGCAGCCATCCATTTCTGGATGTCATCCCCTTGCTTAAAGGGGGGCACTATTTTAGTCAGGTGTTTAGTATCTAAACCCTTCTCTTTTTCTCTTGGGAGATTGCTGCCACCAGTGGGAGCGAACCCACTCCTCTGCTGCTCTCTAGCAAAGGCAAGCTTCTCTTTGGCCAGGGCAAGTTCTTCCCTTTCAATCCTCAGAGTAGCCTGCCTCATCCTAGCTTCATGCTCCATTCTCTGAGGGGAAGTCAATCTCCTCTGGGGAGAGTTCCTTCTCCTCTGAGAAGAGGCATTAGAGTGCAGAGATCTATTGGAGTCCCTAGAAAGAGATCTATCTCTCCTAACTCCAAGGTTAGGCCTACTTAGGGTCAGTACTGGGGGTCCCCCAGATCCTAGCCCAAGCAAGTCTATGTTGGCCCTAGTTAGCCTTCTGACTACCTCAAGACCTTTGTCTACCTCATCCCCAGAGAGTTCCTCAGGGTCCTCCTCCTCAACTGCATTTACAGTGTTGTGGAGGTCTGGATCACCAAGGTGCCCTTCTAAGACTGGCATATTCCCATCTCCCTGAGATGCTTTCCTAGCATCATAAGTCTCTAAGAGACCCAACAGAAAGGGAGTGGTGGGGTTAGACCCCTGTTTCAATTTCCTGGAGGTACACAAGTGTCTCAACTCCTGGAAATTGAGAGCTGCATATCTTGAGTTGACCTGTGGAGGGTCAATAACCACAAGGGGAGTCTCTGAAGACTCTCCATGGGTAGACATGCTTTTCTAGTGAGGTGTAAGTGGTGCACTTACCTACACTATATGTTTACCTACTGATCCCTTGCTAGAGTTGTAGTTTAGGGTGTGCTAGGCCCTAGGAGCTACAACAGCTGGTTCAGTAGAACTCAGAGTATTCTAAGCTAAGTTATATGTACCTTTAGTACTTATGTGATCTTTCACAAGATATTCTTAGGATATGTGTGGTAAAACAACAGCAAGCTCAAATCCCAACCGCTGCTCACCAATGTGAGAAGTTGGCCTGATATATAATGTTCACTATTCTAGTGAGCACTTTGTATCAGTCCAAACAACCCTTATTGATGATTGGTTGTAAGCAGGCAAAAAGTTGGGGGCAACCATAGTCAGGGATCTACCTTCCTACAGAATTCTTGTCCCCTGGCCACCCACCTCCCTTCTAAACAGTCTCGTAAGAGAGGATATAATCTTTTTGGTGGGCAACCAGTATCTTCGTACATTGTAATGAGGTGTTGAACCATATAGATGCTAGCTAGCCTTTGAGATGCCAGAGGGATCGATAAAAACATTTGAGCAACTATATCATAGCCATATATAGAGTATTGAGATACCCAATCGGTGCTTGATCTAACGAGTTCTTTTTCTTGTGTGGTGAGTGGAGGCTCGTCGTCCATCCAATCATCTAGAGCTTCTTGTGTTCGTTGGAACAACCTATCTGTAGGGACTGACAATTTCTTATTAAGTTTGAATTGTCCATTATTATGAGAACGAGGGATACGGGGGCGTACTGCACCGTGAAAAGCAGTTCCTTCTTCTCTGTCTTCGCTTGTACTCTCATTCTCAGTTTCCTGGGTAGGGGCATCTTTTCGATGGGAATCAGAAACCTTGCTAGTGAAGAGTGGAATAAAGAGATCTATTTCTTTTATCTTATTGTAATTCCCTGCAACTACTGCTTGATCTAGTTGTAGTAAATCTTCAGGATCGCTTTTTCCTGTACTAGCTATCATTCTGATAAAACAAGTGATCATGAATCGTGAGAGACATTTTCTATGTGCTATGGGTCTATTTTTTATAGCTTCCTGTAGTGTTTCTAAATTTTCTCCTGTTCGAAGTGCCTCATAAATTTTGTTTACGCAATTTGTGACATTCGGTACCTCCTGTATACCTTCTAGAGCTTCTCGTAGGCGAAGGGAAATATCTGCTTGTGAACCTTCCCCTGGGGTTGGGTCATAATCGCATTCTAACATAGGCAGAACACTACTTGAGGCGTCAGGGATGGGTTCAGTCTGGGCGATTATTCTTCTGGCTGTTATCTGATTAGTGTAAGCAGGAGGAGGTTCCATTAAATAGGCGGTAATAAAATCGTCGGGTACAGAAGGAACCTTAGGACGTGGAGGTGCCGTAGGGGTGCTAGAGTCTGAGTTAATCTCGGACCCTGTTTCTGGTGAGAGGACAGGATATATACCCGTTACTGAGGCCGAGACCTCTTTTTTCTTTTGTTCAAAACAAATATCATCATTCTGATCCTGTAACTTTTTCATCTTACTTTCTTCTGACATTCTCTTTGCTTTCTCAACTTTCCCTTGCTCTTTCTGTTCCCTTCGATGTGCTTCTTTTCGCCATATATCGACGCTCTCTAACATCGAGGGTCTTGCTTTCTTTTCCCAACACCTTTTCTCAACCGCCATAATACAATTCAAATCCCATGTGCCACTCTTTGGCCATCTGATCGCAATGTCTAAATCTTTAGTATAACCTTCCCAAAGATCCAAATACAAGATGGCACCAATCCCATACTTTGTGTACATAAAGTAACCAGGAGTATCCTTCGGGGGGACTGGTACAGATTATTCCAGTAACCCGTTCCGGGTACCCAGTTTACACAGTTTAGAGAACAAAGGCATCGTATTAGATACAAATAAAAACTTACACTTGAAAAAAACTCAATATACTCTGAGTATCAGAGTACAAACATACCGTTTTCTAGAAAACCTAGAACCCGTCTTTACCGTGCTCTGAAAAGGTCAGAACCCGTCTTGACTGTGCTCTGAAAATCAGAACCCGTCTTGATACACCCCCAGCAGTACTCACCGAGGTGCAGAGAACTTGAAGATATTGAAGATCTGGATACTTGATTGCGCAGCGCTCGTGGACAGGGACTGTTCGGGTTTCAGACGACCTCGGACTCTGCAATCTTCACAGGTTTCGGGCTCTGGGTCGAGACTTCCGCTGTCGTCCTCACCGCCTCGTATGGATGGCTAGGCCGTGGCTCGGTTCCTCTTCGACATGAAGGAGTTCATGCAGGAACACCCTGCAGTGTGCACTTGGAAGTCCGTCGATGTCTTGAAGAGACCGGTTTAGGTCCGCATCACCTGCGTGTGGGGAGAAAGGGAAGTTCCTATTCGGGCGCCAATTTGCTGTGGTAAATATTTTAGTAATTTACCTTGATCATAATTTCTATATCAATAAGTTCAAGTATGAAGAGCAGAGTCCGTGGTGGTTTGAATTCAGGGTCTTTATTCAGTAACTCGGGTTAAGGGAGAGCTCCGTCACCTGAGGAGGATCGGAAGAATCTCTAACTTTATTATCTGAACACACAGTATTTATAACAGAAAAAGAGGAAGGAGCTTCCCTTCAATGCATACCCGGATCATATGTTGAAGTAAAACAGAAGTCATGTAGGCCCGGATCATATGTTGCAATAAAACAGAAGTCATGACCATAAAAGGAGGCAGCGTCATGAAAAAAGTAGAAACATGGCAGAGGAGATAAGACTGAGTCATGATTTAGAATGAGGAAGCACAAGAGAGGCAAAGGTGTGGAGAAATAACACTAGGCTGGTTCCTTAGATAAAGGAGAGGTGATCGTGACAGGATGTCTGTTTGTCGTGTTTCAGCATTCGGGGGCTCTTCTTCTCGGAATTGGTTGTCGTGGTTTAACAGAAAGGGGGCCCATTTCTCGGAATCGGCCCGATTATAGGGAAATGGTTACGAATGGGGGGGTCTTGTTCTCGGCATCGGCTTAACCACAGAAATGCACGATTTGAGTGAGGAGCTGGTTCTCGGAATTGCTTTGACCATAAGGATGTACGTTTGAATTTTTTGGGGAAGGAGAGTGCGTGTGCAACTTTGTGAGCGCGTGATCGGTTCATGCTCGTGTGCTCGTGTTCCGGCATGATGGGCTCGGGGTCGTGGCTGAAAGGGTGTATGATGGGACATAAACTACGAAAAATAATCATTTCCCACAGAAGGAGGGATGGGCATTATCTCTCAAACCCTCTCAACAGGACATAGTGGACTATTTATTTATTTATTTATTTAATTGCTTATATCGCGCAAGAATCGACCCAAGAGGTATCTCCGCGCTTTGCTCGCAAAAGTTCTAAAATATATTGTCTCTGCGGAAGCCACATGGAGAATTATGCCATCTGAAACAGGAAAGTTTTTAAGGCCTTCCTAAAACACAAGTGGTTGTCATTGTGTCTTAGGTCAGATGGAAGTTTATTCCACATGGTTGGGCCTATAAATGATAGGGCACGGCCACCTTGTCTGACTTTTTTTACATTGGGGGTTTCCAGTAGGCATTGGTTGCTGGAACGTAATAAACGTTCAGGTTTATATATCTGAAATTTTTGTGCCAGATATCTGGGGCCTTGCCCATAGAGACATTTGTGCACCAAGCAACAGATTTTAAATGTGACACGTTGTCGTATGGGCAACCAATGAAGATGACTTAACAGAGGTTTGGACGGGGTCCTTGCGGGAGCATTTAGAATTAATCTGGCTGCCGTATTTTGGACCACCTGCAAACGATTTAACGCCTCCTCGTTTGCTGATATGAGGAGGCCGTTGCAGTAGTCTAGGCGACTTATCACCAGTGTCTGTACAAGGGTCCTCTTGTGATTGTCAGGCAGCATAGGGAAGATTCGCCTTAACTGGCCAATTGTTCTAAAACAAGCTCCTGTAACATAGTTAGCATGTTCCTTTAAACTCAAGGTCTGATCTAGTTTTACCCCCAAGTTCTTAACAATTGGCTTTGGGCATGGGACGGGGCCAAGATCTAGAGGCCACCAGTCGGGAGACCAGAGCATGCTAGCTTTCCCAAATAGCATTACCTCGGTCTTCCCGACGTTACACTGGAGGCAGTTGGTGGCCATCCAGTGGGACACTGCTCTCATGCCCTCGGCAAATTTGTTCTTCACATCGGGCGTAAGAGAGTTGAAAGGGAAAAGCAGCTGTGTGTCATCAGCATATGACACTGGTGTGAACCCAAACCTTCTCACAATCGCTGCAAGGGGGGCCACATACACATTAAATAATGTGGGGCTTAGACATGAGCCCTGTGGCACCCCCTTAGTGAGTACCCTCGAGGTGGACCGATAGGGTCCCATGCTAACAGATTGTGAGCGGCCGGAGAGAAAGCTCTCCAACCAGGACAGTGCCAATCCTCCAATACCCACTCTCTGCAATCGGCCGAGAAGAATCTCATGAGACACAGTATCAAAGGCTGCCGACAGGTCTAGCAGCACCAGAATCATCGATCCTCCTCTATCCTGTGACATCTTGATGTTATCAGTCACGGAGAGGAGCGCTGATTCTGTGCTGTAGTTGGGCCTGAACCCGGATTGTGATGGGTCCAGGCCCCTTGTCGCCTCTATGAACCTGGAAACATGGATGTTTACGTGCTTCTCGGCCAATTTACCTAAAAAAGGTAGGAGAGAGATGGGACGGAGGTTGGAGAGCTCTGTCCATGGTACTGTCCACTATGTACTTGGTCTCCGCTCCAGGATGGCTCACATGACAAAGGCAACTAAAAACCTTGAGGCTAGCCAGGAGTTACAGAATGCCAGCATAACCAAAAGGCTGTACTGACTGTTTACCAGCCAGGAACTGTTTACCAGCCAGGACAGAAACTGTGAGTATTGGAGCCTGTGGCCCCAGCAGATCTCCAAGACAAGTGGAGTAGACCCCACACTATTGTTGAACAGAAGGGAGAGGTTACCTATTTGGTGGACCAAGGAACTCCCAGGAGCCCTCATAGGGTGCTTCATGTCAACAGATTGAAACCATATGTTGACAGGGCAGACATGGACTTGCTCATGGCTACTGATGAGGGACAGGAGAGGAGGAGGAGAGTGACCCTCTCCCTGACCTGCTCTCACAGAACCCTGATGATGAGTCAGTGGATGGTGTAGCCTTGGCAGGCAGCCTCACTGCTCAGCAGCAACCTGATTGCAGACAAGTGCTCAGTCAGTTTAGACATATGTGCTCTCTGACTCCAAGTCAGACCACCTGGTGCACTCATGAAGTGGACACTGGGGACAGTCTGCCTGTTAAAAGTAAGATTTACAGGCAACCTGATCATGTCAGGGACTGTATCAGGACAGAAGTCCAGAAAATGTTGGATTTGGGAGTTATTGAACCCTCAGATAGCCCTTGGGCTAGTTCAGTGGTCTTGGTACCAACACCTCACACCCAGTGTGGTAAGAGAGGGATGAGGGTTTGTGTTGACTACAGAGGGCTCACTGCAGTCACTAAGACTGATGCCCGTCCAATTCCAAGAGCAAATGAGCTCATAGATTCTTTGACCTGAGCCAAATTTCTGAGCTCATTTGATCTTACAGCTGGCTACTGGCAGATCAGATTATTTGAGGATGCAAAGCCAAAGACACCATTTTCAACCCCTAGTGGGCACTATTATTTTTTGGTAATGCCCTTTGGTCTGAAGAATGCACCTGCCACTTTTCAAAGGTTGGTGAACACAGTCCTAACAGACGTAGAAGACTACTCTGCAGCATATCTAGATGGTATTGCTGTCTTTAGCTCCACCTGGGAGGATCACCTGGTCCACCTGCGAAATGTTTTGGAGACCCTGCAAAAGGCAGGCCTAACTATCAAGGCTTCTAAGTGCCCGATAGGGCAGAGTCAGGTTGTGTACTTGGGCCACCTTGTAGGTGGAGCCCAGGTTCAACCATTGCATAGCAAAATCCAGACCATCATGGACTGGGTTGTTCCCACTACCCAGACTCAGGTCAGATCTTTCTTGGGCCTGGCTGGGTACTACAGGATATTTGTCAAGGGGTATGGTTCCATTGTGACATCCCTGAATAACTTAACTTCTAAAATAATGCCTATGAAAGTTCAGTGGACAATAAGCTGTCAAAGGGCATTTGATGACCTGAAGCAGGCCATGTGCACTGCACCAATTCTGCAAAGAACTAACTACTCCAGAGAATTAATTGTCCAAACAGATGCATCTGAGTTGGGGGTAGGGGCTGTACTATCACAGTTGAATGATGAAGGTAAAGACCAGCCAGTAGCTTTTATTAGCAGAAGGCTGACACCTAGAGAGAAACGTTGGTCAGCTACTGAGAAGGAGGCCTTTGCTGTGGTTTGAGCTCTGAAGAAGCTGAGGCCATACTTGTTTGGCACTCGCTTCACTGTTCAGACTGACCATAAGCCCCTCTTATGGCTAAAACAGATGAAGGGTGAAACCCCCAAACTTTTAAGGTGGTCCATTTTCCCTCAGGGGATAGACTATACAGTGGAATACAGACCTGGGAGTAACCATGCCAATGCAGATGGACTCTCCAGGTATTTCCACTTAGAACATGAAGACTCAACTGGTCAAGGTTAGTTTAATGTCCCTGCGTTGGGGGGGGGGGTTGTGTAGGAGAGTAGGATCTGCTTACTATGGTTACCCCCCCTTTTTGTTTGTGTTTCACTGTTTTTCGACTTTAGCCTGGCTGGGGCCCTGCTAACCAGGACCCCAGCCTAGCTGCTTCCTCTCTAAATTGATTGCATGTACATTAGGTACACTCCAGATTGGTTACTGGGTTACCGTTGTGAGTCCCTTGTATATGGTACCTTAGGTACTAAGGGTATAGGTACCCCAGAGGCCTACCAGGGGCTGAAACATGTATTATGCCACCCCTGGGAAGCCTTCCAAAATGACACCACAGGTTTGCTACTGCAAACTGGGTAAGGCGGTGCATGCACCCCTTACTAAGATATAGATTACCTATATCTACCTTTAATCACTGACACATATAAACCTATAAGTCACTCCTATGGCATGCCTTATCAATCCTGAAGGCAGAGTGCTTGGTTGTGTGTGACAGGGTGCCCATGCATGAGCAGGACTCCTCTACAGCTTTCGGAATCAATTCTCTGTAGCTGTTCTGTGATGCAGCCAGACCATATACTCTTAAGTGCATTATAACCTCGCGGTAAATGCTAACTTTGGAATGGTTGCATGGGAACATGTCGTGTTTGGTGTCAAACACTTTGGAATCCTACCCCCCCCCCCCGCCAGTCCTGGCGGCGGGAGTAGAATTCCACCCTTCTAGAGGGAGAAGACATGTACATACTTACTTAACCGGTAATAGAGACACTGGTCTGTCCTTCTGCTGCTGTATAAAACTACGGCAGGGGAGGCCTGGATAAAAGGTTTCCTGTCACAGGGAGGTGTAACCACCTCCCAGACAGTCTTTAGTGTATTGGGACTGGGTGGGTGCATTCAGAGAATGATTTTCAGACCGTGCTGGGGGCACACTTGGTATCCCTGTGCATACCACAGTTCAAACCGGTTGCAGGGGCGCTCAGCCCCTGCTCTGGCTCTAAACTGTACAAAGGGAAAGGGATTTAACCACCCCCTCCCTGGGTCCACCCATAGGTGGGACCCTAGAGTAAGTCCAACCCCTAAACTTAGTATAAGTCTAGGAACCCAGTCCTTAGGACTTTAGATTACCCTGGATGAAACTCTGCAACATATATCCTGGAACTTCAACATTCTATTTCGACTAGAAGACGGAAGAATCTCCCTTGGGGTCAAGGAGTGACTCCCCTATTCAAACAGGCACCAAAGAAGCATCTTGCCGGTCTGCATTTCCTAGGCTCCCGCCGGATCTCGACGGATTTGTGACACAGGACCCAGACTTCCAGACTTCTCCGAGGCCGACATGAGATCCCAGCAAAGTTGAGACTCGCAGCCATCACTAGAGACGTGGGACCAGAACTCCTGGACTCCGTGCACATTTGCTAGTGCATCGACTTCCTGAGCTTTCCGGACGTTGTGCATTGGGCTACTTGTATTCCAAGCCCCGAGCACCATTTGCACCGAAGATTGAGGGCCTACACTCCACGAATGTTCGGTGGGCCCATTTCTAGAATTTCGGCTCGAGGCTCCTTCGCGATCCCTGGTCTGTCGACTGGTGGGTCCCCACGAAGGTAACTCCTCTGTTTCTTGGGCTTCCCTGGTTGCTCCAGACTTGCACTGACTCCCCTCCAAAGGGCGAGTCCCTCAGACCTTGCTGGTCTGCACCGAAGCCAATCTTTGATTTTTGCGTGGGTTGCTGTTGGCAAGACTTGTTGGGTCCCCTCCGGAATCCGACACCGCAGCACTCAACATCCTTCGTGGGACAGCTCGAATCCAGTCCTGGTTGTTGTCGACGCCTCCTGGTCCTTGTGGCTGAAGAGTCAAGCTTCACGTTCTTCACCTGAAATCACCCGACATTGGTTGGCATCTTCTCCTCGCCTTCCTGGTCACTGGCTAGTGAGTGGAAAAGAGCGGTATCCTTTGGACCAGATTGCAATCTCTAAGAATCAACCCTTCTGCACATTTCATTCAACCTGGTTATACTCTCCATTAAATCACATACACACTTAAGAGGATTATGCCATATATTTCCCAAAGAAAGTCAAGAATCATAAGATATACAAAACTATAAATCGATTTATTTGTTAAAAAATAGTTATTATTAAAATTACACTGTGGTTTAAAAAAAGAACACTGTATCTAATAAGCACAGTATATAGTATTCCTAATCAACAAGGATCACATTAGCTCAAAACACAATCACATATTTATAAACAGTTAATTTGTAAAAAAAAAAAAAATAAAAAATGACCAAAGAGAGTACATAGCATAGACAAACACAAGATGTAATTTATGTGGTACACATCCGTATTACAGCAGTAACATAGGCGTAGATCCTGGTATTTATAACTTATTCAAATACTGTTTGACCACAGCCTTTCTCACAGAGTGTGTACTTTGGTAGGCGTCAACGCGTTTCAATGGATAAATTATGCCACCATCTTTTTCAAGACAAAAGTTTTGCCTCTCAACATAAAATTTGGGCAATGTTGATTTAAAAACATCTGTATAATAAAACACAAATATCAATCAGTAGGTTCCCCCAAAACAACAACCTTTAGACCAGCATATTTCATCAAACTGTATACACTTGGAACCTATTCTTATAGAATAAGTAGACCTACCCATGTTTTATGTCATATATTCACAACTGATCCTACACATCCCAATTCTCACCTCTCTATAAAACTGAACCCACAATTGAATTAAAATAGCTTAAGTCAGTTATGGACATGGCAGAAAATACTTAAAGGTCACCTAGAAATCTCTGTGATATTATATGGCAATCATCTCTCCATCTCCAAACTAGCACTCTTATGGTTTAGAAAGTTTACTTGTAACCAACTGGAGCGCTCATACCCAGGAAACTCACAACCTCACATTCCCACACAAGCACCTTACTTCTTATATAAAAAAGGGGGGGGGGGAAATGCCTCACCTCATATAGGCAGTGCTAATTGTTTTTGCGATTTGGGCATACGATTTAAAATATAATATCTGGACGAAATGTCCTCTACTGAGTCCAGGAACCACGGGGGTATATCTGTGGACACATAATAATATACTGCTGGTAATCTCGACATATTATATACTAGGATAACATATTGGGCATAAAGGGATAGTTGAAACTGAGCCTCACCTGAATAATGATTGGTTAGGCACCAAAAAAGCTATATGTGTACCATATCATCTGGCCAGTTGGCCTATAACATACTGCTCCCGTTTGTAAGCGGATTCTAGAACAGACATAAAGTATAGTTTAATTGTTTGCATATCCAAATTGAACTTTATTGTGTACATTCTGGAATGAACATAATGTTCCTAATGTTACCTTTTTCACACCCGGCTTCTCTGGGACGGCAAGATACCTGTCACAGTAGTTTAGTACCCTCACAATGATGGGTCTTGGTAATTCACTGGAGGGAGGCAGTGAATTAGTTTTTCTGAAAAGTTGGATCGGCTGAAAACATCTACTAGTATTGGCTCTAAAAAATCTTCCATATTTCCAGTGTTAGTGGATTCTGGAACACTCACCATCATTACGTTGTTCCTCCTGGATATATCCTCCAGGTCTTAGTTTTTGGTTTTGATTAATTCAATTTTTTATTTTTACCATTTTGGTCAGTTTTGCATTATGAGACTCTGGGGAATCTTATAAGTTTGAGGTCAAGTTTACCAACAGTTGTTGAAATGCTGCTTTTCATGTAAATACATGTTGTTTTTATACTAGCCACGTTGTCCTAGGCATTAGGGGCTGGTTCCTTAATGTAATGCACGCTGGATCTGTTTTTGGTCATGTTTAGTTAGCTGCCTTTTGTGTTCAGAGGCTAGTTTAGAGTGGTGTTGGCAGTGTTTCCTGATGCCTATATATTCTTTAGTGATCAATAGTGCAATATAGTGTAATAATCAATGTTCTGACTAGTACTTGTTTCCCTTCTCAGGTATGTGGGGTATGGGGTGATTAGCTAGACCGAGGCAGGTGAGCAACTCACTTATTTAATTATTTGGTTTTGTGCCAACTGTATAGTACTAGTAGGCATTTCTCTGTGGGCAGTTACTTGTAGTCAGAACCAGTTGAACTCTTCATTTAAGTTGGTGCGAGCAGCATTTACCTTCATTGGGTTCAAATATCTGTTGCGGTATGTGACAGTGATTTTAGTGTACTTGGAGGTAGTTATTTAAATAGGTCACAGAGGTGCATCTTCCAGAGCGGTCAATATCTCAAAGTTTGCAGGAAAGTATACAAACTTAGACAGTCCTTCAGCCACTGCTCAGTGCTGTACTCCGCTTCCTGGTGTCAGCGTGCACATTGCAAGCCAGGAGGAGGCATTATCCTTTCCAAGATCTGATCTCTCTGCAGGAGTCCAGTACACAGATGGTGGTGCTTAATTCATTAGTATTTCAAGTCAGAGGCCCTGACACCCCACTCGTCAGCCCTCCCCTATAACCACAGCGACTAGAGATGCAGCAGGTTTACCTGCACATCAAGAGGTATCTCCTCAGAGCGTCACATGTGAACCTGTAGCACAACGTACTCAAGCAGGGCAGCTGCTGGTAATAAAGGCAAATGATCCTGTAAGCTGTGCCAATCCCTAATAACTGGGGTCCCAGCTAGTCACACGTTTTCTTGCAGCTGCAATTTGAATGAGCTTTAGTGCATCTTAAATGTTATTGCTTCACACATGCAGGGCTATTCTTTGTGAAGATACAAGGTTTGGAAATCGAAACGATAATGTCGAAGCCATGTACAAAAGCTGTGATAACGATACAGTAGAATATTCCTGTCAGCATCAGAAGAATTTCAGACCAGAAACCAGGGATCCCACGTCAGGGAAGACCTGGAGATTCCTTAGAGTGCCATGGTTGGGGCAACAACTGCCAATAACCCTGGCCAAGTTCGGGGACTAGTAACCTGGGGAAACCTAACAAGGAGATGCTGCCAGAACGTCTGTTTAGGAGAGGTGCTGGAGGTGTCCTTGTATAAGGAAGTCCTGATGTGAAGGTGATGAGATGTGAAGGAACCCATTAGTTAACTCAACACTGCTGTTGTGGCATCAGGAGAGCCTTCACTGTTGTGCCGAGAGTAATGTTCAGAGTCCCTGATACATCCGCAGCACACGCCACTTTCTGCCACTTGAATCAGAAGGTGCAGGAGGGAACAAAATCTGTAGAAAGATACCTAGCTCACAAACAAACTGTCCTCAGCGTAGGCCACTTTTTACCACTTCAAGCTGGGGGAAGCTTAAAATAGCAAGTCCTAAAAAAATATACATAGTTCACAAAACATCTAGGAAAGAAGACCTTATGGTTGAAAAACACTAGAAAGACTTACAAATACCGTCCGTGAACCGATAGGGCACCTAGTGTTAGAGATTTTGTACATTGTTTTTTGTTCTTCATTAACAATGTGCAGAATGGAAATTTGCTTTTGATTTTACATGTACACACTGATTTTTTGCATTTAAATCCAATTTCTATGGCATGTAGAAGTGTGTTTTCCGGACTTTAGGTAACTAGGCCTCAGTTTGGGATTGGTAGCCATCTTTTTCAAAATTTCTCTGTTCATTATTTCTGCAGCACGCAGTCATGTTTGTTTATTTCCATTGACATTGTTCTTGCTGTAATTGATAATTGTTTCCACTTCGGTCACAATAATAGAATGTTTGGAAGGACCATCGACTAGCGCACTATCCCCTATTCATTCATATTAGTTTGCTGTTGTTGATGTTACAAATTTGCCCTGCTGTCTTCAGGTGACATTAGCATAGAGAGAGCAGAATCAATATTAATGTAGTGAAGTAGTGCTTAGATGCTAAGGCAATATTATGTTTAATAAACTGTACTCTGATTTTCTGAGAATACAGCACTTTTCATCATACCATTATGAATTTGCAGTTCTAATGATTTAATATGCGAAAATATTGTATATACATATATATAATATATATATATCTAAATATATATATATATATATATATATATATATATATATATATAAATATATATGCAGAATTTATATGCAATTGTGAACAGCGACCCTCTGCAACCTGTCGCACAACACTTCAAAAGTGAACACAACAATGATCTTAAGTGTTTACAGTACTATGTCATCAAAGCTGTACCGAAACAAAAGAGAGGTGGAGACAGGGAAAGGAAACTACGCCAATTAGAATCTAGAACGATAGTACAACTGGACAGTAAAGCTCCCAACGGTATGAACAATACTGAGGATTTGCATTATTGTTTATAAAGTGATCTGACGAAGAATACTGTTGGTTTTATCATTCTAATTTCGAATTGTATAGATTGCATGTGTGTCTCTAATTTTTGGAATTACCCCCTTTCCTATCCTAATATAATTTTGAATATAGATTTATGTCCCAATTTGATGTATTCCTCTTTCCATACATTCGCGATTGGCTGCATTAAGCGGAATATTTTACATATTGTACGCTTTCGCAACTTGGGTTTTAGTTGGACTATTTTTTAGCACCAGGGTAATTTAATATTTAGACGTGAACAAAAGGGAGAAGGGAAAAAAAAAAGAAAAATAAGCACTTGCACTTAATTGTAAATAGGATTTCTTATAGTAAAGAAATCTCCTTTTTTTCATGTTCTATGCACGCACACTTTCTTGCTCGCAGGATTTGCACAATACTTCCTGTATTTGGTTATATATCATGAGCATGCTCTTTTATTGTTGAAAAGGAATGGAGAGAGAGGTTCTGCATTTATGCAGTTATAAGATTTAGCAATATTGTCCTACATTGCTCATTTGCACAGAAGGCTGCTACGATATACGGAGACTGCCATTACTACTGATAGAAAGATATATAAATTCTATAACTGCATTATTTTGTGTATATATTCTGTTTTTGCACAGGATATGATCTATATCTTGCAGTATTTGCACATAAATACAATATGTTCCTGTTTGAATTAAGGATTTATCCTAGGAACAGTTTGTTGTTTTTATACATGGAGGGCATTATTTTAGCACTGTTTTTAGCGGATGTCTTTTAACTTGGTTGCTGACCCCTTTGTATATATTTTATATGTGCCATGCAATATTTTCGAACTATGCATTTTCAATACAATTATTTGTTATGCATGTTTTTGCAATTATAAGCAACACTAACTGCATTTATACTGCCATGTTATCAAGGTTGCAACGATCAAATTGTGAAAACAGACTATAGCATGACAATTACTGTAAGAGCATGGAAGTTTGTTTTCTATGTTTATTTTATCACGTGGTGTGTAGTCAAAAACGTATTTAAAAACATGGCGATTTGTATTCGATTGTATGTGAGCAAGGACTAGTGCAGTCCGAAATGCGTCATATCGAGAAAATAAATTAACATCAAGCCTTACCTGAAAGTGGTTCGTGTCTCTCTATTCGCCGCATGGAAGTTGGAGAGTAATCATCTTCACTGAAAAAAACTTGGGTTTCAGGGATGTTATAGTTAGTTGGACATTTCACTCATAGAAAACCATAGAAATGCCCCTGTTATAGTTAGTTGAGCTAACTATAACTCGCACCCCCGCAATGCACTGCTGATGACGTCACATATTACACCATTCGTGACATGGTCAGTGACATCACTGATGACATCTCTGAAGACATCTCAAATTACATCACTGATGACATCATCCAGTGACTATGTGTTTATATAAAATGTAAACATGTTTTATATATATATTCCAAGGTGTATTGAAGAATGAATGGGTGTATAAGAGTCAGGATGGATGATTAAGTAGGTGTGTGACTGACTGTATAAGTGAGTGATTAATTATGTCTTACTTAATGCATGTGTTAGCGACCGATACAGACATTCACACAGTTTAGGTTGTCAGATGGTGTGTAAGCGGTGGCATTGTTTGGTTAGCAGCTAAATGAGGATCTATATGGGCTATTGATTGCTTGTCTGTGTATCTGTATGGGTGCCTGAGTGTCTGTATGGGTGGGTGGGGGGTGTGTGTCTGTGCATAAATGAGTGAGTGGATAATTCACTGCGTATATCTGTTCAAGTCTGTATCTGTGAAGGGCTGGGTGAGTTTGTGTATGGGTGTCTTGGTGAGTGAATGGATGCCTCAGTGGTACATGTGTGAGTAACTACATATGTAAAAGACAGTATATGTGAGTGTTGAACTGTATAAATGACTATATGTGAGAGTGAGTGATTGTGAGAGTGCCTGCATGGATCAGTGTGTGCTTGTATTAGTTATTTGAGTGAAAGTATGTGTTAGTATATGTTTAAATAAGTGAGGTGGTATGTGTATAACTGTACAGCTAAGTAAATAAAAGTGTGATTCATTATTTCCATTACTGACTAGGTGTGTGAATAACTCTATGAATGAGAGGTGGTGTCTGAGTGTCTGTATAGATATGTCACTGGATATGATAATCCTGTATTGATTGCTGACGGTATGTATGAGTGACTGTATGGGTGAATGAATTGATGTGTGTGTAGACCTAGGAATTAGTCAGTGGATATGTACTATCTGGTATGGGTGTGTTCATGGTTTCGCAAATTATAGTCTGTATTTTAGAGTGGGTGTATCAATTGGTATATTAGGGACTGATAAGGTGCATCAGATTGTCACATGGATGATGTCATCAGTGATGTCATGTGAGATTCATCAGTGATGTCACTGACCATGTCATGAATGATGTAAAATGTGACGTCATCAGCAGTGCATTGCGGGGGTGCAAGTTATAATTAGCTCAACTAACTATAACAGGGGAATGTCTATGGGTTTTCTATGAGTGAAATGTCCAACTAACTAGAACGTCGCTGAAACCTATGTTTTTTTCAGTGAATTTCTATGGTTTTTTAAATGCTAATTCCTAATTATAACGTCTGTAAAACCTATGTTTTTTTCTGTGAACTTCGAAGGTTTTTTTTAAATGTTAATTTCATATTTTAATATTTATAAAACCTATATTTTTTAAATTTTTTTAAATAATATTTTGGAACTCTAGTATCCTTTTTTTAACTTTAAAAATTATGTAATGTTTTATATCATCAAAAAAAAAATATGTATATCATTTACATTTTTGGGGGGAGAAAACTAGAGTCCTGTACCGGTAGTGTACCAAGCTCCATCAGCACGTGAATCCTATCCGCCACATTGTTAAACTCGTAAATGATGCGCATTTAGTATCTGATGGTTTTGTGGCACCACGTCCCGCGTAACAACATATAGGTATGAGGTCACGCCAGCTGCTACTTTGGTATGTGACAGGTATGCAGTACCAAGCCGCGCGTTGCGTCATGTACGTATGGGGTCGCGCCTGCTGCACGTTTCGTATGCGACGAGTGCATGCTGCCAGGCCCTGTGTTACGTCATAGACGTATGGAGTCGTGCCGGATACGCCAGTCCCTCATTTTTATATGTCTCAAAACTATATCTAAATAACTTTAAAGTGTATATGAGAGCAAGCGAAAATCTTAAATATTTGAAACAATTATATATTTCTAACTGTAATAAACGTATATTATAGTAAATATATTTTCTCAAAATCGCATCGGGTGCAGTCTCCTTGCGCGCTGGGTGCACGATTGCCATGTGACCTTAAAAAAATGCATTTGATTCGTTCATAACATTTCCCATTGTAGCAGTTTGAAAACGCCACACATTTTAGTCATTCTCTCTACTGCATTTGATGAGACACACCTCTTCTGCTTAGAGAGCTTTTTTGAAAACCTTTTGCTATGTACACATATCTTACACTACACACAACATACAACCATCATCTTCATCAATATTCATGGTCTGTAAAGTAGCCTTCCACCTGTGATAGCCATGCACCTAAAAGTTACATAACCAAAGTTTTCCCCACTGACAGAGGTAACATGGTTGCATACGCTGTCCACAGCACAATGTAATGTGGTACCGCCCAGAGGCAGAATCATCCATAGATAATGAACACACGGACACAGATAGATAATGGAAGTAGGTACGGGCATGTGCGCTCAACACCTTTTTATTACTGCACATATCCAGTGACGGATGTGCTGGATGCATGTACAGTGAGTGTAAACCAGCCCTCAGGGAATGGTTGCTGCTAGCATCAACTACAACAGTAATCATTGGATCACACACAGAGATTCAATAATAAAATAATCAATGGTTTTTGCTGCAGTAAGGTAGGGACAGTAGATGTGAAATAATACAGAAAAAATGTATCGTAAAAGAACCACAACTAGTGGTATACTGAGACACAAGAAATAGATCCAAAATAATACACAAAAAGATTGTATCATAAAGGGTCCATCAGTTCTAGTGCACTCAGATAGCCACTTCAAAAGCATTCAGCATGTACACAGCCAGCGATGATGCGTGCTGCGGGCGGGCCGTACTAGGAGCACTGTCTGTTGGCATCAACACTGCATCATCTCCAATAGCGGCTCGATCTGAATTGTGAACACTGCTGTCTGCAGTGTAGGCCAGAGAGTGCGGTCAGCAAGGGCCCTCAGCCACGTGGCGTTGACTTGAGCTGCCCAGTTTGACATACACGGAGCAACCAAAAGCGTGTGCGGAGCCCGCAGTGATGCATATGCGTGGTGCGGACATAGCGCACTGGAGCAATGTCTTTTGCCTACAGGACGGCGTCATCTACAATAGCGACTCGATCTCAATTGTGAACACTGCTGTCTGCAGTGTAAATTGAAGACAGTAGTCACACAGACATCCATGAATACTTTTTCTCACGTCCGCTTCACAAAATACAACATAAACTACAGAAAACTCTCCAATAAATAAATCAAAACAATTTGAATTGCGATCACTGCTGTCCAAGGTGAAGATTGTTATTCAGTGTTCTTTTCTACTATTAAGAAGAATTTGGTCATTGTACTAAACCTATAACTAATCTAAAAAATGTTCTTCAAGCAAGTATACTAAAAGGATATTGTGTATATTTCAATAGACATTGTAGTTACTTGACTACTGGATTCTGTAATTAAACAATCACCACCGGTGTACTCCACTGACTGGTGTCAACCAAGCAAATAATTAAGTGCAACAGTTATCTCCGGAAGCACAGAGTCTGATGCACCTCAACAAAGGGAGTTGTGTGAAAACCAAGCAGCAGGTAATACCGGACATCATCCATTGTGGGATCAAGACACTGTTCCACTGTTGGGACCTAGAGTAGGTTGCACCTGGTCGAAGGGAGTACCGTCATCTCCACTCTCAGATGCAGTTCTAACATCGTCCATTGTGGGATCAAGACACAGTTCCACTGTTGGGACCTAGAGTTGGTTGCACCTGGACGGAGGGGGTACACAGAAATCATATCAGACTTTAATTTCTGACATCCTCAATCATACAATCAAGACCCTGTTTCACTGTTCAGATCTGCTGTTCAGATCTGCTGTACTGCGGTGTAGTCCTTCGACTACAGTCAATCAAGCTCAATATTCATGTGCAGCAGTTAGCTACAGAAGCACAGAGTCTGATGCACCTCAACGGAGGGAGTTGTGTAAATCCAAGCAGCAAGTAATATTGGACATCGTCCATTGTGGGAACAAGACACCGTTCCACTGTTGGGACCTAGAGTTGGTTGCACCTGGTCGAAGGGAGTACCTTCATTTTGACTCTCAGATGCAGTTTTACCATCGTCCATTGTGGGATCAAGACACTGTTACACTGTTGGTACCTGTTCGACTACTGTGTTAGTAGTATACAGAGCACTCCACGGTGCTGGGCCTCAGGCTGGGCACTGTGTGCCTGTGTCGCGGTAGCCAGCGTTGATCTCAGGAGCCTTCTGAGCTCGCAAACCTCGTCCCAGGGGCTTCCGCTGGCACGTAGTGAGCCCTCTTTCACAGACGGCAGTGTTGAAAGGTGAATTGTGCGGCATATATGCGTCGCAGCGGCCATGACGGTTTCTGAGTACCAGCAGGCTGAGAGCATCACTCACGCAGCCACCTTCGCTCACGGGGTCAACCTCGTGGCGGTGTAAGCTGCGCAGACCTGGCAGACACGTTCACCGTTTCGGAACAAAACCACGCCCAGAGAAACATGCCTTTTATTCATAAACCCTACGCTAGCCTTGCGTACGCCGAGCCAGCCCACTATGCTAAAGATTTGGTGGGGAGGGGCACGTACGCGCTATGTTTTTGTAATCTTCCCTACTGACTGTACTATCATGGTTGCGTCCACTGTCCACTTCACTCAATAGTCTCATACAAAAGAGAGTTTCCCAGGGACCAGAAAGGACTGGGTTGCAAATGATTGTCAAAGAAAAATTGCTTTCTGTGTAGTTATTTCAGTAGATGACCATGAGGCCTACCCATATCAATCCACAATTTATGATTTACAACTATGGCAGATGAAAAAATAATTCTTGCTCCACACTAGGATCATTTTATATTTTATCTCAAAATTTATTTTCATAAAAATACTCTTATGTTAAAAATGAATTCAAGGATGCATTCAATAATACTTTAGGTGCTCTGGTACAATATTATATACACTAGATAATAATTCCATATTACGGTGTCTATCTCAGAGTCACACATAAGTAATGTGAAATCATATTATTTCAAAAATCACAAATTAAATAGAAGAGTAAATACATATACATTAAAAAGTCCTCTTGTTGACGCGTTTCGGTGCGTTGGTTATAATTGTTGCACCTTCCTCAGGACGGACAGAATTAAAAACAAATATACTTCTTCTTTCTAAAAAAACAGAATGCATACAATTAGTACAGAGTTCCTATTGGGAGTTATCCTAGTAGTGGGCATTTTTCTGTCCTGATTGAAGAAATTTTACATATGGTATCCTTACTTATATTTTTGAAAAAATGCGGTGCTGGCCGTACATATAATTTACAACATCTCCTTAATTGGAGTAACAAATCACCTTTTGATTGAGGATTTGTATGGTATTATTTATTTATACCTTGTGAATTATTTATTTTTAGTTAGAAAGATAGTTTTTACGAAAAGACATACCATGTACAAACAATTATTCAAGCAATGACTATACAAAATTACAACACTACTACATAAAACACAAATCAAAGCATTTCATATGTACATTTGCACGATATCCACATTTGTTCAATATCATATATACATTACCACAGTATCCAAATTTTGATACAATTCCAGTCAAGGAATGGAGAAAACAATTAAGAAGAAATCAAGTGGAGAAAAGATGAATCAATAACATGCACGATATTAATCAAAAAAGAATAGACTGAATCAATGCTTCAGTCATTCAACAGTGCTTGTCTCCATTTGGCCGACGCGTTTCGAACTCGGAATATTAATTAACGTGTTCTCATCAGGGCTGTTTGATTTTTCCTGTATGGTTTTGTGCAAAAAAATGAAAAGAAAATATACATAAGTTCCTATTCTAAAATAGATAGCCTCTGTGAACTGCTCCAATATGAGCATTAATTGCAAGGGGGTTACCTTACAAGAGTCGTCGCAGTGTGTTAGGGTTTCAGTTGACGGGGTTCAGTTATTTTGTGTGGTCCCTGCAGTGGTTTCTGAAAGAGGGACACCTGATCAGTGCATTGTTCCAAAAGAAAGTCAGTTTATGATGCCAAGAAAGTGCACTTTTATCTCAAACTTTATAACATATATTACCTTGAGCTAGTTGTATTAGGCATCCAAGGTAATTTCAAGGAGGACTTGTGACGAGCCCACCGGTGCCAATTGCGTGCCTAAAGGATTAAATGGGGTGGAATATGAATAACACTCGTGATGTGCTGGACCACATGAGTAAATTTAAGCTGTCAACGCTTGTACCTGTGTTTTGGCCAGCGTATTCTCACTGCACAAGGTGGTTTTAAAATGATGCAAATCAAGAACAGTTCAGCGCGGTTCAGCGCAGTGCAGGACCTGCAAGGGGGAGAAGGTGTTCTGTAACTCGCTGCTAAGCGTTTATATCATCATGACGTAAAAGCGGTAGCATTTTAATTATCGTTTTCATTCTTAGCTACCTGAGCTTCAGGCCACGTTTTTTTTTTTTCACTTGCTTGAGGCGGCTTCAGACCGGGACAGCTCGGGACCAGTTCAGAGCGTTTTGAATTCTACAAGGAAGACAAGCGCTCGATTACACACTGCTTGTCATCTAAGCAATAATTCAGAGGGACATTGGCTTATGGGATTCACTTACCCATTATCCTTAGTTTAAAGGCTCTGCTTCCGAGTGCTGGCGACAAAACATCAAAGCGCCATGTTGGAAGAGGGAGTGGTTACTATATTGGGTCACCTGATCTCAGGAATTGTGGGATATGTAGTTTATAGTTCGTGGAAATTTCTTTCTTTTTAAAAGAGTTACATCTATAATCTGGAAATTTCAGACATAGAATTTAGCCCAGTCTGGTGGCTATTAAATCGTAATATCAGGTAAGCCTCCTTTTTGAGTAGAGCATCATCGACATCAAGGACTCTCCTATTAAGCCCAAATGTGTGCAGGACTGTCCATTTGAAGTCCATTTCTGAATGGCCATGATCCATAAAGTGTTGTACCATGGGAGCTGACATGACTTTATTCTTAATACGCGATCTATGTTAAGTAACGCGAGCATTAATTTGCTGGTTCGTTTTGCCTATGTACAATTTGTTACACCTACAAATGATTGCATAAACCACATTTTTGGTTTTGCAATTGCTGAAATTTTCATTTTTCCATCTTATGTTTCTGTGAATGAATTCACTGCCCTCAATCGTTGTGTCACACGACACACAGTTACCACATCTATGGTGGCCCGTGATTTGTTTTAGACCCCATGCTGATAGCAGGTCATGTTTGGGTTTATCGACCATTATGTCAGCACGAACAATCTGTTGTCCTATGCTTTTGTTTTTTTTTAAAGCAAAGATGGGCTTCGGAAACGGACATTCCAAGTCCTCCAACAAATGCCAATTCTTAAGTATGGTCTGTCTTATCTGGTGGGCATGGGGACCGAACGTCGTGACACAAACCATTTTGTCTAATTCCTGTTTGGTTTTGCGTTCAAGGAGGCACTCACGTGGAGTGTAACGTGCCCTCTTACATGCGTGTTTGAGCAGTTTTTTAGGGTATCCCCTCGTCATCATTTCTTCACAAAACTTCTTAGAGTGTAAATCAAAATCTGTCATCTCTGAGCAATTCCTCCTTATACGGAGAAGCTGCCCGTAAGGCAAGTTGGTCCTCAAATTCCTCGGGTGTGCACTCTGGTGGTGGAGGATGGTATTTCTGTCTGTCTCTTTCTTGAAGAGAGATGATTTAAGACGTCCTTCCATACATTTTATTTCGACATCCAGAAACGTCATTTTGGAATTACTCTGTTCCGTCGAGAATTTGATGTCTTGATGCTTATTATTAAGCCACTGGTGGAATTCAATCAATTCGGTGTGACTCCCCTGCCACAGGAGCCACACGTCGTCAATATATCTGAGCCACTGTTTGATATGTTTCCTATAGGGATTATTGTTCTCCACGAATTTGTTCTCGTACTCTGCCATAAACAATATGGCCATCTCCGGCGCATAGGGACAACCCATGTCTGTCCCCTTGATTTGAACAAAGAACTCCTCGTTGAAACGGAAGTAATTTTTCTTCAACGTGAGTTCAGCGAGTTCTAAGATGAAAGACGTGGGGACCCTATGTGGTCGTGTTCTCCTATCAAGGTATAGCTCCATCACCTCTAGAGCTTCACTTTGCGGGATTTGCGTGTACACTGATGTCACGTCCATTGTAACCATGATCTCAGTGGAAGTATTAAACTCCATATTTTCAATTTTTACCAAAAAATCGGTGGTATCCTGTAAGTACGATTTTACAGTAGTCAAAAATGGTTTCAAAAAGTAGTCAACATATTTCGAAAGCGGTTCCAAACACGAGTCACACCCTGAGACAATAGGTCTTCCAGGGGGCTCTGCTGGGTTTTTGTGTATCTTGGGGAGAAGATACAACAGGGGTGTGCGGGGAAATTTTTTCACAAGAAAATCCTTTTCTTTCACACCCACATACCCATCATCATATCCCTTTTGGATCAGATCCAAAATTATTCCTTGAATTTCTTTCATTGGGTCCACAGTTACTTTCCTATACCAGGTTTGGTTGTTTACCTGGAGTTCACCTTCCTTCAGATATTTATCCCTGGGCCACAGGACCGTTGCTCCGCCCTTATCGGCGGGTTTTACTAAAATTGTGCGGTCCTCACTAAGACCCCTCAGTGCTATCTGTTGGCTTTTACTTAAGTTTGGTTTGGTATACATGTTCTTTTTCTCAAGCTTATTAATTGAGGGAAGAACCACTTCCTCAAAAGCACGAATCTGTTTGGGAATATTCTGATTAGGAGTGAATGTAGACTTATTCCTCAGCCCAGTTGTTTCATAGTTGTTTATAAGTGGCTGGTTGTGAAAGAAAGCTTTGAGCCGAATCTTGCGGCAAAAGGCGATCATTTCCATTTTAGTTTTAGTGAAATTTGGACGTGTGTTAGGAACAAATTTCAATCCCAAGTTTAGCACAGATTGTTCATCTGCTGTTAAAATTTTAGTTGACAAATTGACTATTGTAGACGGAACCTCTATGATTTGTAGGAGTTTTTCCGGGTGCGCATCTCCCATGGTATTTTTTGTCTGGGTTTGTTTTGCTGGCCCTGTACAAATCATAGAGGTCCCGTCTACAATAGTCAATTTGTCAACTAAAATTTTAACAGCAGATGAACAATCTGTGCTAAACTTGGGATTGAAATTTGTTCCTAACACACGTCCAAATTTCACTAAAACTAAAATGGAAATGATCGCCTTTTGCCGCAAGATTCGGCTCAAAGCTTTCTTTCACAACCAGCCACTTATAAACAACTATGAAACAACTGGGCTGAGGAATAAGTCTACATTCACTCCTAATCAGAATATTCCCAAACAGATTCGTGCTTTTGAGGAAGTGGTTCTTTCCTCAATTAATAAGCTTGAGAAAAAGAACATGTATACCAAACCAAACTTAAGTAAAAGCCAACAGATAGCACTGAGGGGTCTTAGTGAGGACCGCACAATTTTAGTAAAACCCGCCGATAAGGGCGGAGCAACGGTCCTGTGGCCCAGGGATAAATATCTGAAGGAAGGTGAACTCCAGGTAAACAACCAAACCTGGTATAGGAAAGTAACTGTGGACCCAACGAAAGAAATTCAAGGAATAATTTTGGATCTGATCCAAAAGGGATATGATGATGGGTATGTGGGTGTGAAAGAAAAGGATTTTCTTGTGAAAAAATTTCCCCGCACACCCCTGTTGTATCTTCTCCCCAAGATACACAAAAACCCAGCAGAGCCCCCTGGAAGACCTATTGTCTCAGGGTGTGACTCGTTTTTGGAACCGCTTTCGAAATATGTTGACTACTTTTTGAAACCATTTTTGACTACTGTAAAATCGTACTTACAGGATACCACCGATTTTTTTGGTAAAAATTGAAAATATGGAGTTTAATACTTCCACTGAGATCATGGTTACAATGGACGTGACATCATTGTACACGCAAATCCCGCAAAGTGAAGCTCTAGAGGTGATGGAGCTATACCTTGATAGGAGAACACGACCACATAGGGTCCCCACGTCTTTCATCTTAGAACTCGCTGAACTCACGTTGAAGAAAAATTACTTCCGTTTCAACGAGGAGTTCTTTGTTCAAATCAAGGGGACAGACATGGGTTGTCCCTATTCGCCGGAGATGGCCATATTGTTTATGGCAGAGTACGAGAACAAATTCGTGGAGAACAATAATCCCTATAGGAAACATATCAAACAGTGGCTCAGATATATTGACGACGTGTGGCTCCTGTGGCAGGGGAGTCACACCGAATTGATTGAATTCCACCAGTGGCTTAATAATAAGCATCAAGACATCAAATTCTCGATGGAACAGAGTAATTCCAAAATGACGTTTTTGGATGTCGAAATAAAATGTATGGAAGGACGTCTTAAATCATCTCTCTTCAAGAAAGAGACAGACAGAAATACCATCCTCCACCACCAGAGTGCACACCCGAGGAATTTGAGGACCAACTTGCCTTACGGGCAGCTTCTCCGTATAAGGAGGAATTGCTCAGAGATGACAGATTTTGATTTACACTCTAAGAAGTTTTGTGAAGAAATGATGACGAGGGGATACCCTAAAAAACTGCTCAAACACGCATGTAAGAGGGCACGTTACACTCCACGTGAGTGCCTCCTTGAACGCAAAACCAAACAGGAATTAGACAAAATGGTTTGTGTCACGACGTTCGGTCCCCATGCCCACCAGATAAGACAGACCATACTTAAGAATTGGCATTTGTTGGAGGACTTGGAATGTCCGTTTCCGAAGCCCATCTTTGCTTTAAAAAAAAACAAAAGCATAGGACAACAGATTGTTCGTGCTGACATAATGGTCGATAAACCCAAACATGACCTGCTATCAGCATGGGGTCTAAAACAAATCACGGGCCACCATAGATGTGGTAACTGTGTGTCGTGTGACACAACGATTGAGGGCAGTGAATTCATTCACAGAAACATAAGATGGAAAAATGAAAATTTCAGCAATTGCAAAACCAAAAATGTGGTTTATGCAATCATTTGTAGGTGTAACAAATTGTACATAGGCAAAACGAACCAGCAAATTAATGCTCGCGTTACTCAACATAGATCGCGTATTAAGAATAAAGTCATGTCAGCTCCCATGGTACAACACTTTATGGATCATGGCCATTCAGAAATGGACTTCAAATGGACAGTCCTGCACACATTTGGGCTTAATAGGAGAGTCCTTGATGTTGATGATGCTCTACTCAAAAAGGAGGCTTACCTGATATTACGATTTAATAGCCACCAGACTGGGCTAAATTCTATGTCTGAAATTTCCAGATTATAGATGTAACTCTTTTAAAAAGAAAGAAATTTCCACGAACTATAAACTACATATCCCAGAATTCCTGAGATCAGGTGACCCAATATAGTAACCACTCCCTCTTCCAACATGGCGCTATGATGTTTTGTCGCCAGCACTCGGAAGCAGAGCCTTTAAACTAAGGATAATGGGTAAGTGAATCCCATAAGCCAATGTCCCTCTGAATTATTGCTTAGATGACAAGCAGTGTGTAATCGAGCGCTTGTCTTCCTTGTAGAATTCAAAACGCTCTGAACTGGTCCCGAGCTGTCCCGGTCTGAAGCCGCCTCATGCAAGTGAAAAAAAAAACGTGGCCTGAAGCTCAGGTAGCTAAGAATGAAAACGATAATTAAAATGCTACCGCTTTTACGTCATGATGATATAAACGCTTAGCAGCGAGTTACAGAACACCTTCTCCCCCTTGCAGGTCCTGCACTGCGCTGAACCGCGCTGAACTGTTCTTGATTTGCTTCATTTTAAAACCACCTTGTGCAGTGAGAATACGCTGGCCAAAACACAGGTACAAGCGTTGACAGCTTAAATTTACTCATGTGGTCCAGCACATCACGAGTGTTATTCATATTCCACCCCATTTAATCCTTTAGGCTCGCAATTGGCACCGGTGGGCTCGTCACAAGTCCTCCTTGAAATTACCTTGGATGCCTAATACAACTAGCTCAAGGTAATATATGTTATAAAGTTTGAGATAAAAGTGCACTTTCTTGGCATCATAAACTGACTTTCTTTTGGAACAATGCACTGATCAGGTGTCCCTCTTTCAGAAACCACTGCAGGGACCACACAAAATAACTGAACCCCGTCAACTGAAACCCTAACACACTGCGACGACTCTTGTAAGGTAACCCCCTTGCAATTAATGCTCATATTGGAGCAGTTCACAGAGGCTATCTATTTTAGAATAGGAACTTATGTATATTTTCTTTTCATTTTTTTGCACAAAACCATACAGGAAAAATCAAACAGCCCTGATGAGAACACGTTAATCAATATTCCGAGTTCAAAACGCGTCGGCCAAATGGAGACAAGCACTGTTGAATGACTGAAGCATTGATTCAGTCTATTCTTTTTTGATTAATATCGTGCATGTTATTGATTCATCTTTTCTCCACTTGATTTCTTCTTAATTGTTTTCTCCATTCCTTGACTGGAATTGTATCAAAATTTGGATACTGTGGTAATGTATATATGATATTGAACAAATGTGGATATCGTGCAAATGTACATATGAAATGCTTTGATTTGTGTTTTATGTAGTAGTGTTGTAATTTTGTATAGTCATTGCTTGAATAATTGTTTGTACATGGTATGTCTTTTCGTAAAAACTATCTTTCTAACTAAAAATAAATAATTCACAAGGTATAAATAAATAATACCATACAAATCCTCAATCAAAAGGTGATTTGTTACTCCAATTAAGGAGATGTTGTAAATTATATGTACGGCCAGCACCGCATTTTTTCAAAAATTTATATATGGTCCAGCTGCCCGTACGTCCCAGGACCTAACTCCCTGTATATAACATCCTTACTTATATTGGCAGGATTGACGTCCTTCTGTTAAATTATCCGGACGATTTAGTCTTTACTAATATACTTTGTAGTAAGAGCCTCTCCAATTACGGGCCAGGGAAGTTCTAGAATCACAACAGCATTAAATTAATTGGCGGGCTTATATTTGTAAATGTCTGTTTGATTCGCATCTTATAGACAGCACTTACTATTAAAATTCAGATGTGACACGTGATCAATGGTGTCTTTTTTCATACAGGAGCGTCTTTAAATGTGCACTGCCGATGTTTTATCAATTGCCGTGCCTGTAGGATACATATAGATGGTACCATATGATCTAGATAATTTTCCATAGATCTAGAGTCTATTTATAACAAGGCCTGTTGATACATACCAGAGATTTTATGCCTATTGATTTAACTCAGGCTGACCACTTCCTCTCTTTTGTTGATGGTCTTGATGCCTATATAGAATGAACATAACATATGGGTTCAGTATAACTGAAGTACATATGATTGTGGCTAAGAGTGTGCTCGACTCTTGCTCATCCTATTCTAGGAGGTTTGTACATACCTATTATGGTGTAGACCGTGGCTTCGTGGCCTGAGTGACAGTGCTCTCCTCTTTTCCTTCAGAGCTGTTGGCACAAAGACAAGGATATCAAGCATATAGTTATTGCCTGAATCTCTTGGCTATTATCAATAAGAATTTTTACTTGGTATTTAGGCGATTTAATCATTTATATTTCGGGGCATCAATTAAGATTAGTTGTCCCTATCCCCTTATCAGGAGTCTTTACAAAGCGTGGACATCACTCCTTTAAGCCACCAGTAACTCTGGTGTTGCAACTTTTAAATTCCGCTTACTCAAAACCTTCCCTCCTGCATTTTATTAAGATAGGGGCGAGTTACCATACAGGCGGATTACGGTTAATGCCCTGTATCTCGTTCCCCGACCACAAACTGTTACCGTATTTCCTGCCCTGTCCACCCTGAAGCATATTTCGGAGCATAGACGGATTCAGGACCTTACCTTTTAGTTTTCGGCAAAACCTCCTTCTGGCAACGAACAGCTTCCCTGGAAATGACGATGCTAGGCATTTCCCGCGTGCTATTTATACACGTTTTAATTATTTAATTGCACAATAATTCGCCCGCAATTGGTAATTGATTTAACCCGTCGTGGGAATTATAAGCGCCATTTTGGTAGTTTGTTATTATAACTACCGAACTACAAAAACACGCTTATTCATACCGGGTTCGCGTTACGTGCCTCATTTTATTGATGGCACTTATATCGTCTCGCTACTAATATTATTAGTCGGTTGTGCTTCTGCTAGTTGCCGAACGTGGATATTCTTAAATTAAATAGCGTAGAGTATTATCGTATACTTGGCACTTGATATATTGCTATTTGCTACTTTATTATATTTTAAATGCTCGAAGTAACATGGTTATATGTTACAGTAATATTATCGTGAGCTTGTCATGAGCATCGATGGGGTTAAACTGACCAAACTGAAAGCGCTTTTGTTCAGAACAGAAGTGTCCCTCACTTCTACAAAATAAATTTATCGACTGCAGATAGCACGAACTTCAAGTAAAATACAGTCCCTTTTAAATACGAACCTCCCATTACACTTTGTGAATTGTTACACAATTTTCAACACATCTCACACTCAAGGTCTGGCACACTTTTTTAACACAGTCTTCTCTGGCCTTGTCACGGGCTTTCAAACTGTTTTTTGGTATAATACCAGACTTCATTCATTCGATCATCTCTGGAATAACAGGAACAGTGCCGATAATTCTCGCTCTCTTTGCGGCCATCTTACTACTATTTTTGCTTGCAAGAAATGGCTGCGCTCCCTGTGGTAGCAAGCATGCCCGACAGAATACGCCTCTACTCGAAGCTACATCAATACCGTGAAAAAATGAAACAACTTGTCAGCTGCCTGCCTCTATCTATTATCGGAGCCAGCTACATCATGACATTTATTTACACATATGCAATCTGCATGCAACTATCTTTTTATTGCAAAACATGCCCATTCGACTGGTGAATGGATCTATGCCCTGCCAACATCCCAACAATCGCTCCGGATATCCAGCAGGTAATGGACTATCTTGAAAACCATGAACTTGACTGTTCAGGCAGTGGAGGAATGGCGGATGCAACGCAAAAAGGTATCGTGGCGGAATGGGTTTTCTGCGCAGCCGCGAAAGCTCTTCTGCAACATGCGACCTTTATTAACATCACAGATTGCCTGCCAATTCAAATTGCCACTACAACATTCGAGAAACATTACTGTCCCTTCAAGGATATGAATTGGATCGCTTCGCTTTTCTCACACGATGGCAACAATGACCTCTTAGAACATTACGCATCTCAAGCCAATGAAGAACTTCCGGACTGCAATCTCCAAGACTTATAAGTAATTCACGTTATTCTTGGATTGATTTATCCTAACTTTTTTTACATTTTCCTTTAAAAAAATGTAATATACTTCAATTGAACTACTTTAATATAATAACATTCCAAGTATGCTCAGGCATTTGAACTCTGTTTTCATCATTGCCCCTTACGTCTCCAGTCTAACCAGGGATGGGTGATGTATGGCCTATGCAAATACGCTATTTACTTGCTAAATTAGCGTAAACACAACATCCAATTTGAAACCATGTCTATTCTTTGTGCACACGTCTCTCTGCCTGCCTATTATCGATGAAGCCCTTTTACACAAATGTATTCATGCTCACAAGCTGGCGATCAAGATAAAAAACCACAACATTGTTTAGGAACTGGTTGGCACAGTGTGGTAATCGTATCCTACCTTTATTTTCATTATAGAATTTAGTCATTCATGTCTTATAACTATTGTTTATGTCACATGGAACAGTAACATGTAATGTGGAATTTACAGATGCAGAAGCTTGGGTTTGAATACAGCAGAAGTGGTTGGAGTGTGCCTCAGCTCGATGCCTTAGCTCTTTGCACAAGAATGTTTTTTTGAAACAGCTGAAGATAATAATGTATGGTTTGACCAGAAGGGTACCGAATGTGCTTCTCAGAAGCGCAATGGTTGTGTTCCTCCTCAAAGTTCCGAATTGAGTCGAACTATTACCAAATCGGACATGCACCAGATTGAATCTACTGTACAAGAGATTGCTGACTGTTCTACTGTTGATAATTTTGTGTTACTAAAAAGGAGTACCAGGGTACCTAAGAAGTTTGATGATTACATTTTGCAATTTTTGTTGTTGTTTGTTTTCTTAAAGGATACATGTGTTAATCGTATCCTACCTTAATTTTCATTATAGAATTTAGAGTCATTCAAGTCTAATAGGTATTGTTTATGTAACATGGAACTGTAACATGTAATGTGGAATTCACTAATGCAGGAGTTTACTTTTGAATACAGCAGAAGCGGTTGGAGTTTGCCTCAGCTGGATGCCTTAGCTCTTGCACCAGTGGGTCCATTTATGGCACTTAAATAAAGACACTTTTTATATAACTTTCAAACTCCATCGCTTTATTACACACAGTCACTTTCTTAGACACACCTGATTTCACCATTTATCTTCTGTGGCATTGCAACATTCAGCATTATAGTCTTCACGATTATTTCTTTATTCCTGCTTGCTAAAACACTGCATTCGAGTCTTCAGACCAGTAGGGGTGAGTAGTTTGCTTCCCACTCCCTGTATAGTATCAACGCATACTAACACTACGTACACAGGTATGCTACAGCGGCCAGTTTCCTACAGCGCCCACAGCACATCACTTTACAGCAATCCGCTCACAGCTTAGGCTCACGGTTTCATCCCCGAGTCTTCAGATCGGTACCAGTGAGTAGTTTGCTTCCCACTCCCGCTATACTCTAAACGCATACTAACACCGCCTGCACAGCTATGCTACAGTGGCCAGTATGCTACAGCGCCCAGAGCACATCAGTTTACAGCACTCAGCTCATGGTTTAGGCGCACCCTTTTATCCCCGTGTGTACCAGCACCTCACCTCACCACCATCTCACTGTGGGCAAAACGGCACTTTCACACCGGTAGGGGTAAATACTTTGCTTCGGCCAGTATGCTACAGCGCCCAGCGCACATCAGTTTACAGCATTCAGCTCACGGTTTAGGCGCACGCTTTTATTCCCGAGTGTACCGGCACCTCACCTCAACAGCATCTCACTCTGGGCAAAACAGCACTTTCACACCGGTAGGGGTAAATACTTCGCTTCAGCCAGTATGCTACAGCGCCCAGAGCACATCACTTTACACCACTCAGCTCACGGTTTAGGCGCACGCTTTCATCCCCGAGTGTACTGCCTCCTCACCTCAGCATCATCTCAGTCTGGGCAAAACAGCGCTTTCACACCGGTAGGTGTAAATACTTCTCTACACACTCCCTATATAGCACACCCTAACCACCCCACAGAGCTCACGGCGCTCCTACCCTCCTCTTTCCTACTTTTTTCGCCCTTTTTTCCCCTTACTCGCTTCAACTGAATCACAAAATGGCTGCCAACACATCCTAGTTGCAACTGTTCGCAACCAATAAGCAGCAAGCTTGTGCTCGTAACGCCTCAGCCAATCAGACGGCAGAATTCCCAAATATCGATATCTGTAAATTTCAATATTTCTCCAAAACTACTGAACGAATTTACACCAAATAAACAAAAGCGTGCTTTCTAGACCAATACCCTTCTCCCTGCCACATTTGGGGTAATTGTATTCACCCGTTCGACCTGTAGCCTTGTCTAAAGTTTCCTATGGAAATTGCATGGAGAAAAAACGTTTTGGGACCCCCCTTTTTTCTCAGCCTGCCCTTGAGGAATCACCCCCAAACTGTCAACATAGGACCTGATATGAACAAAGAATTAGTATATATATATATATATATATATATATATATATATATATATATATATATACAAAGATACTCCCCAAGCAACCTCCAATCCCTTTGATCGGCGAGGCATAGAGAGGAGACGGACCACAGGATCTGGCCTCAGTTGTTTTTAATGGCACAGGTGAACAGCAGCAGCAATGATGCGTTTCGGGCTCGTGAGCCCTTGATATATATTATATATCCCTTGATTTTGGGGGTGAGCCAGAGAACTTTCAGTGGCTGCAACAAATGCTCTCCAGTTCTCTGTTGATTTTGTTGCCCACTTAAAAGGAGTTTGAATATTCTTGTATTTTGCACTACTCTGTTATTCTGTTTGCTGAGATCCTACATGGCAATGACTCTATGCATTGCATTTACCAAACACTGTATCATATTCATTTGAATTTTTGTAATACATCCTTAAAATCATCCCACTGAGCTAGCACTCAATTCGGTTTCGGTTTCAAAGCTTTTATTCGATTTGTAAACAAATCATACAAGCAAAACATGAAATCAATCCATTGCATTAAAAATTTAGAAAATACAAAATTTATACAGGAATCCGAGAAAATTCATGTAAAGATAGGACACATACTAGCACACGTTAATATTGGATCATAATTAAGGAAGACACATAAAAGTGGCTAAAGGAATAGAAGTTAACAGTTAAAATCGTACAGACAGGAGTAGATAAATTAACACAAAAGATTAGTCCTGGCAGCTGTACGTTGAGCAACAAACCCCCGCATGATCATAGGACATAAAAATTTCATTTTAAAATTTGTTAATACAAGAAAAGAAAACATGTACAGACAGGGTTAAGGATATATTAAACACTCACCCTGGCAGCTGTACGTTTTGAAAAGTTCAGACAGGAATATAAAAATTATGGCAACACAATACTTTTCCTGGCAGCTGTACATTTCAAAATATAAGTTGCAACAAAAAAACATATGTCCACGTTTTCTAAAACTGATACTAACACAAGGGCATTCTTAAAAGACCGTATATTGTATTTAATAAATATAGGTTTCAAGTACCTTAGTCTTATAAAATGATAAAATTTACAAAAAAGTAGGAAATGGCAGCAACTCTGGCGTGATACATTGTCACAAGGGCAGGGGGTGTCAGATTTCTGTTTCTGTATTGGGAAAGCAACAAGATGGTGTGCAATGCCCAACCTGACGCGAGTTAAAACATATTGATGAGATGGGCGGCTAACATGTAGAAGATATGCTTGAAACCCTGTTGGCAAGTTTAGTTCTCTATAGAACTTTACGGTAGTTAACTTGCCATATGCCTCATCTCGCCCTTTCTTTTTATACATCAAGAAAGTTTGTTTAATCTCTTTTTTGGGTATTTCTACCGCGAGTTCGGGGTCAGTAAGAACATCAATATCAAACAGAGTTTTAAACCAAAAATTAATGTATTTCAGCCAAAGAATACGTGAAGAAAAATCCAGGCCTATACAATCAAGAATAATTTCTTGAGTGAATCGAGTTTCGGGCTTAGCCCAAATAGAACGCCACAATAAGAGTGGACGAACGGCTGCTAAGTCCGAAATAAACTCGACCCCAACCTCGTCATGAATTAATTGAATGGAGGCGGAGTGGGGAACACATAGCACTTTTCTTAAAAACTTATTCTCCTCTTTTTGGAGGAGGGTGCCATCTGTGTGGCCCCACACTCCAGCCCCATACAATGCCGAGGGAACACAACGAATATTGTAGATGTTAATCATGTCACGAATACTTCTCGAACCGAGCTTAGAAGAGAAGCGAAAAACACTACTGGTACATCGGGTCATTTTCAACCTAGCATTTTCAAGCTCTGATTTCCAGGATCCACCACTGGCATAGGTGATTCCTAGGTAACAGAATGTTTTAACTTGTAACATTTTATCGCTGTCTAGATAAAAATTGGACTTTAGTTTATTGACTGACTCGCCGCACAACATAACATAGGTTTTAGATTTGTTTACACAGTCTCCTTTTTTGTATAAACAACATAAAACCATCAATAAGGCGTTGTAAGCCTATCTGAGTACGTGATAAAAGTACCGCGTCATCCGCATAAAGTAAGATTGAGACAGAATTGCCTCCAATCTGCGGGGCATCTGCTGATATAGTGGCCAAAGTGCGATCTACACAATTGATGAAAAGAGAAAATAAAAGAGGAGCTAGTACGCATCCTTGGCGGATGCCCCTAGATACCTTAAAAAATGGAGTGCATTCGCCATGGCTACCATATCGGACTTTACAAGAAAGTTTCTGGTAAAGCCTAGCCAGGAAATGTACTATTTCTTTCGGGGCCCCTAACTCCAGTAAAACCTGCCATAAAATGCCGTGATCAACTAAATCAAATGCGCTGCTCAGATCAGCAAAACATAAAAATAAATTACCCTTTTTTGCCACGGTGTACTTATTAATTAAAAGATCCAAGTTCACGCATTGCTCCAGGGTACCCATCCCCTTCCTGAAGCCGTATTGCACTTTAGTTAAAATGCTCATATCTTCTGCCCAAGTTTCTAATCGATTGAGCAGAATTCTGCTCATAACCTTCACTGAGGCATCCAATAGAGAAATTGGCCGATAGTTTGAGGCCTCAGATTTGCTGCCTTTTTTATGTAAGGGGACGATAACTGATTGACCCCAAGAGGGAGGGAAATTACCTTCTGCTGCGCAATTAAAAGTTCTAACCAGAATGGGAGCCCACAGGTTAGGTTCTGTTTTTAATAGATCCATGGGCACCCCATCTGGTCCTGGAGCCTTCCCCCCCTTACTATTAACAAGGCCTTCTAGTCCCTCTTGCAGCGTAATTTCCAGAGGTATAGGTGCCCACATTGGCAAATCAACAGGAGGTAGGGTCAGTGATAACTTTTCTGGGTTAAAAATATTAGTAAAGTGAGAAACCCAGTCCTCGCAGGCAACATAAGAAGTAATTTCTGGGACGCCTTCCGAATTTAAGAATGGACTGTTGACTATTTCCCAGTAAAGTTTACTATTTTTTGTCTCAACAGCTTCATTCAATTTATCCCAAGCTTCTCTCTGTAATACCTTTTTCCTGTTTGAGATAGCCAGTTTGTAATTAACCCTTGCTTCTTTGATGCTAATGCCATCACGGGGTTTGAGCCCTAAAACTCGTTTTAGTTCCCGTAAGGTTACAATACAAGGCTTGTCAAACCATCCCAATTTTGTCGTTTTGTTAGCTGAGGGTTTTTTAGTAAAAATACCCTCAATGATGGTATTGATGTTAATAAAGTGGGATATCAGAAGGTCGTGGTTAACAACATCATTAAGGCAATAACTGAGCTCAATTTCACAACTGACTACTACCTCCCTTTGTTTAGCCACAGAGTTGATCCCGGTCCACTTGATTCTCGGACCATTGGACCGTTCGGACACTATATCGGTAGTACAGGTTTCCCCAGTTCTTTGTGTAACACCCCTTAGAGGAAGGGTAACGCAGATACTGTTATGATCGCTAAGTCCTTCCTCTCTCACATACAAACTTAAATAGTCCCCATGACTTGAGAACAAGATGTGATCGATAAAAGACCCAGCTTCCCTCCCTGTAAAAGTGGGGCAACTAGCGTTCTGCTTATTTTTGTTGCACATTAATAAGGATAAATCTAGTTTTAGTAGCAGGTTATTTAGGGTGGAGCCGTAATGGCAGTGCGGGAAGTGGGGAGAATCCTCGCTCCTTCCTATACCCCCATTAAAATTATCCGGCTCCACACCAAAACCACAGGGATTACCCTTAGATAGCTGGCATGGCTGCAAATTAAAATCACCAGCCCATAAGATGTCTAGCTGCTTATTAGAAATGCCTATAGCCTTAGCAATTTCTTTTTCCAAGGGGTACAAAATGTTCCCTCTGGAGGCATCAAAGATGTTATTATAAAAGTTAACAAGAACCAGGTCCTTACCCTTAGCACATGCAATCCTTAACACCTGGCTATGGGCTCCCACATTTGAACTACTTCTAACTTTGTAGGATTCCAATCTGTTAGAAAGGAGAATCAAAAGACCCCCCTTTGCCCTGCCAGAATTGGATTTAGTGGCATTGAGGCAATAGGAGGAGTAACCTTCTACATTGATATCTTCCTGACTCCAGGTCTCCTGGAGGAGGACTATATCAAACCCTTCTCCTATGAATCTGGACCAAAAAGGGGTATTTAGTTTCCCTGTGATACCAGCAATATTCCATGATAACAAAGTAAGGTCACCAGGCTTAGTTACATGAGCTGGTATCTTCAAGAGTCCTGTTACTACCTGACAAGCGGGGGATTGGGTGTTGAGAGGGTGTGAACAAAAGGGGGGTGAATGGATAGAAGAACTTTCGGATGCTGTAGGCTTATGTAAAGCCATGTGACCACTAGAAAACACAGGGGCGGCTATGGAGGCAGATTTAGGGCTGACGGGGTCCGATTGCACGACCACATCGGATACCGACCGCCTGTTGACAGTTGAAATTGGTAAAGATGGAGCATAAAGTCAATCAACCATCTCCAGGCAGTCAAATCTATTTGTTGTTTGGATGCCCTGCCACCCGCCATCCGCAAAACGGTTGTTGTTGGGATACCAAGGACGAGGTACCCAATCCCTACCTCTAAACTGTTGGGTATGCCATGGGTCGCCATAGTCCCATTGATGTTCTTGGTTCAAAGGCCAATTTGGCGGTGGAATTGGGTAGTGGTAATTGGAAGTAGGGGGATAAAAAAAGGAGAGTCGATGGGTGTCGATTCCTCCCTTCTTCTCTAAGTCAGGCCATGAACATATGTGATTCACAGTAGCGGCATCCTCACATGTGATGATGACACAATCCCCTTGAATGCTCTTAGGGATCTTACCCACCCAAGAGACCCTTCGTACCGAGGATATTCTGCAGGAGAATGGGGGCTTCAGAGGCCTATGGATGCAAAGCCATTGCAAAATTTTATTCCGGAGCGACCAGTGGGATTCGTCAGTTCCCTCTGGAAGTTCCGGTACTCCTGTTAAAATTGCTGTAAATGGAGATACCTCTGGGGCCAATTGAAAAGGGCGTTTAGGTCTAGGCCTCTTTTTATCTGCATGTGAATTAGCTTTAGGGGCCTTTTTGTTGCTGGTAGGTTCTTGTAAAGGCTCATTAGTAGGGGCACGATTAGCTTTATTAGAAGTACCCTGTGGGGTCTGTGCAGCAAGAGTTTGCTGACTAGATGACGGTGTCTGGGGCGTTGGTTTATCTTTCGGCTTACACTTGATGCAATTAGTACAGGTGTTAGAATTAGATAGTGCTAAAACGGTAGGATCCTTAATTATAGATTTGGTACTAAACATAACTGTATTAGCAGGTGGTTTATCAATGTTAGACTTAGCTGAGGGGACCCCCGTACAGGACACCCCAGCTGAAACCACAGGTGTAACCGCCCCCGATTTAACTGCTCCTGCCCTTGGGTGGTTGGAAGATTTATCAATAAGTATAGCAAGCTGTTTCTCAATGGCCATGATACTCCGTTCCAGGGGCATGAGTTGTTGTTTAAACAAGTCCCGGAGTCTTTCAAACAACTGGATATTATCAAAATCAGACGATCCAGGTGCACCCCCCTGGACAATACCATTAGAAGTGCTATGTGAATTAAGCATGACAGATGGTGCAGAGTTTGTGCCAGTAGACATATTCAAGGCTGGTGCTGTAGTAGTCCCTTTCTTTTTCTTAATTTTCGGATGTTGATTGGCCTTATTCCCTTTATTTGTAGGTATTGACTGCTTGGGAATGGCGCCTTCTCTCACCCCCATAGAATGAGTACCTTGGGTCTGATCGTCAACTACAATCCGCTCTAGATCCGGGGTGATCTCAAGGTTCTCAATAGAATCCAGACCTAATGACAAGTTGGTGGCCGATAAATCTACGGCATTCGGAATGGAATGTAATTGAGCTGTAACATTTGCAAGTTGAGAAAGACTGGGAATGGATGTTACAACTGGGGCTGGGGTTACGGCTGTAGCTATGAGACCCAGAGAGGATCTCCTAGCGAACGCAAGGTCCTGGGAAACCCTGCGCTCCAGAAGGGAGATATTTAAATTAATAGCTTCTGTGGTAGTGGAAATAAATTTGTCAATAGGACCTATGAACTGAGCAGTTCTGAGTGCAGTCTTACTTCTGGATCCCCTTGTTACTGACATAGTGCGGATAGGCGAGCACAGCAACAGCAGACCAAAGAATCACAGTCACTCACTGGGCCAAGGAGTACCTGTAACTGAAGAGATGATCGTCAAGCGGGAACGTACTGGATCGAAAGGGGGGGGGCCCTGCCCTGCCTGGAACGGGCTGAAACGGGCCCGCCCTTGGCCCGGGCTTCGCCCGGGCGCTCCCGCGCGCGACTCGCGGGTGCGAGGGGCGTTCCGCTCTTTCAAGCGCCTCCGGGCGCTGGTGCGGCGTCACTTCCGCCGCCGGGGCACCTGGGAGTTGTAGTGCTGGAGCGCTATGGGGCAGAGCGCTGGTGGCGCTGATAGCGCTGGCCGTTTCCCTCACGGCGTCGGTAGAGCGCTGGAGCGCTATGGTGGTAGGCTGTCTGCTCACTGCGAACCTCGGTGGCCGTTCACCTCACGGCTTTCGGAAAAGGAAAGTGTCCCGCCGGAGCTCAGGACGCTCCGCTCTTTCAAGCGCCTCCGGGCGCTGGTGCGGCGTCACTTCCGCCGCCGGGGCACCTGGGAGTTGTAGTGCTGGAGCGCTATGGGGCAGAGCGCTGGTGGCGCTGATAGCGCTGGCCGTTTCCCTCACGGCGTCGGTAGAGCGCTGGAGCGCTATGGTGGTAGGCTGTCTGCTCACTGCGAACCTCGGTGGCCGTTCACCTCACGGCTTTCGGAAAAGGAAAGTGTCCCGCCGGAGCTCAGGACGCTCCGCTCTTTCAAGCGCCTCCGGGCGCTGGTGCGGCGTCACTTCCGCCGCCGGGGCACCTGGGAGTTGTAGTGCTGGAGCGCTATGGGGCAGAGCGCTGGTGGCGCTGATAGCGCTGGCCGTTTCCCTCACGGCGTCGGTAGAGCGCTGGAGCGCTATGGTGGTAGGCTGTCTGCTCACTGCGAACCTCGGTGGCCGTTCACCTCACGGCTTTCGGAAAAGGAAAGTGTCCCGCCGGAGCTCAGGACGCTCCGCTCTTTCAAGCGCCTCCGGGCGCTGGTGCGGCGTCACTTCCGCCGCCGGGGCACCTGGGAGTTGTAGTGCTGGAGCGCTATGGGGCAGAGCGCTGGTGGCGCTGATAGCGCTGGCCGTTTCCCTCACGGCGTCGGTAGAGCGCTGGAGCGCTATGGTGGTAGGCTGTCTGCTCACTGCGAACCTCGGTGGCCGTTCACCTCACGGCTTTCGGAAAAGGAAAGTGTCAATTATTGAGTGGGCCCTTACTTAATTTACTGTACTTTTTGATCTGCTGGAAGGTGACTTACCTCAATCACACATTAACTCATGAAATTGAGGTTTAACTCCATCTCTGATTCATCATTCCATGGGTGTTCCATTGAGGTAAAATTTTGGGGTGTAAAGTTTTTGAGGTCCCCCGCGTACACACCAGCTTGTTTGGGTGGTACGTTGTGATAGGGCTTGAGAAAGAAACCAAATCCTCAACATCATGAGCTGTGTGCCCTCAATGCAGACTGCTCTATAGTGGTGCTGGCGCTAAAGCCTCTGACTTGATAGGCGCGTGCTGGCTGTCCATTCACAATTGCTCAAAGACGTCAGCTGGATCTTGACAGAGCCAACACCATTTTAGTGTGGTGGGCCATGTTAGATGCACGCCACTGGAGTTTTATTCCCTCGTTGACAGGGACACTGGCAGGTGCACCTGTCCACAACGAGCCACACCACTTTGCCCGGATAGACCGGTACTGGCATGGAACTCAGAGTGGAGGGGGGAATAGAAGAAAATTGTTCAGACACTTCAAATAGTTATTATAAAATAAAGACCCACAACACACTGAAATAAAATTATTATTGTCTAACTGATACCCACATTGGAAGTTGCCACAAAGTCAAGCGTTCATCATTCATTTAAAAGTCCCTACAAGTGTGAGTGACCTTGAGTGATGCTGCTGCTGACATGGAGCTTGAGTATGATCCACAACTCAAGAATCAGGACTTCTAGCAGTATCAACAGCCCAATCTATTCACACCAGATATTAATATTAAAAATCGAATCTGTTTTACAGAGGTGTCCGCTCAGCCTATTATGGGCACGAATCATAAATATTCTGCTTCCTGTGCAGTAGTAGAAGGGCAATTTGTAGGGTAAAATTTTAACTCCTCTGGCTTTGCAGTAAGCAAACTCAAAAGAGCATTTTTTGTTCATTTCATTTTCATTTTTTTGTGTACAAGGGCTTAACAAAGATATAAGGCATTCGTGGTGGAACCGTTCTAAGGTGGTGGAACCGTTCTAAGGACGGCGAGGCAGGCTAATTAAAGTGAAGCAGCTTTGTGAGCAAGTGAGGCTGTAACAGAGAAATCTGCCCCTTGTACATATTTAACACACAAAGGCATACGAGTATTGAAATATATTGTAGAATTAATGTAACAGTTTTTGCTTCCAATAATTTCTGCAGCCACCGGTACACAAGCCAAAAATCGATCCCAAAATTGTATTAGCATAGCAGGCAAATTTAAAAGTACAAAATCCACCAAAAGGATTTCACAGTTAAAAAACAACGTACTGAAACCTGATGGTTGGACAACTTATAATATTCTTGAGAGGGATTCGTTAAGTTATAAGTGAGTATGACAGGGATGAGCCAATTAAGATTGCACACGAAAGAATGGCCTCTGCTCAAGCTGGAGTAACTGCAAAGCGAACCTTGCTCAGATACGTTGGTGTCCCTTAATGTTTACACAGACAACTAGGTCTTGATCTGCCAATTATGTGTGCTGGTAAAGAATTCTACTATAGTTACACCAAAGCCCACCACTCTTGTTAAGGTTCCTCACCTTACAAGTTGGATAGATAGACCATATTGGTACATTGTTTCTTGTGAGCCAGTGTAACTACAAGTTGACTACTTTTGAGTCAGTTGCGATGAGCGTAGTATGTATTTTTTCATTAATATAATTGGCCAGCATTTGCTGCAAAAGTCCTAGCTTAAATTCTTACCTGTGGCATCAAAGTGACAGAGTTGATTAGAGTGTGAACAGGACTATAAAGTAAAGCAAGCTTTTACTTCATGGGTGGTGAGTGTGAGTTTACTTGTTAGTGTGCCATATTAAATCTACAGACTACCGTTAATAACATGTCTAAATATTTATTCCGGACTGAGATTCCATATCAAAATGCTATTTGGTATCTCCATCTATACCACTGAACTCCTGACTCAGCTGGGGTATCTAGGGCAGTCAAAATTGGATTTTTTTCACAACTTAAAAGACACCCAAGAGTAGATTTCAGAGCAGTAGAATGTTCAGTGAAAGGCCCCTGAAGCTGCACAAAGCAACATCTATATTCCAAAGCCAGGAGAACGGATTTTCGAAAAGTTACTTAGGAAATAACCATTCAGTCCAGCTAATCCCCTCATGTTAATCTTTTTGTACTAAAGACACAAGAACTCAATTTCTGCCGATGTTAAAGGGTCTGAAAAAGAATAGACTGGTCCGGCTAGATTTTGTAAATCCATATCATGTGTCTGATACTCTTCTGTGAGCTCATTTTAGAATTTCAGCAAGGAATTCAGCCTTCTGTGCTGCAGATGTTGCCATGTGTTCATGTAGGCTGGTTGCAGTGCAGTCAGCCTTATGACCCGGCACTAGTTCCAGAGACACTAAAACCGCAGCCCAGGAAATGCAGAAAGAGTTCACTGAGAAACTCTGCTATTAATTCAAAAGAAGATTGTGTCACAGGAGTTTGGTTTTATTTTTGGAAGTCTGATCCTACAGTATATTTACTTAGTTCAGTGCATATTAGCTCCGTCATTGAATTGCTTCAAATTTCCAAGAATTAACGCAACATGTATGTTTCTACCTTGAACATATATTCCTATTATGTCAGAATTTACCTTTTTTTGTCTTAAGATTTTGGTATTCACAAATGTGTTAGAAGAGTACTATTGGAGCCTCCAAGTTCTGAAAAATTAAGATTGGAGCTGCCACTTCACCATTTTAAAGGGAAGTGCAGCATGTTAATATCACTGCAGTTCAGTTGAGTGAAAGGATGTAATTGGACAAAGATTTATTATCGAGTTTAGGGTCCATCAAATGTGTCGCTCTGCTTTTTTTTTATATATTAACCTAGATGATTGTGTCCTCTCGCTGGTATGAAATTCCAGCAGACAGCATGACTCTGAAGAAGCTTTTGAATGACCTAATATGTACATGTTTAAGAAAGTGTATATGGTTAAGATTAATTACAAATCTTTATTTCGTTATCACCACTGTAGTGATTGGCCTATTCAGTTAGCAAATGCTTTTAACGAAATACACACATTTAACCACTGGAAGCACTGTTCGACATTGTACATTCATATTACATCAATTAGAGAAGTGTTTGTGTATTGCTACTTTGATTCTGGTTATGGTGTTAATTAATGCCTACGGGGACCTCAAATTCTGCCAAACACTCTTGACTTAAACCTGTTTACTCAACTGTTTTATGTAGCTTTTAATAATAACTGTTTATGCATTTGTGGATGCTTCTATTTCCTTAAATGCAGAATAAGGTGCAGAGGTTTGGCAGACTCCGAGTTATTTAGCTCTGCCTGCATGTATTCTGATGGTCTTATTTTCTGTAGGCAGTTCAACTAAACTTACCTTCTACGTTTCACAAGTATTAAGGATATAAGCACATACCATAAATTGATCAGAAAAACGATTCTAATTTTTCAGATTGGCTATGGGGAAGTGAATTGGGCTTCCACTGGACTGCAGATTGATCTTTGCAAATTAATGAATGTAATAGGAGAGTTCGGTATTAAATTCTCCAGGTCCTTTGGAAAATAAACCAAAGGTGTGCACTTGTTTCTATTACCGCCTATTAAATGTCGTAAAGATCATATTTTCCAGTTGCAAGACCATTTGTTGTCATTTCACTTTAAAGACGTTTTGTTGATCATATAACAAGTGACGAATTACTGTTTGATTAAAGCATGTTTCTGGCATGTGCTTTTGTTCTGTAAACGTGTAATGAATATATCATGAGGTTTAGCTAAGCAAGATCAAAAACAGTGATTATTTAGTGATTACTTATTACTATATACCTCCCTAATTCAGTTTTTTAATGCATTTTAATCACTTGTTTTTATGCTTCTTTTTTTTAGTTTTAGGTTCTTTAACACATACATGCAGACTCCATTTGTGCAGGCTGAAAGTCCATTTTGTCATAGGCCTATCTAGAAAATGGCGGTCTTTAACTTCCTAGATCTAAAACATGATGGCCTTTATCTTCCCGAGGAACAATAAATATGTTGCATCCTTTTGACCTCTAAATGTGTGATATCCTCCCGTCAGTGATATAGACAAAAACACCCATTGGGACATCAGTCTGGGACAAGTGCCTTTTTCAAAGGCACTTAATAACCATAACTGAAACAATGTAGTCCGCATTGACGTATTAGTTGATCTGCTGATATATATCTGCTGATATATATCACTTTGTCAAGACGTTCATAAGGTGATGTTGGAAGTTATAGTATAAAAGGGCTGCCACTTGTCAGGAGAGAGAAACTTAAACCGGGTCACAGACGCAGATTCAAATAAGAACAGCACTAGATTCCATTTTGACTAAAGAAGCCTCCAGCAAGACTCTCCAAGGCTCCGTGGAGCATTACATTCTGACTTCACTAACTGATACCAGGATTGTGTTCTTGCATAGTTTTAATCTCCTTGTCCTTGTTCTCGAAATAGCCGACGAGCTATTCCAAACTGACCACGAATCATGTTGTCTAGGTATGTGCACCACTTCTGAAACTCAGGCTTATTATTTAATCATTCTTCTGATAGAACTAGCATAGCGCTTAGAGACAGCACAGTGAGTGTGTTAGGGGCTATGAATAGTGATGTTACGATGTTTCCTGTTTTCACTGTTATTGAAAAGCTTAACTGTGTTTTAACTTCTATGATGTTATTAATATTGTGAACACTAGATTTGGTGTTTTAAAATAACTGTTTAAAATTAGATATGTTACATTGCCATTTCGAACCATTGGCAGGTATACCGTCTGTGACTGCAGAGGAGGATGCTATTTGGCATATCCAGGAGTGTTCTGTATACCCAGCTAAACGTCTGACTCCACTGGCATTACAGATTAACAAGCTACTAGTCTCTCACTCTCTTAGAGCCTGTAATGGCAGGATTGCCCCCGATGTTCCTGGGAAGTTCACCTTTAATAGACCGGGGAAAACCACAACCATTGACTACATCATGGTTAATGTCGAATTTTGGTAACACATTAAGTCATTTAGTGTAATCGATAGGGTGGACAGTGATCACAACCTCCTGGCCCTGGAACTAAATTCCGCATTGGGTAGTCCATCGGGAGCGAGAGAGTGTGATTTACATAAAAACTCTAACTTAATTGCAGCGGCAGGAGGCAGACGTATTAAGTTGGCCAAGTTTGTGTTAGCACCAGATAAAATAGCGGAGGTCTATCAACAAGTTGCCTCCTCTTTAGCTGAGGCTTTTAATCTTCCGCCCATTGATGAGCCCTCTAATTTTCGGGCGCTTGAGCTCATCCATAACAATTTAATTACCTCCCTAGCAGACTACTTTTATACACCAGTTAATGGGAGGGTACGATCTAAAATGCAGGAGCAGTGGTTCAACAAATCCTGTAGGGAGGCGAAATGTGCACTTGTCAGAGAGGCTAAATCCGGCTCAGTTGAGAGCTTAAGAGGGACCAGACTCAATTATAAAAGGATTATTGCAGAGTCTAAGTCGGACTGGGAGGCCCGTAGATGAGAAGACATCAAGGATGCTCTGGATACACGCAATTATAGGGCATTTTGGAACCTGGTCAGATCTGGCTCGTCTGAGGGGGCGTGTGCTATAAAACCAAATCTGAGTGAAGAGGTATGGATCGCGCATTTCAAGCCCCTTTTTGCTCATACTAATACTCCGCTACCCAGCAGATTTAGCTATATCCGTACCATACCCACAGGCTTCCCCAGACCCGGATTACTATCCAGTTAATCTGAGGGAAACTCAGGAGGCCCTTAAAAGTCTGGCGAGTGGAAAGGCCCCGGGGTTGGATCGTATACCGGGCGATCTGTTCCTGAGCAAACAAAAGGTTTGGGTCCCCTATCTCTGCCTTTATTTAAATGCCATCCTTTGTGGTATGGAAATTCCTCCAACTTGGTTGGGGGCTGAGATTATCCCCATCCACAAAAAGGCCTCCCCACTGGACCCGGTCAACTACCACCCCATTAGTCTTATAGACGTGTTGCATAAATTAATGGCCCGCATTTTACTATCTTGGTTGCAATGTTGGATGGATGAACATCACATCCTGACACCCCTACAAGTGGGCTTTCGCGCCAAAGTTTCCACCATCGATCAACTGTTTAGACGACAGATGGTCTACTGGAAGATGGTGACTATGGGGGCTGGTACTTTGTATTTGATCTTTGTAGATCTTCGATCTGCATTTGACTTGGTCCAGAGGGAGAAGCTATGGGCGGTTTTATTGGAGATGGGAGCCCCAGCGTACCTGTGCCATCTATTTAAACGGTTACGCCAGGGAACGTTTGCAAGAGTTAGGTATGGGAGGATCGGGGAACTTACGGTGGAAAGGGGTGTGAGGCAGGGGTGCGTGTTAGCCCCCAAGCTTTTCTCTCTATTTCTAAATGGACTGATTAAACATCTTTTGGGCGCCAGGGATTTAGACTCCCCCAGTTTGGCAGCTCATAGAATCCCAGCCCTGATGTTCGCTGATGACACCCTTTTATAATCTAAATCCCCAGGGGGCATACAGCGAACTCTTGAGGCTTTCTGTGCATTCTGCAGTCTAAGAAATTTGGAGATAAATCTCTCCAAAACCAAATTTATGTTTTTTAATTCCAAATTACCTAACTGCCCCCTCCCTCACATGGGTGGCACGGTGCTCGAAAGAGTTTCTACTTTCGAGTATCTAGGGGTTACTTTGAATGACAAGATGGAATGAGGGACCCACATAGCCAAAGCAAACTTGAAGTTGGCTCAAGCCGCTGGAGGCATTTTAAAGGTACACAATGAGTGCTCATCAAAAATCGTGGGACTGCCACTAGAAATCTATAAAGCTCAGGCGAGAGGCAGAGCGCTCTATAGAGTAGAGTTATGGGGCCATGCTAACACCTCTTCATTCTCTACTACTGAGAATAGATTCATTAGAAGACTATTGAGACTCCCACAGAGCACACCATTGATCCCGCTACGCCTTGACCTGGGCCTGGCCCCCTTAGTGGAAGTCATCCCCAATCGTCCTCTTTTATATTGGAGGATACTATGGTCTACACCCGAGCTTTTTAGTTATCGGGAGGAACTAAGCCACCTATTGTCGTTGAGGGGTGTGGGGAAAATCCCCTGGTTAAAGCATGTGAAACATCTTTGCCAGGCCTTGGGGAGGGGTGACCTGTGGACTTCCCCGGAACATGCGTGTACCCTGTCCCCTAGGAGAACACTGGTTAATGTGCTCAACCAATTTCGAAGGGACCGGATGATATGTAAACCATCCTTGGGTAGGTTGACCAGTTGTTTTCTTGAGGTTAAGGATGAGTATCACTTTGAGAGAATCCTGGACGATATTCAACCACCATTGGCAAAGAAATGATACGTCCAATTTAGACATGGGTCTTTCCCAGTGAGGGCTGTAGCAAGCAAGTGGTCAGTAGCCCAACAAGCACTTAGCCTATGCCTGGGGTGCGAACATGCTGAAGAGACAGATCTGCACGTCCTGCTCTTTTGCTCTTTGTACTCCAAAGCCAGGGCCAAATGGATCTTATCGCTATGTAAGTCCAGGGGCTTCAGGGATTATAGGGATATATACAGATTGCTGAAATATGATTCCTCTCCTTTGACCGTGTTTGCGACTTCAAGATTTTTATTTTCTATGTGGTGTACTAGAGGAGCAAAAATTTAAATGTAAATCGCCCCAAATGTTCCAACTCCACTATGCATATACTAGGTTTTTTTTTAACTTAAATCATGTCTGGCTGCTTCTACTTTTATCTGCTAGTTTTTAATTGTTTTAAATGGTATTTATATATTGTTTTGGTATAATGAAAATTGTGTAAATTATGTATATCTTGTAATGCTGCCTACTGCTGGTCAAAATGCTGTCCTATGTAATTTTGTATTCTGCTTTTATGGTTATCAACCGATAATAAAGCTTTCTGACTGACTGTATAAAAGGGCTGCCACTTGTCAGGAGAGAGAAACTTAAACCGGGTCACCGACGCAGATTCAAATGAGAACAGCACTAGATTCCATTTTGACTAAAGAAGCCTCCAGCAAGACTCTCCAAGGCTCCGTGGAGCATTACATTCTGCCTTCACTAACTGATACCAGGATTGTGTTCTTGCATAGTTTTCATCTCCTTGTCCTTGTGCTCGAAATAGCCGGCGAGCTATTCCAAACTGACAACGAATCATGTTGTCTAGGTATGTGCACCACTTCTGAAACTCAGGCTTATTATTTAATCATTCTTCTGATAGAACTAGCATAGCGCTTAGAGACAGCACAGTGAGTGTTTTAGGGGCTATGAATAGTGATATAACGATGTTTCCCTGTTTTCACTGTTATTGAAAAGCTTAACTGTGTTTTAACTTCTATGATGTTATTAATATTGTGAACACTAGATTTGGTGTTTTAAAATAACTGTTTAAAATTAGATATGTTGAAATGCATATTCCATTCCTAGTTCTCTTGAGTATGTAAATCATTAATGAACAATAGTTTAGATTACCTTCTCCCTGTTATTAACCCAGAAGCATTGACAATACTTCAATTATGTATTGGGTGGGGTTCTGTGGGACTACAAAAACCTGTCTTTCACATTCAAGCTTTCGTGCATTGAACTAAGTTCAATTGTGTCACCCATGGGTGTGGAAACAAACCTTGTAGGGATGAGCCAAAGATTCATTTTACACAACATGGGCGCCCAACATTGAAAGTTCAGATTTTCTAGAATTTTTATAATTTTCTGATTGCACACTCACAATTTTGACCATCCCGCATAATATTGGTGTTACTTCCTACTCGATAAATAGGGAGCTTCATTTAATATAGGTTTGTTAAGCTCTTGGCTGATAAAAGGTTAGTCCCCATTTATCTTCTGAGTATGAATCCCATGTTATTGAATCTGTTTGCTAACCTGGCACAAGTAACTTCTATTGAGATAGGAGTTATTTAAAGGCACACACCTCTCTTTGCTAGATGTGTTCCCAACCGGATGAGACTGTGAATGCACACGCTTCATACCTCTTTGAAACACTTGTAAATGTCTTTGCTGCATTTCTCTAGGAAATATTTCGTTTATGGGTGGAGTTTTTGGGAGTTTGATTATACAGATCCCTATTCTAGGAACTTCTATACATACACTACTGAGACCTGGAAGTCTCTTTAAGGTATCAAGAACACCAGGCATGGTTTGGTGGTCAACTGCCCCATACACCACAGAATGTTAGTAAGGGTATGCTTAAGAATGTCAGACAGCGTATTGGCGGGGTTTAGACCATGTGCTGTATACAGATTCACACCTAACACATTTACTGAATTGAATATTATTAGTCTATAGCTGTCTTAGACAATAGGTGATACAAATGACTTTTATAGGATTAGTTCCTCCCTGAGCTGCACAACATGTGCGCACATATATTATATGCAATATATGTAATCAATCCATAAATAGTGCTGCAGGCTAGCACAGCAGATCTGGCAACAGGTCACTAGAATCTTGAAAGAACATCTGGTGGTAAATTTAACTAAACGATGTATAAATTAAAGTGGGCATAACACACAAGATTAAAGCAACATTATGACTGCCTTTATCAGATGTTTGTGACATCATTTTCTGACATAATGTTTTTGGAGAGGTTCACTGACCTCCTGTCTTTATAAAGAGAGACACCTCAAAGTGAGGAGGTAATATTGGCATTTTTTATCATCCTTAGTACCTGAAGAGCGCAGGAAACAAATATTCAAGCAAGTGGGATTTTAAAATAGGCCTCAAGACTGTACAGAAATCAAGCGGGGTGGGATAAATATGCAGTTCCACGTGTCATTCCCTTAAGGAGTAAGCCCCAAGTGCAGACTCAATTTCCTCTGGAGTCAAAAGTTAACATGACGTGAAAGCTATTTTAAACTAGCTACAATATCAAGGCATTATAGTGCCTTGCAGTTCTCGATGAACATTCCTATTTTTCTGGTTTTATTAAACCTATCAGACTCTTTAAAGTAGTTTGGACTATATAAATTTAGACATGCAAACATGCGCCCACGTACACTCTCAACCCCAGATTAGAAATTAACCTAATAGAAATGTGCATGTAAAATATCCCTAGACCTATCCAATTAATTTTTCAGCTAAAAATTAGAGCCTAAAAGGCAGTATCTAACCTCTTTCTTTTCAAATGGGTCTCCGTGTTTTTTAATTGATATTCAAAATAATTTACGAGCTATTATAAGTCCTCAGTTTTTTTCAATAAAATAGTGACTATCTCACTGGAAGATCCATACCTTAAAACATTTATATCACAAATTATAATTGGCTTTTGTAAACATCTGACTGGGGTAGTACCATACCGACCATACACAGTTGCAAAATTAACTGTTAAAAATGCAAAATTGTGCATTGTAATTGTTAGAAAGGCGACCCCGGGGGAGGCAGAAGATGTCTGACTGACCACCCCTAGGTCCACCTCTCCGTCAAGAAGTAGCCGAGCGTTACTGAGAGGCCTCCTGGGTGAGGGCCCTCTCCTAGGAGTGGAGTGGAGTGGAGTGGAGAAGTGTGGCTCACTGGTTAGAGGAGGCAGACCTGGAAGCAGAGGTCAGCGCGGGACCAGGGTTCAATTCCCGGCTCGGCGGGGTCTTGAGTCCTAAAATGTCCATGGATTCGACAATTCTCGCTCCGGGGCCTACTCGATTCATGGGTTCACATTCTGCGACTCTGGGCAATAGCTTGCTTAATCTCCACAACGGCCCCTCGCGGCGGGATGCCTGGCTTTCACCTTGCGGATACCCTGCCGGGGTTATCTCACAGGGGAATACCAGGACGGGTTCCCTAAGCAAGCGCTTAGAAACCGCTTGGTGATTTGCGCTATATAAATTCCTGTACATTTACATTTACATCTAGGATCGTACAGCAGAGTAACCACACACCACAAATGGACACCACACCAGAGGTCGAGTTCGTAAGCTTTATCAGGAAGTAAAGGCCGCTGGTTCCCAGCGATATGTACAAGTAGACCGAGGGGTCTGTAAAGTCTTGAAAAAGGGGGGTCAGGGAAGCGGGACAATCTCGGTCGGGGTGTATGAAGGGATACCCTGCGCACAGCTCCCAATCCTCGAGCCGGGGGTTCCGAGAGGTTGAGCCGCGGCAGCAGGCCCTCAAGATGGTTCGGCAAAGGTGGGCCGCGGCAGCGCCAGCAGGCTCTCGAGATGGTTCGGCAAAGGTGGGCCGCGGCAGCGCCAGCAGGCTCTCAAGATGGTTCGGCAAAGGTGGGCCGCGGCAGCGCCAGCAGGCTCTCGAGATGGTTCGGCAAAGGTGGGCCGCGGCAGCGCCAGCAGGCTCTCAAGATGGTTCGGCAAAGGTGGGCCGCGGCAGCGCCAGCAGGCTCTCAAGATGGTTCGGCAAAGGTGGGCCGCGGCAGCGCCAGCAGGCTCTCAAGATGGTTCGGCAAAGGTGGGCCGCGGCAGCGCCAGGAGGCTCTCAAGCTCTCGTAAGGTTCCAGGAAAATGAGTTCTTCTGGGGTCGGCCGTGACAGCGTCAGCAGGGCTTTCCAGTCCAGGATACAACTGACGTCCTAATCCAGGGCTGGCCCAGATATAGGACTGGAGTCCTTTGATGTCCGGACCCTCGCGCCTGGGGGTCAGAGGGGCCGGGATGATGGTGTCCAGACACCCAGCAGGGGGGTGGAGCCAGCGCCCAGGGAGGCCGGAGGGCGATCGAAACCAGGCGTCCGGGGACGGCTGGAGGGCCATCGAAACACCCTTTTCTCCGGGATCTGTCGAGTGGCCACTCGACCACCTGGGTGGATCTTGGTGCCTCGATGTCTGGGCTGTGCTGAGGCCTGGGCCGGGGCCGAGGCCACGTGGTCGTGACGTGGTGGGCCCAAGATGGAGTCGGGCGCAGCCTCGTGCTTAGGTCGTGAGGGGCCCACGCTGGAGCCAGGTCGGTAGTGGGGGTCCGGGATGGTGGCCGGACCAGCAATGTTGGGGCGTGCAGTGTCGGGCAAAAGGGCTGCCCGATGCTGGGTGGAGGGCCGATGTCGTCCTGGACCCACCATGCGGGAGGGGTAGGACCACGCCATGAGGCCGGGTCCAACACGCGTCCCCCCCAGCTGAAGGCAGGGGAGAGTCACCCATCTTCTTGGGGATTCTCCTCGCCGAGGCGGAATAATCTAGAGAGGCCGTCAGCATTGGCGTGGTCGTTGCCGGGGCGATGCTCCACAGTGAAGTCCATCCCTTGCAGGGAGATGGACCATCGCAACAGTTTCGGGTTCTCGCCCCGCATCTGCATCAACCACCGCAGGGGCCGGTGGTCGGTCTGGACCCGGAAGTGGGTGCCAAAGAGGTAGGGCCGGAGCTTCTTTAGGGCCCACACAACGGCGAAGGCTTCCCTCTCGATGGTGCTCCAGCGCTGTTCTCTGGCTAGCAGCCGCCGGCTGATGAAGGCAACGGGGAGGTCGATTCCCTCAGAGTTCACTTGGGAGAGGACCGCCCCAATGCCGTGCTCCGAGGCATCGGTTTGGACCACAAACTCTCGGCTGTAGTCGGGGGCCTGGAGCACAGGGGCGGTGCACATGGCAGTCTTTAGAGTCTCGAAGGCTGCTTGGCACTCTGGGGTCCAGCATACCTTCTGGGGTAGCTTCTTGGAGGTCAGTTCTGTGAGGGGCCCCACAATGCTTCCATAGTCTTTGATGAAGCGCCGATAGTATCCTGTGAGCCCCAGGAAGGCTCGGACGGCTGTTTGGGTGATTGGGGGCTCCCAGGCCCGGATGGCGTCAATCTTTGGCTGGAGGGGAGCCACCCGGCCGCTTCCCACCTGGTGTCCCAGATACGTCACGGACCCTTGGCCGATCTGGCACTTGCTGGCCTTTATTGTTAGTCCGGCCCGTCGGAGGGCCGACAGGACCTCCCGGAGGTGGGTCAGGTGTGCATCCCAGCGGAGGCTGTACACTGCAATGTCGTCTAGGTAGGCGGCGCTGAACTCTTCTAGCCCGGCCAGCACTCTATTCACGAGTCTCTGGAAGGTGGCCGGGGCGTTTTTCATGCCGAAGGGCATCACCTTGAAATGGTAGTGGCCATCAGGGGTCGAGAAGGCTGATCGCTCTTGCGCTCCAGGGGTGAGGCCGATCTGCCAATATCCGGCCGTGAGATCGAAGGTGCTGAGATACTTCGCAGCCCCCAGGCGATCGATCAGTTCATCCGCCCGGGGGATGGGATGGGCGTCGGTCCTGGTGACGGCATTCAGCCCCCGGTAGTCAACACAGAACCGGAGCTCCGGGGGCGTGCCAGGGGCGGCGGCTTTAGGGACCAGGACAACTGGGCTGGCCCACGGACTGTCGGAGGGTTCGACTACCCCCAGCGCTAGCATCTTGGCCACCTCGGACTGGATGCAGGCCCGAACTCGATCGGGCACTCGGAAAGCTCGGTGTCTTACAGGCGGGCTGTCTCCGGTGCCTACATCGTGGACACACCACCGGGTGACTCCAGGGGTGAGGGAAAACAGATCTGCAAACTGCCCCAGCAGCTGCCGGCAGTCATGGTGCTGCTCCGGGGTCAGGGTGGAGGAGAGCATGACCCCTTCGATGGAGCCGTCCTTCTCAGTGGTGCTCATGAGATCTGGCAGTGGTTCGGAGTCGTCTTCAGCTCCTTCATCGGTCGCTAACAGCAGGCTTAGTTCAGTGCGGGCAAAGTGCGGCTTGAGCCAGTTAGCGTGTAGAACCCGGAGGGGGTTCCTGGGGGACTCCATGTCCACCAGATAGGTGACGGGGCTCTTGCGCTCCACCACTCTGAAGGGCCCCGTCCACTTGTCTTGGCGGGCACAAGGTTCAACCGGGGACATGACCCAGACCTGCTGGCCCGGTTCGAATTCGATGGACGAGGCGTTCTGGTCATACCAGCGTTTCATCTCCTCCTGACTGGCTTCAAGGTTGGCTTCGGCAAGTTCCCGGAACTTCCGAGTCTGGTTGCGGAGGGTCAGGAGGTACTGGTAGACATCTGGTGGAGCACCTCGGGCAGCCGTCTCCCAGCCTTCTTTGACCAGGCTGAGGGGGCCCCGGACCGGGAGCCCATACAATAGTTCGAAGGGGCTGAACCCCAGGGACTTCTGGGGTACTTCGCGGTACGCAAACAGGAGGCAAGGCAGCAGAACATCCCATTTGCGTCGTAGTGGCTCCTCGAGGCCCTTGATCATTCCCTTCAGTGTTCGGTTAAACCGCTCCACAAGTCCATTTCCTTGGGGGTGATACGGGGTGGTGAACTTATATGTGACCCCGCACTGTTGCCACAGGGATCGCATATACTTGGAAATAAAGTTTGTGCCCCGATCACTCACGACTTCTCGGGGAAGCCGACTCTGGAGAAGATCCCCTTTAGGGCTCGGCCTACTACTGGGGCCGTGATGGTTCGGAGGGGGATGGCTTCCGGATATCGGGTGGCATGGTTCACCAGCACGAGGATGAAGCGGTGCCCTTGAGGGGTTCGGGGGTCCAGGGGCCCCACGATGTCTATCCCCACTCGCTCGAAGGGGGTGTGACCACGGGAAACGGCTGGAGCGGGGCTTTGACTTTCCCCCCGCTCTTCCCGCTGGCTTGACAGGTCGGGCAGGATCTGCAGTGATTGTGCACATCGTTGCGCATTTTCGGCCAGTAGAAATGAGTCACCAGGCGGCTGTAAGTTTTGTCCTGCCCCAGGTGCCCGGCGAGGGGCACATCATGTGCTAAGTTCAAGAGGAAGTCTCGAAATCGGAGGGGAACGACCAGCACCCGGCTGGCCCCTAGTTCGGCAATCTTCTGTTCACTGTAGAGAAGGTCGTTGTCCCAATAGACCCAGTGGGACCCCGCAGGGTCTCCAGCGGCTTGAGTGGCGGCTTGTCGTCGAATTCCCTCGAGGGAGGGACAGGTGCTCTGTTCTTGTCGGAATTGTTCGCGGGTGGGGCCACCTTCTTGGCGCCACTGAGCTAGTTCCGGCAGGTGTACGAGCTCGGTGATTTCCTCATGGCTGGGCCCCGGGGGGCCGGGTTCAGGGTCGGTATCCTCAGGGACGGCGGGCGGTGGAGGTGCGGGCCACTCCGGCTCTTCGATCGGGGCTTCCTCCGTGGGGGGGGGAGGCCCGGGCGGACATGGAGCGGGTGGTCGCACAAACCCACTCGGGAAGGCCTAGCATCCCCAGATGCTCTCTCCGCTCTACGCCGGCCCAGATGGAACTTTCCAGGTCGTTCCCGAGGAGGCAGTCCACGGGGGCATCGTCTCGGACAGTCACTTTCAGCATGCCCGACACCCCTCCCCACTCGAAGGGGATGCGGGCCATCTGGCACAAACTTTCAGAGTTGTCAGCCGACCGCACTGGGCACAAGACGTTGGGGAGAATTTGTTCTGGGGTCACCAAGTGGCAGCGGACCGCCGCCACGCTGGCTCCAGTATCCCGGAGGGCTACGGCCCGGCGTCCATTGATGGTGACCCATTGGCGGTATTTCTGGGTGTTACCTGGGATCGGGTCTCCGGGGATCATGTCTCGATCACCCAGGCATGCTAAGATCATGGCTGCGGGCTCCCACTCGGCCTGCTCGGTGTCGTCGCCCTCTTCTTCGCCTCCTTCTGCACTCAGGGCGGCGGCCGCGATCTGGCGGCTCGGGGGGTCGCTGGTTCATCGGGCAGAGAGGGTCATTCGCATAATGGCCCTCTCGCTGGCATCTGTGGCACGTAACATTCGGGCGAGGCCCGGGCCTGGCTGGGGGGCCTCCCCTCCAACCCAGGGATGGCGACGGGGAGGTAGGGGATGACCCCGCCGGGGTGTCTCGGCCCCTGCTCTGGCCTCCTCCGCCGCCTCGGGGTCGGTGGTTCCCCGGGGATCCCCGGCCGTAGTCTCCCATCGGACTCCGGGGAACTCGGTTGCTCACCCATCTATCCGCCTCGACAGCGAGTTTTCGTGGCTCTGTCAATTTGCTGTCGAGGAGGTGCTGCCGGAGTTCGACGAAGCAATTATTGGAAAGATGCTCCTCCCTCCCTGCACTTCGCCTTAAATGGCGACCGTGCGCACGCGCAGCGTTGACGCGCAGCGGTCGCCCGATTGTGCGCCGAAGGCGCGCCAAAGGTAGGCCCGTCTGCGCCCGTCCGTGCCTGGACCGCGCCCAGCGCCCGGACCCCTTGCCCCCGGAGACACCAGCTCACCCGCCGGACCTACGACGCCACCGAACTCCACGCACTCAACGCCGGTCGAATCCCGGGCTGCTATCGAGCCACCCCGAGACGCACCCACGGACCCTTCTGCTGCCACTCCTGCAAGTACACCTGCATCCGGACCTGCACTACACCAGCACCGACCAAGCCGAGCACCAGCAGCAACCACCTCAAGTGCATCCTGCTCAACACCTGCTCCGTCCACAGACACGCCGTCGAGCTCTGGAACCTGCTCGACACCACAGCCCCAGACGTCTCCTTCCTCACGGAAACCTGGATAAACGCCTCCTCAGCGCCCGACATCGCCATCGCCATCCCGGACGGATACAAGATCACCCGGAGGGACCGCGTCAACCAGACTGGAGGAGGCATCGCCATCATACACAAGAACACCATCCGCATCACGACCAACACCGACGACACCCTCCCACCCGCCGAACACCTGCACTTCCAGATTCACATCAACCCCAAGACCACCCTCAGAGGCACCCTCATCTACAGACCCCCGGGACCACGCACACAATTCAGCGAAGACATCGCCGACTTCATCAGCCCGCACGCCCTCAGCTCCTCAGACTACATCCTCCTCGGGGACCTCAATTTCCACCTGGAGAACAACAACGACCGCAACACCACCACCCTGCTGGACAACCTCGCCAACCTCGGTCTCAAGCAGCTGGTGACCACCCCCACCCACTACGCCGGACACACACTCGACCCCGTGTTCTCATCCAGCAAGGACATCGCCTTCAGCCACGCCTCCAGACTCCACTGGACGGACCACAGCTGCGTCCACTTCAGCTTCAGAAGGACCACGATCCACCACCACCAGCAACAGGTCGCACGCAGAAGCTGGAACAAGATCACAGCCGACCAGCTCGCAACTTCCCTGAGCGTGAACCCTCCCACTAGCGTAACGAACCCAAGCCAGGCGGCCTCCAACCTCGCAAAGTGGATCAGCAACTGCGCAGACTACCTCGCCCCTGTGAAGACCCCGCCTAGCAGACCCGGCAGCAAGAAAGCCCTATGGTTCACCGACGAACTCAAGAGCTCCAAGAAGAACTGCCGAGCCCTCGAGAAAGCCTGGCGCAGAGACCCAACACCGAACAACATGACTGCCCTCAAGCTCGCCACCCGAAAACACCACCAACTGATCCACGCCACCAAGAAAACTGCATTCAAGGAACGACTGGACAACAACGCCCACAACAGCAAGGAACTCTTCAACATCGTTAAAGAGCTCTCCAACCCCAACGCCGGCAACAACGACATCACCCCTTCACAAGACCTCTGCAACTCCCTCGCCTCCTACTTCCACAACAAGATCGCGGACATACACAACAGCTTCAGCACTCAACCGACGCACGCCATGACTGAACCACCGCCCCCCACCACCACCCTCCACACCTGGACCCCGATCAGCATCGAAGACACCATCCGCACGATGAACTCCATCCACTCCGGATCTCCGACCGACCCCTGCCCTCACCACATCTTCAACAAGGCTGACGTTGTCATCGCACCCCACCTGCGGGACATCATCAACACCTCCTTCAACACCGCGACCTTCCCGGAGAGCTGGAAGCACGCCGAACTCAGCGCTCTACTAAAGAAGCCATCAGCCGACCCCACCGACCTCAAGAACTACCGCCCCATCTCGCTGCTCCCGTTTCCTGCAAAAGTCATCGAGAAGACCGTCAACAAGCAGTTGGCCGCCTTCCTCGAGACGAACGGATCCCTCGACCTCTCACAGTCTGGCTTCCGGGCCAACCACAGCACCGAGACCGCCCTGATCACAGCCACCGATGACATCCGAGCCCTGCTCGACAACGGAGAAACAGCGGCCCTCATCCTCCTAGACCTCTCCGCGGCCTTCGACACTGTCTGCCACCGTACCCTAGTGCAGCGCCTCAGCAGCGTCGGAATCCAGGAGAAGGCACTGGAATGGATCATCTCGTTCCTCGCCGGAAGGACACAGCGAGTCCGTCTCCCCCCGTTCAGATCAGAAGCCATCTAAGTCATCTGCGGCGTTCCTCAAGGCTCCTCGCTCAGCCCAACCCTCTTCAAGGTCTACATGAGCCCCCTCGCAGCCATCGCACGCCAACACAACCTCAACATCATCTCCTACGCCGATGACACCCAGCTGATCCTCTCCCTCACCAACGACCCCGCCACCGCCAGAGCCAACCTACACGAAGGGATGACAGACGTAGCCAAGTGGATGATGAACAGCCGCCTGAAACTGAACTCGGACAAGACGGAAGTCCTCATCCTGGGATCTTCACCCTCCGCCTGGGACGACTCCTGGTGGCCTCCCGCCCTGGGCAGCGCACCCAAACCAACAGACCACGCACACAACCTGGGCTTCATCCTGGACTGCTCCCTCTCCATGACCAGACAAGTCAACGCCGTCTCCTCGTCGTGCTTCAACATCCTGCGCATGCTACGTAAGATCTTCCGGTGGATCCCCACCGAGACCAGGAAGACAGTCACCCAGGCCCTCGTCACCAGCCGTCTGGACTACGGCAACTCCCTCTACGCCGGAACCACCGCCAAACTCCAGAAGAGACTCCAGCGGATTCAGAACACCTCAGCACGACTCATCCTGGACATCCCCCGTCGCAGCCACATCTCCGGACACCTGAGAGATCTGCACTGGCTCCCGGTCAACAAGAGAATCACCTTTCGTCTCCTCACCCACGCACACAAATCCCTACACAACCAAGGCCCAGGATACCTCAACAGCCGCCTCAACTTCTACGCTCCCACACGCCAACTGCGATCGACCGGCCACGCCCTCGCCGCCGTCCCCCGCATCCGAAGAGCCACCACAGGAGGAAGATCCTTCTCCTACCTGGCCGCCAAGACTTGGAACTCCCTCCCGACCCCCCTCCGCCTGACCCAGGACCACCTTGCCTTCAGGAAGCAGCTCAAGACCTGGCTGTTCGAGCAGTAGCGGACCCCCCCTCCACCAGCGCCTTGAGACCCTCCGGGTGAGTAGTGCGCTATATAAATGCTCTGATTGATTGATTGATTGATTGACCAGCCCTCATCTAGTGGGAAAAGAGCTGGACAGAGATGACAATTGAGGTCCCCCATGACCAAAATATTTTGGCCCAAGCTCCCAATTTCACCAACAGAATCCTGGCACAATCTGCACTCCAGTTCTCCTATCAGTGCATTACAACCTTCACCCGCTCCATTGTTATAAACATTAAACATGGTCAGTTTTAATCCTTTGCCAGTAAACCGTACCTCTTGAGTTACAGTTTACGGTCGACCATGTGCCAAGGAGGTTCAAGTCTACATATAGCGATAGCCCTCCCATGGCTCTACCTGAACTAGATTTCTTTGCAGGAACAAAGAAACACTTATACCCGTGGATGTGTAGGGAAACGTTGTCAACTGCCCACGTTTCTTGTAAGCAAATTATATTAAATTTGCTTATATACCGGCGCCATTCTATATTGTTAAATTTGGCTGCCAGTCCAGCTATGTTCCAGGACACTATTCTGACTGTCTCATCATCTAACTTCCCACTTTTATCTCCCAAACTTGAAACATATACGGGATCGATTTGCCCATCTGCTACAGCTACATTATCAGTCAGTATGTCCGGAGGACATATATGCTTTGGGGAAGGGACATGTGAATTGCCATTATGGGGTAATTCTGCAGTTAAAGAGGGCACCATTTGTAAATCACCAGTATCCTCGTCTGCTGCACCGCCTAGGACGAGTCAGTCGACTCCCTCCATGCCCGCCAAAGCCGCGAAACGGTAATAGGTGGGCAAGGAGTAGTCAACTTGTTGCTGAGGGATTTGTCTAGATCCACCTCTCTGCATTTGGAGTGAGAACCCAAAACCAGTACTAGCATTCTGATATTGAGATGTAAAACCAGTGTGATTGTTCTGGTAATAAACCGGGGGCTTAAGATTAGGTACCGGAGCCACTATACCTCTGGGGTAAAAGTAAGTCAAATCATGAACAATGATTGAGTTACTGGCATTAAGGGGGAACCAGTTAACAATATGCCTAACTGCTCTCTCATCACGAAAATTTATAATAATAATGTCGCCCATTATATCCTTAGGTCTTTGCCCTAACCATGGGAGACGCCTAACATTAAGAATTACCCCATTTATGTTTGGTGGTAGTGGACAATTCTGACTCAGCCAATATATGACCTTATTTTTCAGCTGGTGCTGATCTTCTCCACTACCATCTTCTAGGACTGGCACCCCTGTTAGAACCACTACGTACGGGACTGCTTCCGGAGGCAGTTCTACTCTAGGCCTCTTAGGTGGAAGTGCCCTGGCAGTTTTATCCTGGCCAGTGGGTTTAGAAGCATTTCCTACAGGATTCGATTTTACACACTCCTGTGCCTCCTTTTCCTTGTTTTTACTGTTTAACCCTGCTATGTTAAGGGGCATTAATTTCCGGGGTTTTGGTTTAGGCAAATTGGTGTTTTTTGATCCTTCTGTGGCGATAATTAATGGGGACAGCCCAGGGGTTAGGGACACTGGTGTTAGTTTAGCTAAATCCTTGATTGCCACTTTAATTTCCCCAACAGCCCGTTCTAATTTCTCCAATTGATGGGTTAAGCCTTTTAGTCTCTCTGCTAATGGCAGTGTGAGTGATTTCATTAATGATTCTATACTGCCCATTAGCTGGACACTAGGTGGATCATTTGTTGAGGTAAGTGTAGGGTTAACCGCTATGGGGGATCTGAGTGCGTTTAGTGTAGAGCTTTTACTGAGTCCGGACTCGTTATTATCAGAGATCTTGTTTTTCCGTAAGGAGTTCCCCCTCTTTCTTCTTCTTTTAAGCGGTGGGCCTTGAGCTCTTATGGTTTTAAAACTTTCCTTTGGATTATGGGCTGGGTCAACTCGGGGTGGCAGAGTGTCAGGCAAGACTTCTAGCTCCAGTGTTATATTACAGTGCAATGCCGACTCATTTGCAATCAAGTCACCAATTGCGACTACTGGGGGAGTTCTCTCCTGCAGAAGTAACGGTACACTATCATTAAAGGATGCCTCGGAGACCTCATTTACAGAGTGGGTGCTGTGGATTGGTGAAATCGCTAGTTGGAGCGAGCCCAAGGATGATCGCTTGTTCTTAATAAAATCAATGGAGCGACGTCTCTCAGCCCGTCGCTCTGCAAGAGCGATTTCCTTATCTATTCCTGGGGCTACTCTAAATATATAGTTATCAAGCGTACGTTGGTTGGTTCCTCCTGATTGTGATTGCTTGGCCTTAATAGGGGACGACATCACCTCACACTTATAAAACCTATTCCAACCATGCAAGTGCAACCCACCCCAAAATGGTTCAGGTAGCAAACTTTATAGACACTCCAATTGAATATTAACTGTATACCAACTTACAACAGCATCATACTAAGTGTCTGGCTGCTGAAATGAACTTCAAAGAGAGGGGGCCCAGCCCAGTCTCCTATGGTCTCTGAGGGCCTCAGAGGGCCCGCCCTTCGCCCCGGGCGCTCCCGCGCAGCGGTAGAGTGAACCTAGTAAAATAGGGCGGGTAACATGCTGTGGGCATGGCGGGCAGGGAGCGCTGACCAGGTGCAGTAGGTCAAGCAGGGACTCCTGGGAGAGCGAGTCCCTGCAGCGTTGCTCTACCGGCCTAGCCCCACAACCAACAGCTTCTCCGGTCTCCTCCAGTTGGCAGTCAGTCAGCGAAGCGGCACCCGCAAAGCGGGTGCGGCGAGCAGTCGCTGTGAGTCACAGACAGCCCCCGGACCCCTCACGAGCAGAACTCCACACAGGCGTCCAAACTCCGGCAAAGGTAGGCGAAATGTCCCGCTGTTCAAAGAGAGGGGGCTGTGCTTTAGGTCCTCGGTGTGCTGTGGGCGTGGCGGGCAGGGAGCGCTGACCAGGTGTAGTAGGTCGAGCAGGGACTCCTGGGAGAGCAAGTCCCTGCAGCGTTGCTCTACCTGCCTAGCCCCACAACCAACAGCTCCTCCGGTCTCCTCCAGTTGGCAGTCAGTCAGCGAAGCGGGTACGGGGAGCAGTCGCTGTGAGTCACAGACAGCCCCCGGACCCCTCACGAGCAGAACTCCACACAGGCGTCCAAACTCCGGCAAAAGTAGGCGAAAAGTCTGTACTAAAAATATATTATCCATACTAGGGATTTAATACTTTTGAGAGGTTACATGCTACAACAGGTTAAGCAACTGAAGCCTTTGTATTGATGAATTTTTCTCTCATTTTCTGAAAGACATTGGGCGAAAAAGTGCATAGTTTTATCACATGGACTGGAAACGGACATGTTTGGGACAAACCAAACTGAGCAATGGTTTTTCTCTCAGCAGTATTAGGCTACATGCTCATAATTCACAACAAAATTCCATTCCTGTACTAATCACAGTTTCACAGCTAAAAGCAAACTTCACTTCCCACAGCGAATTATGTGGTGAAACAACTTTCTTCTTTTAAATGCTGTTCGAAGCATCATCCTTTTAAATTCTATTTGATACTAAGGGGCTCATTAGGGTGGCGGTTGGAAAATCACCCCGACCGCCATGGAAGCGGAAAACAACCGGCCGCTGGGACCATGGAAAAACCGGCGGTCAAATTAGGATCATCTGTCAAAAAAGACTGACCGCGGTGGAACGGGCCCAAGAAAAACCACCCGTAGCGGGCGGTGATGCCCAAAATCCGACCGCGGCGGTCAGAAACGCAGTGGAAAAACAACAACCCGCCACAAGCATAGCGGAGACACCGCACGGGAAATTAGGATATCCCCGATGGTCCCGCGGTACATTCCGATGTTTCCGGCGGAAGAGCTGCAGCATAGCCACCGCTGTGGACGATCCGTGGAAAACATGGCAGACGATGCAAAAACCCCACAATAAGGCCAAACATTGCACAAATCAAAGTAGACATGCCCCCCAAATACACAAAATCACATCCCAATGACACAAACACATGCCAAAAAGAAAAGTACAATTCCCAGGACAACACACACAACACACCTGACAGGAATACTCCATTTGGACACACTCACATAGCTGAGTATAAAACCAGCCCCTTCCCTGACCACAGTCCTTTGCAACACTCCAGAAGAGAAGGGCATTCACCAGATCTGAAGGAGAGGCAAAAGAACACAGGGGCATGTGTACAGGCAGCCAGCACTACAACTCCCACCAGGCACCCTTGTCCCATAGCATCAGCAAGATGGAGCCCTCCCCCCACCCAGAAGCATGTGTCAGCCATTACACAACCCACATCACACTAACAGGTAGGTAGCCATCTTGCCATGGAGGGCTGTAAGTGGGAGGGAAGCCTGCACTACTACTCCCACCATGCCCCCTGGCCCACAGCCCAGCAGAATGGAGCCTTCCCCATCCCACCCAGAAGCATGTGTCCGCTATTATGCTACCCTCAACAAACTAACAGGTAGGTAGCCATCTTTCCATGGAGGGCTGTATGTGGGAGGGAGGCCTGCACTACTACTCCCACCATGCCCCCTGGCACACAGCCCAGCAGGATGTAGCCCTAACCCCATGCACACCCCACCCCACCCCACCCCACCCCGAAGCATGTGTCAGCCAATACACTACCCTCAACAAACTAACAGGTACGTAGCCATCTTACCTGGGAGGGTGTCTGTTGGTGGGAGGCTTTTACCACTACTCCCACCATGCCCCCGGCCCACAGCCCAGCAGGATGGAGCCCTACCCCACCCCACCTAGAAGCATATGTCAGCCATTACACTACTCTCAACAAACTAACAGGTATGTAGCATCTTCCCTGGGAGGGTGTCTGTGGGTGGAAGGCCTGCACTACTACTCCCACCATGCCCCCTGGCCCACAGCCCAGCAGGATGGAGCCCTCCCCCACCCCACCCAGAACCATCGACGTCACGACCAACTCCGAAGATGCCCTCACCACCGCCGAACATCTACACTTCCAGATCCACACCGACCCCAAGACCACCCTCAGAGGAACCCTCGTCTACAGTCCCCCGGGCCCACGCACACAATTCAATGAAGCCATCAGCCCACATGCCCTCGCCTCATCAGACTACATCCTCCTAGGGGACCTGAACTTTCACCTGGAGAACAACAATGACAACAACACCACCACCCTGCTCGCCAACCTCGCCAACCTCGGACTCAATCAACTGGTGAACACCCCCACCCACTACGCCGGCCACACACTCGACCCCATCTTCTCTGCCAGCAGCCACGTTGCCTTCAGCCACTCCTCCGGTCTACACTGGACCGACCACAGCTGCATCCACTTCACCTTTAAGAAGACCACATCCCACCACCGCCCGCAACAGATCCCCCGTAGATGCTGGAGCAAAGACACCGCAGACCAGCTAACCCCATCACTGAGCCAGTACCCAGCAATCAACACTACTGACACCAACGACGCAGCCCGCAACCTCACACAGTGGATCGTCAACTGCGCCGACGCCCTTGCACCACTAAAGAACCCTCCAGGCAAGCCAGGCAACAGGAAAACAACATGGTTCACCGACGACCTCAAAGAATCGAAGAAATCCTGCCGAACCCTCGAGAAAACCTGGCACCTCGAACAGACGACAGAAAATATGACAGCCCTCAAGAACGCCACCCGCAAACACCGCCACACCACCAGCTGATCCGCACGACCAGAAAGACACGTTCAAAGAACGGCTGGACAACAACACACACAACAGCAAGGAACTCTTTGCATCGTAAAAGAGCTCTCCAATCCCAGTGCCAACAGCAACGACATCACACCGTCGCAAGACCTCTGCAACTCCCTCGCCACGTTCTTTCACCGCAAGATCGCCGATATCCACAACAGCTTCGGCGCCCAGACTCCGCCCCTAGCCACCGAACCAACGCCCCCTACAACCACCCTCAGCGCTTGGACTCCCATCAGCACCGAAGACACCGCCCACGCTATGAACACCATCCACTCCGGCTCTCCTTCCGACCCATGCCCTCACCATATCTTCAACAAAGCCGACACCATCATCGCTCCCCACCCACAGGACGTCATAAACAACTCCCTCGCGTTCGCCACCTTCCCAGAGAACTGGAAGCACGCAGAGATCAAGGCCCTACTGAAGAAACCCACAGCGGACCCTAAAGACCTCAAAAACTTCCGCCCCATCTCTCTTCTTACCTTCCCTGCAAAAGTTATTGAGAAGATCGTCAATAAACAGCGGACCGCATTCCTCGAGGCCAATGGATCCCTCGACCCATCCCAGTCCGGATTTCGAGCCAACCACAGCACCAAGACCGCCCTCATTGCAGCCACCGACAACATCAGGACCCTACTTGACAACGGGGAAACAACCGCCCTCATCCTCCTAGACCTCTCAGCCGCCTTTGATACAGTCTGCCATCGTACCCTAATAACCCGCCTCCAAATAACCCGCCTCCACAACGCCGGGATCCAAGGTAAAGCCCTGGACTGGATCACCTCGTTCCTCTCCAACAGAACCCAGAGAGTCTGCGGCCACCGAGATCATCTGCGGCGTACCCCACGGCTCATCGCTCAGCCCAACCCTCTTTAATATCTACATGAGCCACCATTGCACGTAAACACAAAGTCAACATCATCTCGTACGCCGACGACACCCAGCTGATACTCGCCCTCACCAAAAACCCAGCCACTGCCAAACTCATCCTCCTGGAAGGAATGAAAAACGTTGCTGAATGGATGAAACTCAGCCGTCTGAAACTGAACTCAGACAAGACGGAGGTCCTCATCCTCGGACCACCCCCATCCGCTTGGGACGACTCCTGGTGGCCCACAGAACTGGGCACCTCACCGACACCGACTGACCACACACGCAACCTGGGATTCATCCTGGACTCCTCTCTCACGATGACCAAGCAAGTCAACGCCATCTCATCATCATGCTTCAACACCCTGCGCATGCTCCGTAAGATCTTCCGGTGGATCCCTACCGGAACTAGAAAGACGGTCACCCAGGCCCTGGTCACCAGCCGACTAGACTACGGGAACGCCCTATACGCAGGAACCACAGTCAAACTTCAGAAAAGACTCCAACGCAAACAGAACGCATCCGCACGACTCATCCTCGACATACCCCACCACAGCCACATATCAGCCCACCTGAGAGACCTGCACTGGCTCCCCGTCAACAAAAGGATCCCGTTCAGGCTCCTCACCCACGCACACAAAGCGCTCCATGACATAGGTCCCGAATACTTCAACAACTGCCTCACGTTATACACACCAACACGCCAACTCCACTCCGCCAGTCTCGCCCTCGCCACCGTCCCACTGATCCGCAGAACCACCGCCGGAGGAAGATCATTCTCTTACCTGGCGGCCAAGACGTGGAACTCCCTCCCCCCCACCTACGACTGACCCAGGACCACCTCATATTCAGGAAACACCTCAAGACTTGGCTCTTCGAGCAGTGGCGGCACTACCCCCCTCCCCCAGCGCCTTGCGACCCCTACGGGTAAGTAGCGCGCTCTACAAAGGTATTGATTGATTGTGTCAGCCATTACACAGCCCACATCAAACTAACAGTTTGGTAGCCATCTTGCCCTGGAGGGCTGTATGCGGGAGGGAGGCCTGCACTACTACTTCCACCATGCCCCCTGGCCCACAGCCCAGCAGGATGGAGCCCTCCCCCACCCCACCTAGAAGCATATGTCAGCCATTACACTACTCTCAACAAACTAACAGGTATGTAGCCATCTTCCCTGGGAGGGTGTCTGTGGGTGGGAGGCCTGCACTACTACTCCCATCATGCCCCCTGGCCCACAACCCAGCAGGAAGCAGCACCACCCCACCCTGAAGAAGTATGCAGCCATTGTATGGAGCACCTTCACCTAAGAGGTACGTAGCCATCTTCCCTGGGAGGGCAGTTTGGGGGTGGGAGGCCTGCACTACTACTCCCACCATGCCCCCTGGCGAACAGCCCAGCAGGATAGAGCACTCCCCCCCCACCCCACCCAGAAGCAGTTGGAAGCGATTGCACTACACCCAACAAACTAACAGGTATGTAGCAATCTTCCCTGGGAGGGTGTATGTGGGTGGGAGGCCTGCACTACTACTCCCACCATGCCCCCTGACCCACAGCCTAGCAAGATGGACCCATCTACCCACCCCGAAGCATCTGGAAGCCATTGCAGTACACCAAACAACAGTTGATGGACAGAATGCAGAACAATGTCATACATTCACCCCAGTACAGAGATCTGGGCCTAAATCCATCGTTTTTTGCTCACCATGCCATTCCAGTTTGTACCCAGCCATATGCAAATCAGTCATGACCATGTGCCCCATGGGAACAGTCCAGCCCGAACTGTCAAGCCAGGTCCTCCCTGAACTGGAAACAAGCATCCTAGAACCGGTTGCGGGCTTTCAACCCTCATCAGCCAGGATAGCTTGATTCCAGTGGCATGGAGAGCACGGGACTCACGTCTGAGCATACCGTCCCACTCGGCGTGACAAATGCAAAAACAACAGTTGATGGGCAGAATGCAGAACAATGTCATACATTCACCCCAGTACAGATATCTGGGCCTTACTCCATTGTTTTTTTGCTCACCGTGCCATTCCAGTTTGAACCTAGCCATATGCAAATCAGTCTTGATCCTGTGCCCCATGGGAACAGTCCAGCCCGAACTGCCAAGCCAGGTCCTCCCTGTACTGGAAACAAGCATCCTAGGACGATTTCGGACTTTCAGCCCTCATAAGCCAGGATAGCTTGATTCCAGTGGCATGGAGAGCACGGGACTCACGTCTGAGCATACCTGTCCCACTCGGGTGACAAATGCAAAAACAACAGTTGATGGACAGAATGCAGAACAATGTCATACATTCACCCCAGTACAGAGATCTGGGCCTAAATCCATTTTTTTTTGCTCACCATGGCATTCCAGTTTGAACCTAGCTATATGCAAATCAGTCTTGACCCTGTGCCCCATGGGAATAGTCCAGCCGAATTGCCAAGCCAGGTCCTCCCTGGACTGGAAACAAGCATACTACGACCGATTTTGGGCTTTCAGCCCTCATCAGCCAGGATAGCTTGATTCCAGCAAAAAAACGATGGATTTAGGCCCAGATCTCTGTACTGGAGTGAATGTATGTCCATCAACTGTTGTTTTTGCATTTGTCACCCCGAGTGGGACGGGTAAGCTCTACATTGTCACCCACCTTCAAGTGAAGTAGCGGGTGATGAGCTGTTGACGCATGTCGCCACCTTCCTCCTCGCCACTGTCCTCATCATTGGACTCCGGTTGGTGTGCAGGCGGGGGCCTTGGGTCCTCATCATCATCCAGGAGCAGGGGAATCTCCTTGCGAATGTCCAAGTTGTGGAGCATGCAGCATGCCACTATGATCTGACACACCTTCCTGGGCGAGTATGCCAGTGCACCTCTGGTTTTGTCCAGGCAGCGTAAATGTGACTTCAGCAGACCAAAAGTATGCTCCACCACACGGTGTCCTCCCATGGGCCTCATTGTAGCGGACTTCAGCCGGGGTCCTGGGATTCCGCAGTGGGCTCAGCAGCCACGGACGGTTGGGATTGCAGAGTCACCTAGGTATGACAAATAGACATTGCAATGTTGCACAGGCAGAGGGCAGCAGGTCACACACCCAGCACGCCAAACGACTAGGCATTCTCACCCACAATCCATGCACGCTCGGGAAGTAGATTAGCCATCAGCCGGGGCACAATGCTGTTCCGCAGGATATAGGAGTCATGTGCCGAGCCAGGGAATCTGGCACACACATGCGAGATGATAATATCTGCCAGGCACGCCACTTGTACATTAATGGAGTGGTAATGTTTGAGATTCCTGAATATGTGCTCACTTGCCTGTGGTAGCACAAGACCGACGTGTGCAATCAATGGTACCAACAACATGGGGGATTTGCCCAAGGGGATAGAAGTCTCCCTTCACAGCTGGCAGTTCAGCATCCCTGGGGAAATGGATATATCTGTCCTAGTATATCATCATGGCAGACAGAACATCATGCACCATGCTGAACATCGGTTGAGACATCCCACCAGCGCTGGCCACTGTCTCCTGGAACAATCCAGTCGCAATAAAATGGAGGGCTGCCATCACTTTATAAGTTGGGGTGAAAGCTGTTGGATATGTCCGGCGAGGCTGCAGGTGTTGCTCCAACATTTCACAAAGGGGTTTCAGGGTGGCTCGATCATGACGGAATTTGCGGATGATCGCCACATCCTCCATGTCCTCCAGCACTGTCAAGTGATGAAGCAGATTTGGCCTCCTCCTAGTTGAGATGAAAGTGGACACATGTCAATGCAATCCATCATGAAATGTACACAGCATATCACGTTCTGGATGACACAGCGAAAACAAAGACAGACTCAATAATTGAGTGATACACCACATTACATGTGTGTACGTTTGAGCTACACAAAGGGCACACCTGTCTAATTACAATACACAAGTACCTCAAGCACCACATAGGTCAATGTGAATGCACATTGTGATTTGGCCACATTTCACATGTGCACGCCTGGGAGCATGGCATCCAGCCAATGTGTAACAAATCAACAACACTGGCTCATACTTAGCTGCTGTACCTGTTACACCTCAATGCATCATTTCAACTTGGCACACATCCACAACACAATGACCACAGTTGGCACTGAAATGACAATTGCGTTTATGAGCAGACAGAAGAGGCCATGCAAGTAATCACATCATACAGTGAGACGAGCATTGCCTGATTATCTCTGCACCTCAACACATTGACATGTGTACACATTGTAGAGTCCGCTACAACACTATCCTGCCTCATCGACCATCTAATTCATAAGTGACATGTGAGGGAGTACTGACCAATCTATGACACACATACACAAGCATGGCATGTATAGTCACCAGTGGAGTCAATGGGACATTGGCATTGTGTGCACGATGATGTGCCCTTGACCATGTGGCCACTGTGCACTGTAGAATTGTGCCAGATGGCCATTGCCATTGTATGGCCCCCAAATCGCGGTAGCAACCGCCTGTCCCCGGCAGTGTGTCACAGGCACCCCCCAATCACACAGGTGCTGTAGTTATTGGCATGGAGACATGCCCAAATGGCGGTTGACATGCTCCGCCACACATCGCGGTGACTCATGTCATTGTATGGCCCCCAAATCAAGGCAACTACTGCCTTGCCCTGGCGGTGTGTCACCGGCACCCCCCAATCACATAGGTGCGGTAGTCATTGGCATGGAGACTTGCCCAAATGGCAGTTGGGATGCTCCGCCACATATATCTCGGTGCCTCCTGTCATTGTATGGCCCCCAAATTGCGGTAGATAAAGCCTGGCCCCTGCGGTGTGTCACCGACACCCCCCAATCACACTGGTGCTGTAGTCATTGGCATGGAGACATGCCTAAATGGTGGTTGGCATGCTCCACCACACATATCGCGGTGCTTCATGTCATTGTATGGCCCCCAAATCGCGGTAAATACCGCCGGGCCACAGCGGTGTATCACTGCCATGGAGCATGGCCTAGAGCCAATGGGAACGACGGTTGCAGTGGCATGATGCAATTTTTAAAATCGCGGTAGGCATGCTCCGCCACCGCAGAGGCGATCATTGGATGCTTTTGAAAGATGCACCATCGTGGTAGCGCACACCGGGCCCCTGCTATGTATCACCGCCATGGAGCATGCCCTAGAGCCAATGGGAACGATGACTGCGGTGGCATGATGCAATTTTGAAAATCGCAGAAGGCGTGCTCCACCACCGCGGAGGCCGTCATTGGATGATTTTTAATGAGGCAGACCTGGACCACCAATTTCTGTAGCTTGGCACCTTTGAAACGACCCCAGGGGACTATATATGTGTGGGAGGGAACATCACATTTCCGCTGCTCACAGAGCCTGCTGCCAGAGACCGCTGACCTGCTGCTGCCTCCAGGGACTGCTGCCTGAGACCCCTCATCTGCTGCTGCCTCCAGGGACTGCTGCCTGAGACCCCTCATCTGCTGCTGCCTCCAGAGACTCCTACCTGAGAGCCCTCATCTGCTGCTGCCTCCAGGGACTGCTGCCTGAGAGCCCTCATCTGCTGCTGCCTCCAGGGACTGCTGCCTGAGACCCCTGATGACTCAATCCCACCACAGTTGCTCCATGCCACAGTGATGGCAAGGACTGAGAAGATCCGTGCCAGTCCATTCGCAAGCGAGGAGCTGGAGGTGCTGGTGGACAAGGTGCTCACACAGTACCCAAGGCTGTATGGTGCCACAAATGTCGTGGTAAATCATGAAAAGCGGAGGTGTAGGGCAGGGTACTTGTAGTTGTACTGATGCAGTATATGCCTGAGGGTGTGGGGTTGTGTCATGCACTGCATAACATTCAATCTCCAGGGGGAACGTAAGTGTCCCAATGTAACAGGTTGGCCTGCCTGCTGTTGTGGGTATAAATGTACTGAGTTGCGATGTCAGCCATACAGTGACGCAGTATGTTGGTCATGCAGGAGCCAGGACAGTGATTGTTTGGCAGAATGGCTGTGTGTGCCCCTGTTGTCCATTTCAGCGTGAGCCCAGATGGTTTGCACAGTGCCCGCCCACCAAGACAGGGACACATCACTTCACTTACTGTGTTATTCCTAAGTTGTTTTGCATTGGACTCCAGCTATGCACCATCTCAGCCCATTAGATTGCACACGACTGGACTTGTGTTGAGGTATTGCTATTTGTGAGCCCATGTCCCTCAGTGCCACACACATGACATACTCATCGGATCACATGGCAGGGACATTGAGTGCTGCACAGTCTTGCAGACAGTGAGTCCACCCCAGTCACAGATTGATATGTGATGTATGTGTTGCTCAACCATGCTGAGGACTGTAGATGTGTGCAGGCCACATAGGGGTTTCAGTGCTGGCATCCTGCATGTGTGTGAGATATGCAGGGACTGTGTTTCCCCTCACAACTGCCTGCAATCCCATGAGCTTATCCCATGCAGAGTGCCCATGTGAGTTGTACCCTAGTCTCTGATGGACATATCGTAGAATTTGTGACGAGTTTGTCTCTTGCTACTATACTGATAGATGTTGGTACATGACACTGTGTCACTGATCATTTCCCCCTCTTGTCTCCTATGCCTGCAGCTCAAGGTACACCAGCATAAGGCCATGTGGAGGCCCATTGCAGCAAAGGTTCGAGCTCTGGGGGTATCTAACCAACGATGCACCCACTGCCACAAGAGGTGAGACATCAGCCGGCTGGCATAGAACGTGGCAGAGATGACCTTGGGGCTGCTTCCTCGCACTTGGCGGTTGGCACGGCGCAGCATGACACCACTGATGGGCCGCATCTTGTCGGTGACTCAGCCTGAGCTGGATGCACGTCTGAAAGAGCGTCGGTAGCAAGGCAGGGGTGAGTATTTGGGGAGGGTGACTTTGGCTGGGAGCAGCTGCATATGTACAAGGCCTGTGCCAGTGCTGGCCTATGTGATGTTGGTGGAGTGATGCAGTGTCATGTAAGTGGCTGCTGGTCTGGGTGAAAGTGTCATGCATTTGCCCACAATGTTCCTACAAACGTAATTCTCCATACTGTGCATTCCCATTGCAGTGTTAGTTGTGCTCTTCAGGTTTCTTCAGCATTGGGGTAGTTTGGGGAATCACATTGGGAGGGAACAGCAGTTTTCCCAATCTGAGTGTGACTTCATCAATGCATCCATTGCAAGCACCCAGAATGTTGAGGCCTAGACATGTGACAACAATGTGCACTGGTCTTTGGGCCCCAGAGTACAACATGGTGGTTGGCATGGGCTCCTTGCCATTGTGGACTATAATGTTGTAATCGGTGTCTGTGTTGTCCTCTCCTGTTCCATCCGGGTCTGTCAGTGGCAACATGTGGTGTGCCCCCATCATGTCCCTAGGTGTGTGCAGAGCTAGTTGTGTGGCTGGTAGACTACAGCCACAGGCAGGGTGTTGTGCTGTGTGGCCATCACACGGCTCTCATCATTCCGGGACACTGTGAGCGCCCCAAACCATGGCACTGTGGCTGCTGCTTATGCAGTTCTCATTATTCATTATCATCCATATTTATCCTTTTTCATCACTTTTACTCCGTAATTTAACTTCTTTATACATTTTTACTCCATCCAACTCTTTTTTTCACGCAGTGAGGAAGACGGATGTCTCTGAGCAGTTGCCCCTGACGAAGGGCCCCTGGAGGCCCGAAATGCATTGGGTTTTTAATAAACTGCTCTTTGATGAACTTGGCTTTTGTACGTATTCTTGCATGAAGAGGTTCGGAAGGCCCAGCTTGAATATGAGAAACACAGGAAATTGCTTTCCCTTGCATATGGAGTAAAAATGTATAAAAAAGTTAAACTACGGAGTAAAAGTGATGAAAAAGGATAAATATGGATGATAATGAATAATGAGAACTGCATAAGCAGCAGCCACAGTGCCATGGTTTGGGGTGCTCACTGTGTCCCGGAATGATGTGATTTACTAATACGTGCCACAGAAGCTGGGCACGTCACCATTGAGCACGCCATGTAAAAGAATTTTGGAACGACAGTGGAACTGGATGAGATTAGGAGTGCAACCCACCCCCACACGTTGTCATCACATGGCTCTGTCATGACAGATAATAATGGTTACATGCACTATTGGGGTCTATGTAGTGACTGCAGGTTGTGGTGTGCAACATGTCAGTTTGCACACTGGGGAGAGAGCGTCCCAGGTGAGGTAGAGCTATCAGTGGCTTGGCAAGCCGAAGGGCTGCTTGGACCAGGTGGTGTAGTGGCACATGGAGGTGGAGTCATGCAGACCTGAGACACAGTGTGGGTGGGAGATGTTTGAGGGGTGCCTTTTCATTTCTTGGGGATTCGAAATGGCTTCCCTGCACTGGGATTAATGGGAAGTGGTGTGGACACAACAGGCACACACACCAACAAAGCTGCATCAGGTGCAGACACTGATACTCCCTCTGGGGACGTGCTGGAACCAGCGGAACGCTTGGTCTGGCTTCGCCTTTGACCCTCCTTCCCCTGTTTACCAGGTGTACCCCCTACAGTGCCCTCCTTCCCCTGCTTCACTGGGCTTTGAATGGGAGTCGAGGTGGTGGGTGAATCTGCCTTGGAGCCCTTCTTAGGTGTACCCTTTCCATGCACCACCTCCTCAGTGGGCACAGAAACTGCATGCCTCTCTTTGTGAGATGCTTTAGGGACAGGGGAGTCCTTAGCTGGGAATGCCTATGAGGCATGTGAGCCTGAGGTCTGCTTCTTAGCTTTTTGGGTCTTGATTTTGCCTGACGGGCTTTTCTCATGCATTCTAGGCTGGCTTTGCTCTTCTGTGGGGATGGTGTCTGTGGGCGGGACCGCTTGGGTTGTTTGTGCTGTGTGCTTCGTGTGCTGTATCGTGACTGTGACGCATGTGAACCGTGGTCACCATCATCAGATATGACCACTACCTGGGGGGTGGACAAAGACTCTTTTGTACTGCATTGATTGCATTGGTTTGTTCTGTTGCTGCCACAAACCTGACCCTGCTTCTATCTCTCATGCAGATTCACCAGTGGTCACGAGGGACAGGAGCCGGACACCAGTGGGGTGAGACTAGCACTACAGCTGCACAGGAGCCCAGTGACACAGATGTCACCAGTGCCTCAGAGGGAGCCCTGAGTCTGCAGGAGGATTCCCAGCATGAGACGCAAAGTACCACATCATCGTGACGCATCCATGTTGGCGGGCACAGGGAATGGAGACCCTGCATCATCTTCAACCACACAGCGGCCAGTGCCCACCCTCCCAGCCACTTCCTCTGGTGCTGCCCGAGTCCGGGTCAGTAAGAGGGGACAAGTTTCCGTCACACCTGGCACCGCTGCCACTGTCCCCTCTGCTGCCCTCAGAGCTGAGTCTGTTGATCTTTTGCGCCAGCTTTGTGTGGGCCGGACAACTCTGCTCAATGCCTTCATTGACCATGCCAAAAAATTAGCCCAGGTGGTTGCTTTCATGGAGGGCATACATTCCGATGTGGGTGGGCTGCACTGTACTGTCCAGGCTTTGTCCTCCACATTGACGTCTGCCCTTCAAGAGGCACATACTCCCATTCCTGCTCCAGAGTCTTTGTCCACCCCCCAGGTAGTGGTCATATCTGATGATAGTGACCACGGTTCACATGCGTCACAGTCACGATACAGCACACGAAGCACACAGCACAAACAACCCAAGCGGTCCCGCCCACAGACACCATCCCCACAGAAGAGCAAAGCCACCCCAGAATGCATGAGAAAAGCCCGTCAGGCAAAATCAAGACCCAAAAAGCTAAGAAGCAGACCTCAGGCTCACATGCCTCAGAGGCATTCCCAGCTAAGGACTCCCCTGTCCCTAAAGCATCTCACAAAGAGAGGCATGCAGTTTCTGTGCCTACTGAGGAGGTGGTGCATGGCAAGGGTACACCTAAGAAGGGCTCCAAGGCAAATTCACCCACCACCTCGACTCCCATTCAAAGCCCAGTGAAGCAGGGGAAGGAGGGCACTGTAGGGGGTACACCTGGTAAACAGGGGAAGGAGGGTCAAAGGCGAAGCCAGACGAAGCGTTCCGCTGGTTCCAGCACGTCCCCAGAGGGAGTATCAGTGTCTGCACCTGATGCAGCTTTGTTGATGTGTGTGCCTGTTGTGTCCACACCACTTCCCATTAATCCCAGTACAAGGAAGCCATTTCGAATCCCCAAGAAATGAAAAGGCACCCCTCAAACATCTCCCACCCACACTGTGTCTCAGGTCTGCATGACTCCACCTCCATGCGCCACTACACCACCTGGTCCAAGCAGCCCTCCGGCTTGCCAAGCCACTGATAGCTCTACCTCACCTGGGCCGCTCTCTCCCCAGTCAAGTGCTCCTGGTGTCCCCGACACAATGCCAGCTCCCAGTCCGCCTGACAGCCAAGTCTGAGTAGTAGTCCCCCTCTCACACCTGGTTTTTACACAGGTGGGCCTGTACTGCCCATTGTTAACCCCCAGACTCTGTTTCTGCCCATGGAAGGGTACAGTTGCACACATTCCCTGTGCAGATTCTCATGTACTCACTCTGCACTTTGCCCTGCCCACTGGGCTTCCTTTTTTGCCCTTGCCTGTGCAGATTCTCATGTACTCGCTCTGCACTTTGCCCTGCCCACTGGGCTTCCTGTTTTGCCCTTGCCTGTGGAGATTCTCAAGTACTCGCTCTGCACTTTGCCCTGCCCACTGGGCTTCCTGTTTTGCCCTTGCCTGTACAGATTCTCATGTACTCGCTCTGCACTTTGCCCTGCCCACTGGGCTTCCTGTTTTGCCCTTGCCTGTACAGTCTCTCATGTACTCACCCTGCACTTTGTCCTGGACACTGGCCTTGTTGCTCTTTGCTGTGTTGGACTCTTCCCTGTGCAGCCTCTCTTGTACTCACCCTGCACCCTGCACTTTGCCCTGGACACTGGCCTTGTTGCTCTTTGCTCTGTTGGACTCTTCCCTGTGCAGACTCTCATGTACTCGCTCTGCACTTTGCCCTGGACACTGGCCTTCCTGTTTTGAGCTTGCCTGTGCAGATTCTCATGGATATGCTGTGCACCCTGAACTGGCCACTGGCCTTCCTGTTTGACCTTGCCTGTGCAGATTCTCATAGATATGCTGGGCACCCTGAACTGGCCACTGGCCTTCCTGTTTTGACCTTGCCTGTGCAGATTCTCATGGATATCCTCTGCATTTTGTGCCTTGCTCTTCTCTACTCTTAGTGCCTATCTGTGCAATATGTGAATAAAGACAGTTACTCCTGTTGTCTGTTTTGTCTTTGTCCTTACTGAATAAAGTTATTTTAGTGTGTGCATATGGTTGACTATGCCCCATGCTCTGTGTGCTACTTCAACATTGCCAATGTCTTTGCTCGCCTACTCTTTTTTTCACAGGGGTGACAGGGACTTCAGTTCTTCCTGACACTGATGCTTGTGGTGTCTACGATGACAATTTAGCCTGCACTGCAGTAGTCATTTTCATGCATTTTCAATGTTGGATATTGTCTTCACATGTCATGTTGGGGGACACTGCCAGCATAGAATGTGATTCTATCCACAGATTTGCAGGCAGGCTGGGCAATGCCATGATGTATGTGTGTTGTACCTTTATTTGAGCCCAGCAGTGTATGTGTGTTCCATCTTGTGATGGCCAGTCATCTTGGTCCCATGGCCTACCTTATATGTGTGCCTTTGGGTAGTCAAGAAGTGTGCAGTGTGAGGGGTGTGACTTTGCAGGGAGTGTTGATGTGTGTGTGCCCCCGCATTGTCAACAACACACGTGTCTGCCAGGATTTGGGTGCCTGTTGTTTGGATTGCTCAGCCCTGTGGATGTAGTTGTATGTTTCACAAAAGATACTCCAATCACACTATATCATGACAGGTTGTCAGATGGCATGTAATGTGAGGATAAATTATGCTATGTGTGGTAGTGAGGATTGTGAACTTACCCACTTAGGGTATGAGGGTCATGCTAGTCATGTCCGTGTGTTTGGGGGGAAAAAACTAGTTCTTTCTAGTTACCCTCACACACCCTATGGGTGTCATGCTTCATCATCGGGTCACCCCGACCTCGAAAAGTCGAGGTAGGCTCAACCACAGTGTTGGGTAGCTCTTTAGATAGATGGAGGAAGGGGGACTTAAAGATAAAAAACCTCAATCAGACCCCTGGTTTCCCTTTATTCTTGGGTCTGGTTGGGCTATTAAAATTCTAAAAAGCGGGTCTTATTTGGATTTTAATGGTCCTAAGACCCTAGTGCCGACATGTTTCTGTCCACGGGGGCCATAACGGTCCAGGACTTTCTTCAGGGCTATAGGAGAAACCCCCTCTATGTGTAGGGAATTAAAGGAAGGAGGTCCCTATCCTATTCGTGTAGTGAGGGAAGAGTAGCTTCTCCTCATGTATTATAAAAATGTCTCTGTATTGCCAGGCTACATCTGTGGGGCAAGAAATTACAAGGGGACATAATTATAGACATACTGTGTATATATAAGATTCTTAGTGCATAATCCATAGTAGTGCATGCTTCATTCTGTGTGCATGCCATAACCGTGGAGTAATAACCCCACTCAGTGCCATCCATCCACCTCGTGATGTGACAGGCTTCCAAAAAGTGACACACTTGTTGCGTCATCCTCTATATTCTAATGCCTATTCGGTATTTAGGACAGTGAGGCAATGAATAAAAAACCAGTAAGAGTAGTCTCAATTGCAAGAAGGTGGACACATTATTGATTATTAACAGAAAAGCAATATCGTGCACTCAACACAACATTCATACATACATACCACATGCACATTGGTATCTACATTCGCACTTACCCAATTTGGGGGGCTTCGTGCTTCTCAAAGGACCGAGATATGCGGTGTGGTGGTCCTAATGTAATAGTAGAGAAACAGAGATATGTGGCGAAAATTATTATTGCGGGAGATCGTTTCCCGTAAGCATAGGATATGGTGGTTTCTTAAAAAGGAAGAGAGAGTGCCTGCGAGCTAGTCTTAAGTTCAGGAGGACTCGGCTCGGGTCAGGGGCGTATCATCGGTCACTTACTCCGTTCGAGGTCTCACCGGTCAATTTCATTTATGGTGGTCCCGGTCCCCGGCTCTGTGAGAGTGAGCGGCTGGGAGATCGATATTTAAAAACCTTTACGGCCGTGTATCCTCGTTTCCGGGTTCCGCGTTGTCATGACACGTGATCCGGACTTTGCACGCTGACGCTAGGTCACGCGTGCCCCGCCTTCCGGTTTCAGTGTAAAGGATGATGGGACAAGTAGTTCCCAAATCCGTTTTGAATATTCTGAGCTTTTTTGGCAGACCAGGCTGGCAGAGAAGTGGGAAAATACGTTTGTGTAATTATTTAGAGGAGATCCCATTGAGACCTTAATAGTGTGGAATCCATATCATACAATTTAAGGTCATGTTCATGATAATCTCGTCACGGAAAGTTAGGCATAGCGTGTTTTTTTTTGTGTGCAAGTCATTCTATATGTTATGTGATAAGGGACTGTGTAGATGGATATTGTGCACATTCCGTCAGGTTATTATTCACATTCCAGCAGGTTATATTGAGTGACACACAAAGTATTTCGGGGCGATTTCACATGGCTAAATGTAGGTGTGTCTGGGAAAACTACATAGTCAATCTAATTTTTTCAGCTGGCCCCATGGTATAGAGTAATTTAGTCCCACCTCATGTGTTTTTAAACGGTACACCCACCGCTGTCCTTTCTCCAATAGTACTTTTTGTAAGTTATTGGTGGCTTTTACCTTCTCAATCACGGTCCATCTGATATCCGTGTCCTTTTTCAAATTGTTTTTATTACACCAGACCAGCATTTAAAGTACAGACAGCACGCAGTAATCACATATATTACATACAAACGTTCTGCAAAAAACCTGTTATTCACAGTAAATTCCAGATTTGATCATGCAACATCACGCCACTGCGTTAATTTTTTGGGCAGTATTGACATTTTCATCATTGACAAAGAACATCTGATTTACCTTCCCAAGTTGTAGTACAGAAGAACAGTGTAACCAATACATGCGGGATCACTGAACCATATCCACCCTCAGGCACGTGTCTCCCAGTGTCGCTAAACACCCTGCCCCTATGCCTCCCCATTCTCATCTTGTTGTTCCAGCAGGTAGTCAACTAGTGGTTGCCAATAGTCTTTCGGTCTGGAGGTCTGCGGTAGTTCCTCCTCATACGTCCCCATTGTTTCCTTGCAATATAACATATCTTGGATCCAATCCTTAAATCTGGGCAGCCTTTTGCTACCCCACTTTATTGCTATACGTCTTTTTGCCAGTAATAGCGCAACAGCTAACCGTTTCCTTCTTCCAATCTGTTTGATCCTCAACGTGCCTAGCAGGCATACCAATGGGGAGTGTGGGATATGTTCCTTTTAAATGTGTGTAAGCGCAGTCATCACCTCTTGCTAGTACGCGGTGAGGACAGGGCAGGCCCATGACAGATGCAGGAAATCGGCTTGGGGCGCCTGGCACCTCTGACATTTATCGTCTACTCTAAGGCCAAACTTATGCAACTTGACCGGTGTGTAGTACGTTTGGTGCATGAATTTAAAATGTATAATGCGCAGAGTGCAGTTGGATGTGAGTAGGCCTATTTGCGCACAACTATAATTCCATTCATCTTCCGAGATAGTCATGCCCGTCTGCTCTTCCCATCTTAGTAGCGATCTATTGGTATCCCATGTCTGTTCGTGCTGGGATGCTGTGTACAGTCTATTGACCAATTTAGCTCGTGTTGATGCTGTTAGTAAGATTTGTAAGGCCTGTAGTGTTGGCGGTTTGTCCGGGAACATTTCATACAGGTCTTTAATTGCGGCTTTTAGTCTGTGATAGGCAAACATTTTTAGTGGTGTTTGGTGGGCACACAGCGTTGGACTTTGTAAGGATATAAACTTATTGTGAGGAAACACCGAGCCAATTGACGGGAGGCCCATGTCCCCTAGTTCTCTATTCATCCGCTGTTCGTATGTGACTGACAGTTTGGGGGTGGTTCGCCAGTGGGAGCGCCGGAGAATACATTGGGAGTTTTTTGGCTCGTGTTGCCAGCGTGTGCCATGCCCTTCACGTGCATTTGACAGGCTGAATTGTGTCGTTGGTGTAGTGGCTCACCGTATCTGCAAAGTATTGCATCATTTTTTTAGGATATACGCTATCCGTTTCCACCGCTATGTGTGGTATAAGCGCGTGTGGTTGTAGCCAGTAGTGTGCCTGTGCGCAGTAATAGTATAGTTGAAGGTCAGGAGCTGCGAATCCTCCCAGGTGGTAAGGTTTTGTGAGTGTCTTCCAGCTTACCCTCGGTCGTTTCCCCAAACACGTGAGTTGCTGTATCGCCGAGCGCAACCTGTTGAAAAACGCATTTGTGAGCCATACTGGGATATTCCAGAATAAATGCAAAAATCTAGGTAAGACTACCATTTTCTGCCATGCTATTCTGTCAGCTATCGACAGTGGGAGTTTAATCCATTTTTCCACCGTGTCCTCCAATTTGGACATGGCTACTCCGTAATTTTCTTTGAGCACTACCTCTGGATCCCTGTGTACCCATATTCCCAGATATTTCACCGGACCTGTTTCCCATTCTAGTGGGTAGTCTATTGTGGGTTGCGGGGTCTCTGTCGTCAACGGTATCACCACCGATTTATCCCAATTTATACTTAGGCCAGCGTATTGTTCATATTTGATGTATTCTCTAATCAATGGGTTCAGGTTTGTCTCTGGGTATCTGGTGTACGGTACCATGTCATCCGCATAAAGCGAAATCCCAATAGGCCGCAGAGAGAACTGCAGCGCCGACTCTGGGTGTTTTTGTCTGATTTTGCATGCCAGTGGTTCTACAATGAGTGTGAACAATATAGGGGACAGTCGACAGCCCTGTCTCGTCCCGCGACTTATGCCCATGCTATTTGAGGTGCTTCCGTTAATTCGAACTCTCGCCCTAGGTTCATTGTATAGTAAGGCTATCCATTTGAGAAACGAGGATGGGAAACACATTCTTGTCATGACAGTAAACATGAACTCCCATTCCACCGAGTCAAACGCTTTCGCTGCATCTAAGAGTGCAGCTGAAGCTGGCAGATCCGGGTCCAGGCTTTGGTACATTGTAAATATTGTTTGTACGTTTTGTGTTGTGGATCTGAAGGGGATGAAACCTGCCTGATCTGGGAGCACCAGAAACCCTAGCAGCAATTGTATTCTAATAGCTAGTATTTTCGCTAAGATTTTGACATCGATATTAATGAGGGAGAGAGGACGGTAGGATTCGCAATTTGTAAGGTCCTTTCCAGGCTTAGGGAGTGCTATCAGTAACGCTTCTCTTAAAGTCTCCGGGAGGAGCCCCTCCTCATACGATTCCTCATACATTTGGGCTAAATGTGGTAATAATAGGTCCCTGTACTCCTTATCAAATTCGCCCGGCAGTCCATCTAGTCCTGGGGCCTTGTTATTTGGGAGCAAGTTAATAGTGTCCTTAAACTCATCCTCTGTTAGATGGTTTCCTAGAAAAGCTCTGTGCGTATCTGATAGCCAGCCTAGTTCTATGTCATCTAGGTAATCATGTATTTCCTGTCTAGATTTGGTGATCCGCGTGGTGTAGAGCGTGGAGTAAAACTTCTGGAAACTGTCTAAAATGGCTACTGTGTCGTAAACCGTTTCGCCTTGACCATTATTTATGTGTGTTATCTGAGTGTTGTTTTGTATGGATTTGATCTTGTGCGATAGCACCCTTCCTGGTCTGCCTCCCTCACCATATGCCCTTGCCTTGTAGTGTTTTGAGAGGTATTTTATTTCTGTGTCCGCGTATTCACGATATGTATCAACTTTGCTTCTTATGTCAGCCTGAATGAATTCTCGCGGTGTGTCTGCGTACTCAGCTTCCAGCGTTCGGATGTCTGACTCCACCATGACTAATTGCTGTCTAATGTCTTTAAGTATCCTGGCGTGTTTTCCTATGCAGTGCCCTCTTATGGTTACCTTAAAGGCTTCCCACATCGTCAGCGCACTATCCACCGACCCCTCATTTGTCTGGAAAAAGTTTGCAATAGCCTGGTGTAGTTCGCTTCTGAAAACTTGATCTTTCAGTGCAGATTTGCGGAGGCGCCATGTAAATTGCCTTGGTGTGTGTGTGGGTATGTCTAGGACCATCCGCACCGGGGAATGATCTGTATTAGGACCGTATACAGAGACTATCTGTGCCACCAAAGTTACCACGTAAAATAGCAAACCGACCCTGGTCATCTGTTACCGTGTCTATGAGAGTGAAAGGAATAGTATGTCTAATCATGAGTAGCACCCCTCTAGCATAATTGGAATATGATGACATTATCCGTGTCTGTGCCCATTTGTATCCGATCCCACATTCTCTTACGGGGGTTATGTGCGTCTCCTGTAGGCAGGCCACATCTACCTTATGTCTGTCTAAATATGCTATCATTTCTCTGATCTTCCGCGGATCATGTAGCCCTCTCACGTTCCACGTTAGGAAGGTCAGTGTCCTGGTTTGCTTCAGATTATTTGCCATAGCTTGCTGTTGCCCGCTCTATCTACCTCTGTGAACACGCAGGGATGCAGTTCTCTTTGAGCATGGTGTCTGCCTCTGCAACCGTCTGTAGCTGACTGGTGAATTTTATGTTTACTCCTCCCTCCCTCCCCCCTCCCACTTCGTCTCTTGCCCCATAACGAAGACATATTTCCTCCCCCTTGCATATTCCTACCCTGCCCCAAACAAATAACAGTTGTGTTATACACAGGTGGGCGAAAGCTGCCTTGACTCAACCCCTGTTGTAGTGAATCAGGGGGGGGGGTGTACTTGAACATTTAGAAGCACTAGATGTGTGCACTCCAACCCTTTTGTTAGGTATTCAATTTAAAATAACGATTTGCAACATAATCAACAATAACAGCTTGTGATCCGTTACCACTACTGTAGTGTAGCCTTATCAAAATAACTATGTCCCAATGGGAACTTATCTGGAGCTCTGGACTGTGTTTCACCGCATAGTGTCCCAACCAGGTCACATCTTGTCTCTGTGTCTTGTCTTTTATCAGTGACCCAGTGTCCAACTGTACCTTCGTATATAATGCTTCCCCTTGCATCTCATCAAGTCCCTTTTTCTGGATAGCCTTCACCTCTCCCGCTTATTGGAGGGATATGTGTGCAGTCAGGAAAAGTTCACTCCACATCTGACATGGCATCTCTTTCTTGGGGGTCTGTCCCGCGGCGATCTCCTGCGCTCACCTTTCGTTTTTTTCAGTTGTAAGTATTTCATAATGTCTTTGGGATCATTGAAGATTTTTGTAGCGCCATTGTCCGTAATCTTTAGTCGTGCAGGGTACAGCATGACGTATGGGATTTGCAGTTTTTGTTTTGCCGTTCCGTACTTTTTCCTCGCTTCCTGCACTGTTTGGGTAAAATCTGGATATAGGGCTATATCCATTCCTTCGTGACGCAATGTCCCCAGTTCTCTCGCTTTTCTCAGTGCTGCATCCCTGTCTCGATAATTTAGTAGTTTGGCAATTATGGGCCTTGGTCTGGTGCCCACTGGAGGTTTAGGAGCCAGGGATCTGTGTGCCCTCTCTATGATAAACACCTCTGAGAATATGTCTCTTCCTAGGAGTGTTATCAGTAGTTGTTCCACGTATTTCTCCATGGGGCCAGTGTTGGTGGTTTACGCAATTCCCATAATGCGTATGTTGCTCCTTCGAGATCTGGCTTCCAAATCTTCGGTTTTTGCCGCTATCGCCGCCAGTTGTTTGTCAATTCCGGTTTGTTTGGCACTTATTTGGTTGTTAGTATCTTCCACATCCGATATTCTCCTTTCTGCCATGTCAATTTGCCCAGTATGTCGGTCTAGTCTCTCAGACATGTGGTCTACTCTGTGAGTTAGCGTGTCAATTTTACCGTCGATGTTAGATAATGCAGTCTGTATTGATTGAAACATTGATTGGACATTATCCACTGGGATCCCGCTTGTTTGCAACCCCGACGGCGGGAGCGCTTGCTGATCTGCTTCTGACTGTTCCGGGGCCTTCTTTGATGCCTCAAAGTTTATTTTAGGCTGGTTCTTATCCGGTTTGCCCATTATTGCAGTGGTGTGGCGCACACACCTCCTTCTACCTGAACTGGCGAAAACGCGCTTCCGTCGGCGCCAGTAGTATCCCTATATGTCAGAGGGCACAGTCTGCATTTGGATCCTGGCGGTTCGTCGGCCCCCTCCGAGTTCAGCGCCCCTGTAGTGGTCGGTTTCTTTCTTCTGCAGCCCCTCTATGTGCTGTCGCCTCCAGCCCACTGCAGTTGCAGAATCTGGTCGTTGTCTTCTCAGGCGGCTGGGAAAAAAAGAAAACCGCTTCTCCCTTGCACCCTGTCTCAGCCGATGCAATCTGTCACTGTTTCGAATAGCGTCCGTGTGTTGCTTTGTGCCCTCCCGTGTTATTGTCACATGGATACTATTGTGTTGCACCTCATCAGCACAGAGCCTTGTATATTTCTATGTGGCGCTGTGTAGCATGCCTGATGTCTAATTGGGCTTACGAGCACTTTAGGACTGTTTAGTTTGGTGTATGATTCCTCAGAGGGGCACTTTACGCTTTTTAGCACTTTCAGATTGCACTTTTACATAATTTTGGGTTGCGCAGCATGTTTCAACCTCCCTCTGGCGTGGAAACTCGAGTATTGGGCTGCGTGCACCTTCTCTTCCGTGCCGGTGCCTGATTCCGTTCCGTTTTACCAGGTGCTGCAGTCTTGCTCCCGCGTGTACACAGGGCCGCGTTGCGCCGTCAAAATGCCCGCTCACGCTGTTATGTGCTCTTTCGCCTTATGCGTCTTCGGTGCAGCCGCATGGAGGATTTTATATTTCTGTCTGCCCCCAGTGTACTGATTTCCCTGGTGAGGCTCGCAGGAAGGAGCGGGGGTCCCGTGGGGCACGCAGCTGTCCCGTACCTGCTCCGGAGCCGCGGCTGCAAACTCTTCCACACCCGGACTGTCGGAACTCCGGCCGGCGTACGTGCCCCACGTCACGGCCTGTGTCGCCGCCTCAGGCCGATGCTTTGCGTCAGTTATTTCTCGGCAGGCCTCCCTTACTGCTTGGGCTGTATCTCCTTCGCAATCCACTCTGGCGGGTTCCGCTTTTTACCGAGTGCGTTTGAGGTGTGTACGGATCCTCGGTGGCAATTTTGGGTTCGAGTGACCCGGTTTCGTGCTGGATTAGGATGAAATATTAGTCCCCCTCGAGGAGTTCGCTCAAAGCGCGGCCATCTCGTGTTGTGGCTAGCTCCGCCCCCGATATCCGTGTCCTTATGGTGGTTCTCCACATAGTGGGCTGTCAGTCTGGTTGCTGTAATAGCTCTTTGCTAGTATGTAGAGCGCCAACAGAAAGTATTTGTGTAATAGCTCTCCTGATAGTACTCCTATGTTCACAGATGCGAGTCTTTACTTTGTGTGAAGTCATCCCTACGTATAGCAGGTGGCAAGGAAATTTTATGAGGTAAATCACCGCCTCTGTATTGCAATTTGTATGCGACCTCTGTTCCCAAGGGGTGGATAAGCCCAGATCAAGGTGCTTAGTGTGTTCCGTGAATTCGCATACTATGCACATACCACACGGGAAATGTCCCATTACCGGTTGTGCGTTCCAAAGGGTAGGTTGAACATTAATTCTAGGTTGGAAGCTGTTGGTGTGGACCAGTGAGTCCCTTAGACTTCTGTTCTTTTTAAAAGAACATGGGTTTCTCAAATGTTAATTGGTTGGAAGTCAATATTCCCCATTTCTTGTTTATGATCTTTTTCACCTCATTAGATGAGGAGTGAAACGTCGTGACACAGATCAGTTGTTGTGGTTCAGGCCGATCATGAGTTTCTAGGAGCGACTCTCTAGGTGTGTTTCTTGCTCTTTTTCTGGCATTTCTGATGATTTTGGGTGGGTATTTCTTCTCTTGGAGTTTGTGAGTGAGTATCTTAGCCTCTTTTTTGTAGTCCTGAATGTTGGAACAGTTCCTATGGATGCGTAGAAACTGTCCTACAGGTAAATATTCCCTGAGAGTACGGGGATGAGCACTGTCAAACCTCAGCAGGCTGTTCTTGTCAGTTGTATAGGGAACTGATCAAGGTGCCATTATCAGAGATGATGTTGATGTCTAGGAATGGCACCATCTCCCTATCTCTATTCACTGTGAAGTGTAGGTGGGGGTTTCTCTGGTTGATCCAGCTCTCAAAGCTTCTCAGGCTTCCTTCGTCCCCTTTCCATATCATGAGGATATCGTCTATGTATCTATACCACCTACATATGTTGGTGGTGTACGGATTAGGGGCCCAGATGTGTAGGTCCTCAAATTGACTCATATACAGGCAGGCTATGCTCGGAGCAAAAGTACTGCCCATCGATGTTCCGTGGGTCTGGAGGTATAGTTGGTCCTCAAATTTAAAGAGATTCTCGGTTAGTGCTAGACGGATGAGGGATACAATCCATTCCACAGGTGCTGACCATTCCCATTCCTCTTTATTAAGTAAGTCTTCTATGACGTTGATGCTCTCAGATTGTGGTATGCTAGTGTAAAGCGCCTCAACGTCAAGGCATACTAGTATGTTGTCATTTGGGTCATATTCAATGTCCACTAGAAGGTTGAAAAGGTGTTTGGTATCCTGTACAAACGATTTTATTTGTTTCACCAATCGGCTCAGAAACCAGTCGGTGTACTGGGACAGGGGTTCCAAAACTGATCCAATCCCGGATACAATTGGTCTACCCGGGGGTGGTATTTTGTTTTTGTGGATCTTTGGAATAGTGTAGAACAACGGGATTCTAGGTTTGTAGCAGGGATTCCGTTCTCCTACAGAACTGTGCATAGAGACTTGGAACCTCAGTGAATTAGGGTGTGCCAAAACTCACCTTAGTACCCCAAATCCCCTTACCAAGCTAGCTACAGTGTCTCATTGGTCATCACAAACTCCCAATGTTTAGACAAACCAGAACATGAACTTAGAATACCTCAGGTCACGTGGAACACATGAACACTCTTTCGTTATACAATCATTTCAAACCAGAACGAGGAGTAAATGAGGACTCGTGCACATTTGAAATGTTTATTTTCTAATGCAGTGTTCTCAAACGCAGTATCTTAGATAATACAAGCAAACATATTATAAGAAGCAAAGGTATCAGCATAGTTACTAGTCCATAGAATGCAAAAGGTGACAACATGCTAAAATGCTGAACTGAATAGGGTTTAACAACACCTAATTCTCACCCTCCCTATCTAGTATATTATATTATATCTAAGAAGGTCTCTTTGGGTTTTTGCAGGGCGGCCCCATACCTCAAGATCCTAGTGGTAAAGGATCACATCATCTTCCACCAGCTCTCTGCATGCGAAGCACCATCAAGTGTGTAGTGTGCTGTGTGTGGAGCAATATTAAACGTGCCTAAAGCCAGAATTTGGCTGCCGCTTGCATGTATGTTATGTCTAGGAAGGTGCGAAGATCACACCTCACAACAACACCGTGTCGTGTTATCCTTGAAGGCTTCAGCACTCACTGTACAGACACAGTTTACCAAGCAAAGCTGATATCAGAGCAATAACATATTATTCTTGTGTAAATCACAACGCTCTACTAGGCTGAAAGCTAAAACAACAATTATGTGTCGTGTGTAGAAGCAGCAAAAGGTAAAATGGCGTTTAAACATTTAATAAGCTCATGCTAACTTAACACAGTATATAGGCAATGAGTAACTATATGACATCCCCCCATGATCCGAGCACGGAGAAGATAAGATAAGATAAGGCAAGGGGCTCATTATGAAAGCAGAGTTCAAGAACGATCAGCCAGGTCAAATTTATAATAGGTAGAAAAAACGTTTTCGTCAGCCAACAAAAAAATTCCAATTTGACAATTTAGTGCCCACTTTTACTCAAGTCAATAGGTCTAGTGGTAAAAAATGTCTACATAATTTTGAAAAAAAAAATATTTAACTAATAACGGATTGTCATCAAAGGCCTTGAATGCGCTCAGGCCAGGACTGAATATGCAAAATAAGCAGCAACAGCCTCCAGCAGAAAGTCACTGTCATCATTCGAAAACAGTTCAGTCATCCAATTTAATAGCGGGAAAGAACATACGTGCTCCTCAAGTACCGGAGTCTCTAGCATCATCAATAAAACTTTGTTTCAAGAAATCTTGGGCTGCTGCGAGTATATTCCAACGACCCATTAGTCCATGCATCGCTGCCAAGGCCATAATCCTTTCGTCAGAACAAAACAACTCATGAGCAACTAAGGGACTTAAAATCCACGTCAGGAGACACCGTCTTGCAGAGACACAAATCAAGGGCCCACTCGAAATCGCAGCTCAGGCAATGAAATACAGGCTGGACACATGTGAAATAGGAAAATCGAAACGATAATCCATATGCTGCGCTTAAGGTGGCAAGCGGCAGTGTGCCATAGTATTCAAGCATCCTGTTGCGAAACAGTGCCAGGTGGGGCTGCGCGTCGTGTAACACAGGATGGGCATCCATTTTTAATAAAACTAAATATCACCAGAACGCCTGCAGCCAGAGCCAGCAAAACTGGAAATCCACCAAATAAGCTCAAAAATATCGAATGAAAGATAGCAGGAATCACTCCAAATATCTTTTCAAATGAAGTCACAAGACCACTGCTAACTATCTTAAACAAGCATTAACAATGCAATGGTCTCGGCATTGTTAAAGTTAGAGCCATTGGCATTGCTCATGACATTATTTTTATTTATGTTTTTGTTTTGAAAACATAAATAAATGACATTGTCATTTACAATGCCAATAGCTTAATCGCTCGCAAATGCGAGACCTATTGCATTTGCACCCACACAGAGCCGCCCACACAAAGCCACCCACACACACATACAGAGCCGCCCACACAAAGCCACCCATACACACATACAGAGCAGCCCACAGAGTCATTCACATAGAGCCACCCACACAGAGCCGCCTACACACAGACAGAGCCACCCACGCACACACAGATACACCCACGCACACAGACAGACAGAGCCACCCACACGCACACAGACAGAGCCACCCACGCACACACAGACACAGACAGAGCCACCCACGCACAAATAGACAGACAGAGTCACCCACGCACACACAGACAGATAGACAGAGCCACCCACGCACACACAGACAGAGCCACCCACGCGCACACAGACAGAGCCACCCACGCGCACACAGACAGAGCCCCCCACGCGCACACAGACAGACAGAGCCACCCACGCGCACACAGACAGAGCCACCCACGCGCACACAGACAGACCACACACACACACAGAGCCTTCTGTGCATATCGCAGCAGTGGGAGCTGTGGTGGCCTGACGATATCTCGCCTGCGCCCGTCATTTCTACGGTACAACAAAGGAAAGGCAATGAAAGCCGGCAGAAAGCTGTGCGACACTGTCAACAACAGCGGCTCTGCAGATTACCCCAAATGTTCTGACACAGATGCGTGCGCGCGAGCACTGTCCCTTTAATAGGAAAGTTCCTCGCTGTACAGTGTTGGGGACGGCTTCGCAGTGCAACGGTAGCCTCGACCTAAAAAGGAGTGGGACCGCTATTGTCAAAGCGGCCCACGCTGACAACGTAAGTTAAGGAAGGAGCGCAGCCGCTATAGTTAAAGTAGAACGCACTGGCAAAGTAAAGAAAGAAAGGAGTGCAGCCACTATAGTTAAAACGGACAGCGCTGCCAAAAAATGTAAATATCAATTAAAAGGTGCAGGCTGTAAATATGATACATCCTCCAATACTAAGAAAATATAAAAGCTGGCGCCATGCTGTATTACAGGAAAACCTGTCGTAGGTGGAAAAGGAGAAATCATTCAAGAAAATAGTGTTCACAGACTAAATAAAACATACCGAGCAATAACACAAATAAAAGTTCCAGTCCTCAGGGGAGGTTACAAACATAGACAAGGCGGTACTAGAGTGGGACTAACTACTAAACCTAGGCATGATTAAAAAAACAACCATTTAGAAAGGACAGTAACAGGAGCCAATTGAAAAGATGGGCTGAAAATGGGAGGAGCTTCAAGTCCATACCTGAATACAGCATGCCTCGCAAAGCAGTGCCCAGGCTTGACCTAAAAAGACTGCTATATGATTTGATGATAAATGCATCCTTAAGGACCATGCAAAAATAACTGAGCTGTTGTCATTGTTATTCACCATGCATGTAGTGTGCAATCGCCTATTAGCATGGCACCACAACGCTTTTCGTGGTCCGAGATAACTTCCAAATGGGCCAGAGATATCCATAGGAGGCTCAATAGGTTTCTGGAAATGGGACGTCAGTAGGGTAAGGAATGTGCCTCTTTTAGGGGAATGTGGCAGACTTCGGCCCCTATTAGAAGTTGCCCAGTCATCCACTTTTGACTCAAAAGGTTATAATAGTGGTGTAGTGTTACAGCACAGCAGTATTCCTGGATCCTGTAATACTGCATGGAATTCTCAGCACATGACTGCTAAAAGCAAGGCTTGCATTATGGGTTACATGTGGAAATCAGTGCCGTAACATTGATTTTGTAATGTTAGTCCAAATGTACATGACTATGACGTATTACCTCAGTTTCTCTATTATAGCACAGAGTTGGAATTTGCAAGAAAGACAATAACGTTTAGAGTGAAAGAGGAGAGATAAAGGAAGGGAGAACAAAAAATGAGATTCAGGATGAAAGATGAGATCGTATGAAAGCTTAGCTTTGATGTGCTATGCAAAATCCAGTTTTTCTGCATGACTTAAAACTAAGTAATTTAAGTAACCAAAGTTAACTCTCTGTATGCACTATACATTTTTGGATGGCCGAGGTGGAGGAAAGAGTGAACAGGCAACTGAGCTGCTGGGTTTCAAGTGTGGAGTTCCCAGCTTCTTGCTGACAGTCAGTGTGATCCTGAGCAAATTACTTAACCTATTTATATTAGGTTTAATCAATCGTGCAAAGTGCTTAGAATTTTCCAATTTCACATTTGAATAGCTCTAGCCTGAGATTCAGGCTTTATGCTGTTAGACGTCCTTAACAAAAGAGATAACTGTTATCTGATAGCAAAGCCTTTAAGCTAATTCTGCTGTCTGAAGAATGAGCTTTTAAGTTTGGTGTCAACTGAGAGTAGTGCGGCTGACACCTGGCCCAGTAATTGTACCTGGTCCCTGTTAGATATGCTATCTCTTGCCAAAGCTTTTATGTTCAGTTTCACCTGAGGGATAGCTCTGTCTAAAGCAAACCCGTGTACAATTTGTGTAACTTGTGAGACAGCGCTGCTGTCTAAAGCCAAGTTATGTGTTTTATGTGGGACGCTGTAGCCTGCCCTATGGGCCTTCGTGAAACATGAGCTATAACTCACCTCTCTAAAACCTAACGGCTATATGTCTATATGGTTCCATGTAACCCAGGACACAATATCACAGCTGAGATTTTTCCTTAACTAATCAGGGTATTTAACCTTTTATAATTAAATTAATGCTATTGAAGCAAACAAGGCTACAGAACTGAGGATGTAATTGATGTTCAAGTAACAGCCCACAACTGGAACACGGTGCCTCTTATGAGCTGGAGTGGTGTAGGTAAAACCTGGCTAACCTGAGAGATAGCTGTGCAGTCTAAATCATGTCCGTAAGAGCGTTGCCATTGGACTTGAAGGCTCTCTGTTGTGAAGCCAGATAACTAAGCTGTGTAGTGGGAAAGATCGTGTGTCCAAAGCATGTGTGTTATGTATCTAGTGCACTATGTCTGACGCGTGTTGCCTGCAGGTGTGACTCGCCATTTGCTGTTTGTTTGTGAAGGTGTAATAACCGTACTGCGAACATAACTTTATTGAAATTGAATTTCTCACGCACCTGGTATTCACCACGAAACTGTATAGTGTGACGTGTGCTTTTCTTCTCTGCTGGCCATGGTAAAAAGATGTACAAAGTTAAGTGCGCGCGCACTCGAAATCGAAACCTAGCGTGGGGGCGGGACTTCCGTCTTGTGCGCGAAGCCCGCGCCAACGGAGTTCCTGGTCAGAGGAGCAGTGGTGACGCGGGGCTCCCATGCCTGAGGGAGAGCCCCGCGGAGGCGACAGAACACCGGATTGGAGATAAGTGGGCCTTGGGGGGCGCTCGTGTGTGTGTGTGTGGGTGTGCGCGTGTGTGTATGTGTGCGCCGGGCGGGTGTCTCTGTATGTGTGCGTGTATGTGCGCTCCTGTGTGTGTGTCTCTGTGTGCGACGGCGGGGGGTGGGGTGGCAGTGTCTCTGTGTGCGTGCGTATATGTGCGCTTGTGTGTGTGTGCGCATGCGTGCAGGGGGAGGTGTGCCTGTGTATGTTTGCACTTCCCAGGAGACAGCCACGGCGAGCGCGGCGCGTGCCAGTTTCAAATCGCCTCCAAGGCGATACGCGCGGCCAGGATTGTCTCCTGGGAAGCAGACACGGCGACAATAGGTTCTGGGCGAGAACGCGCTTCCTCGCGCTTAGCCGAGACCTAAAAAGTGTGCGAGTCCAGAAGTGGAAAACGCGTTAAAGATTGAATGAATCAGTTCACTGAAATGCAATGGCAAGTCAGTATTTAACAACGCCTGCACCTCTGTGCGGGTGTTGGCGACGTGAAGGACAAATGTTTCACAAGCTGAACTCAGGGCCACTTCTTTTTGAGACAAAAGGGCTCTTATTCTACTCATTCCATTGAACTCTGCCGTCAAGGTTGGAATCCGCGGCCAGATGGAAACATCCGAGTTCCCATGTGGAGGAGGATACAGAACATTTTTGCAGCAAACCACACGTTCAGACACTGTAACCACATAAGCAATACCTCTAATTAACCCACAACAATCTTCATTATTTAAAAGTAAATAACTGCCGTTTGCCAGTAATGTGAAAGTGGGGACGATTGTGGGAACGGGAGTACCTTTCAAAACACAGGCTAAATTCGGCCGTTCTTGGTTGCAAGAACCATGTAATTGAATATGTCTACATATTAATGAGTGATCTGCTGTCTCTGAGCACTCCTCACCTTTAAGATAAACTTCTTTCCCATATTTAAGGCATCTGTAAGTAAACGGAAGCGACCAGGCTTCATGTAGAAATGAACTACCCAGTGGTTCGTATCGGCCTATCGCAATATATCGCATACAATTTGTAAATTTAAACAAAGCAAATGGTAATGTGACTAATCCGTGGATAAGCCACGTTGCTGCAGTGGCTTCTGCCACAGAAAACGGTAAAGACTCCAACCTTTCAATGTGTAACATGGAAAAGGATGCATCTCTCATTGAAAGTAAGCGCTGCTTGTCAGTCAAATTAAAAGGAGCAAAGAGGGAGGAGACATTCATGTAATTCCAAGGCACTTTCCCAGACTTAAGCGTCTGCAGGGTCCACGCAAATTGCATAATGGAACGCAATTGATTTTGACCATGGTATAACACAGACACTTAATTTTGCACAATATCAACAACAGAAGACACTATGGGCTAGATGTAGGTAAAGCATATTTACCGACCCTTAAATACCGAATTTTACCGATTCGGTATTTAAAAGTCGGTAAATATGAAGGGGGGAGATGTAGGGAAATCCAGATGTTTATTTACCGAATCGGTAAAAGTCGGTATTTACCGATCGGTAAATACCGACCTGTAATGCTCCATTCATTCCTATGGGCTATGAAGCCCATAGGAATGAATGGGGCATTACAGGTCGGTATTTACCGATCGGTAAATACAGATTTTTGGCAAGGGTGCAGGGGGTGTCACTTTGACACCCTCTAGCACCCCCAAAAAAGGTTCGGGGGCCATATGGCAGGCATACCTGCCCTAAGGGCAGGTCTGCCTGTCATATGGCACAGGTGTGCATGCGCACATTTGCATGCACACCTGAATCGGTATTTCACCATCAAATTGAATTTGATGGTAAAATACCGATTTCTAAGGCCTTGTGGGACTCATAAGAGTCCCACCTACATATCGATTTTACAGATTCTGTAAATATACCGGTCAGTAAATTTACCGACCGGTATATTTACAGATTCTGTAAAATTACCTATCGGTAAATTTACAGAACGGTAAATTTACCGATTCTGCCCCCTACATCTCAAATGCCTTTTACCGGTCGGTATTGGCCGAATTCGGCCGTTACCGACCGGTAAAAGCCTACCTACATCTGGCCCCTAATTATCTAACGTGTAAATGCGGGAAGAAAGCATGTTAATGCTATTATCTACAACTGCAAGCACTTTTTAAAAATTAGCTTAATCAATAGCTCTAAGGCGTTTAGCCACCTCAATCTGGGATGTTTTCCAGATTTCATTGTAAATCGCATATATCCATCTTTTCGATCTACCACTAGTCGGGCCTTTTATGAAATCATTCAAATCAACATCGTCATTCAGTCGAGATAGATGCAGTATAACTGATTCCAAGGTAGAATGTTTGAGCCAATTCTGACATAATTTGCCCACAGAATAAGTGGTGACAGAATGTTCATTATCAAAACGGGGATCAACCCTGACCAGCTTAAAGCCATCAGCTAAACCCAGAAATCGATGTTGACACGAATCAGCACTTCTGTGCCACAGCAGCCAACCCTTTGGATCCAAACTGGATATGTTAAAGGATGAATTTTTCAAAAGAGTTTGCAACTCTCTAATTGAAAATTCTGTAGTATTACCCGAACCGGAATATTCTTCTAAATCAGGGAGGGAAGGAGTATTTAATTTTTTAGAAGTAGCCAATCCAAAGCATGTTGTTTGAGAAATGGTAGAATTTAAAAACAACATATGATTTGGGATGAGATATGCACGGTGCAAAGCCTCAGTGCCTTGTACCTGCCAATTTTTAGAACCCCAAACAGATTTAAGGTCAACAGTTTCCTTCCACAACTCGTAGCCGCCAACAGCCAGCTGATCAAGAAAGGACTTCGAGTACAATAACTTAGTATCGGTAAGTCTAACCTTGGACATGGACTTTTCTGTCATTTTAAAATAAAATGAAGCGGGATTGAATTGATTAAAGTCAGTAAAATAAGTGTACTTTTTCAAAAAGGTACTCAAACTGCCTTGTAGAGGAGCAGGACAATGCTCCCACTGTGTATAATTTACAGCACTCCTTCTGGAATTAGTTTTATGCAGATAATGGTTGCCAAAATGTTGGAAGCAAAATAATTCACCATAATTAGCAGATTCTAAGTACAAATCTTCAGCATCAAAGGCAGCATAATATTTCAAATCAGAAAACAATGCCTCTACGGCCTGAACATCCCAATCATCAGAACGTATGTTTTGTTTTACTACATCCCCCATGTTTACCCTGAGCACATTAGGGACATTAACAACCTCAGTAGGGCCATGGATTTGAAATGTAACAGCATCCCGCACAATCCCATCAAGGACAGGCCAAGCAGTGATATTAACAAATGTCAAGTCTCTCTTCAGTCTGTGGGCAGAATGTGAGGAGGAAAGGGGAGCCAATGTTCCATTCAGATCAGATGTCGAATGCATGTTCTCTCTTCGACATAGTGTCCATTGACGATTTGAAAAAAATAAAACACAAAACCAATTGACATAAAAAGGTAAATTGAAAAAAGCACCAACCAAATATATGTCCAAGGGGGAATCAAAAAGTGTTTTTTAAATAAACTGGCATAAATTGAAAAACGTGAGGGCTTTTTTGAGTCATGCGAAACAGTGTCAAAAGAAAATCTGGATTCTGTGGCCAAACGTGTTTGCAAATCAGGCATCGATAAGTCAGTCGGGTAAGTGTAATCAATTTCATCAACGTTAGTACCAGGCAAAGTACTTAATAAAGGACTGGAAATTGTAGGCATCTCGATGGCCACCTCTGGCTCAGGATTAGAAGCAGTGGCCAAAACAGAATTTCTCACAGTCGAAGGACAGGAGACCGCTGGTGTCATACTAAGAAGAATCGGCCACTCTGTGTATCTTGACATTGTCAATTGAGATAAACCTGTTTTCCTTACGACCTGGAAGTGGTGGTAAAATGACTGTTCTTGTGCCCTTCACACCAAGCACAGGAACCGGAGCCCGATAGGACGGACCAAATTCTTTTTTGTTCTCGATCTTCTCACGAACCAGTTCTCCAACTTGGGGTAGCCAGCCAACTACCGGGATCTGCAATGCATCATCTGATGTGGAGGGCAAATGTTCCTTTGCCAGACTGTCTCTGGTCTTTTGTAGATCCTGTAAAACATTGCAATGGTCATCTACGTCAAAGGCTGTGGCTTGGGCCACGCAGTCTAGACCGTCAAGGTCCGAGACATACATCTTGATACCAAAGAGCATTTCGTATGGGGTCCGCCCACCCAGAGACCTTCCAGGGAGATTATTAAGAGCACGCTGCACGCCATTGAGATGGGCCAGCCAGTTCCTGCCAGTGCCTATAACTCGAGCTGTCAATGATTGCTTTAAGTCACGGTTCATTCGTTCCAGTACACTATTACGTCTGTATGGAAACGAAAACTTGACTTGGACCCCCATCGACATCATGGCATCCTTATACGCCTTAGAGGTGAAAGCCGGACCCTGATCCGAATGGAAGGTACCACAGGCAAAAATCCCTACAAAGGCGCGCAAATCTCTTATGACAGTCCATGAATCAGCGCTACGGTGGGGCCAGACCCAGACAAAGCGTGTGCATGAATCAACTGCGACCAAGATATATTTATATGCAGTATCAGAAGAAAAAGGACCGCAGTGATCTAAATAAACGCATCCTAGTGGTTTATTAGATATGTATAATTGTGTCTGTGGCGGACGAGCAGCAGTCGAAGGCTTAATCTGCTGGCAAATGTCACATTGAAGGACATAATCGCGCGTCTGTTTGTACAGTCCCTGCCACCAGAAACGCTTATGTAACTGAGATACAGTGGCCGGGACGCCCGCATGCGCAGACGCCACACCTTCATGTGCCGCTGTAATCAACGTATTCCTGCGGTCCGAGTTGGGAATCAACCGCTCCCCAACTTCAGGAATTTTCACATAAGGAACCTTATCGGGACTTAAGTGGTATGTGTACTTCAAAGGGAACCCCGCAGGATATTTATTTCCCTTCTCAGTGGCAGCAACAGCCGCCAAGATATCATCATCAATCTTACTTTTGGACCGTGTAACTGCTGCAACTAAATATGTCGATACTGCAGATTTCGCCGCTTCATCAGCAAGCGAGTTACCCACAGCGTGAACTCCAACACGCTGATGGCCGAGAGTATGAATTACAAACACAAGTGGCAACTGCTCTTTAAGCTCAGCCACTCGGACCCAGATCATTTTATGTTTTATTGTGCTACCCTTGGAATCATGAAAGTCATTTTGAATCCAAAAGAACAAGTTTTCATTGTAAGACTGGACAAAGTAATGGGAATCACTCACAATAAGAGTCGTCACACTAGGATCAGCGTACTCCAATGCAAGCATCAGAACCTGAAGCTCTGCCAATTGTGCGGTGCAGTCCCCTAGAGTCTGCGTGTGTACGACTCTGGACTTGAACTCATCGTTCACCATGGCACCGACCACAATGGCGCATGCGGAAACGTAGGCATGTTTAGAGCCATGCGCAACCTGCGCCGAACTATCAGTGTAAATGATGCAATGGAAATCCTCCAAAGGCCGCATAGCTAAAGGAGCTGGATGAACGAATTCATACTGTAAGTACTCCTGCGACCGTAAGGAGGCGTCAAAAATAAACGTGACATCCGGGGACGTCAATGAAGCAGCCCATTGTATCCACCTAGGGTGCAAAGCTTTTGAGTCCGGTACACTGGCTTTCATAACTGCCTCCAAAGCAGGACACGGGGTAACAACCAACATGCGTTTTCCCTGTGACAGAGCACGTTCCTTAAGAATCGCCATCTGTACAGCTGCCAAAACTTTCTCCACAGTGGAAAAACGCATTTCAGCCGAAGTGTACAAGTGTGACTTGTAAGCAATAGGTACTGTGTCTCCTTCGTTAATAGTCAGGTAAGTGAAACCCACCGTCCCAGGGATGATTCTTATCACCAGGTTGGTGTGGTTGTCATGAGTCAGTAAGAATTTAGAAGCGAGCAGATCAGCCTGCAAGGCTTGCAGGATAGCTGAGTGCTCAGGCAGCCAGCATGATTTGGAAAAAGTTGGTTGTATCAAAGCATACAAAGGCTTGATACGCTGGGCATAATCAGGAATGTATGTTCTCCCGAAGTTCAAGAATCCCAGCAAAGACTGTAATTTTTTCAGAGTTGTAGGAGCGCGCAATTGTGCGCATTTCTCCAAGAAGTGAGGAGCCAATCCTCTACCTTCATTGTTGAGCTCGTAGCCCAGAAACAACACTGTATACTCTGCAATGTGCGATTTTGCAAAGTTGAATTTGTAACCCATGTCAGCAAAGCTACAAATTAATCGGTCAACGCGACACAGATGCTCCCAAAGTTCGTCTGTGAGATAAATGTCATCCACATACGAGCATGCATCCGGGTCGACTCTCTCTAAAAGAGAGACTATGCGGGCAGTAAAAATCCCAGGACTATTCTTATAGCCCATAGGTAAACGCAGAAATTGTTTTTGCTCACCGCCGCAAGTAAAGGAGGTCCATTGAGAACTTAGACCATCCAAATGGTGGGCATAAAAACCGTTGGAAATGTCAAGCGTGGTCTTGAACCGCTTACGCACAAGACTATCCACTAAGGCAGAGCCGTGAGTATTCTGTAATGCACAGGTACGGCAATGCGAGATTAAATGCCGGTAATCCAATACCAAACGATACGATCCGTCTGGCTTGGTCACAGGAAAAAGTGGGTTATTCATCGGTGACACACACGTTTCAATCACTCCCTGATATTCCAATTGTTCAAGGATTTCCGCAATGGAAGCCTTAGCTTCACGTCTAATGGGATATTGAGGTTGAGGCTGAGACTGCAAAGGAATCTCGTGGTGTGGGGAAAAATTATCTCAACAACAGTGTGTACGGTACAGAGCCGGCGCTAGAGCCTTAGCCCACTCTTCTGCAAAATTCAGCGCATTCTCCTTTGAGACTGTGTGCGCGAAACTGGGGAGGATCACCTCCTCCCCTCGCGGAGCTGCGAGAACAAAAGGTGGGGGCCAGTCAGCCTCCGATAACAAAATGTCATATGTAGACGAAAGATTTTCCCAAAATATCCCTTTTATGGTACGCTGTATGTCACCTTCGATTAACAGGACAATTTCATAAAGTCTGTCAGGGGGAGCAACTCTAGTGTCAGCTGTTTCTACTACAACATAACGGTCAGTCGCTGTCACCTTCAGTAGTGGACTCAGGGCCTCCCGTATTATGGTAATCTCTGCCGTGCTGTCCAGCAAGGTCAGAGCCCATGTCGGATTCCGAAGCCGCGTTCTCACTATCTGTGGCATATCTCGTTGTTAAAGCGGCGACCATCTTCTTTTGAAACTGGGGTATTTTCGGTGTAGAGCCGTCCTGCTTGCCTGCACTGTCTTTTGGGCGGGGCTGGTCACATCCTTGCTGGCCACCCCGACCCCTTCTGCCTCCTCCACCACCGGTCGCCGAGGCCGGTGAATCCTGAAAAGAACGAGGAGAGCGATGATCAGAAACCTGAAATCGATCAGGTGATTTAATCTTCGCGCGATCGCGCAAGTCATAAACACGTTCTGTAGGTGCAGGCAACGGTGAAGCAGGACGAGACTCCTGTTTCTGTTGCTGTTGCTTTCCCTGTTTTTGTTTTTTAGGCCAATTTTATTTTTTGGACTTGGGCTGAACGTCAGTGTCAGACTTCTGCCCTTGGGGTTGCGTTTACTCTTTAGTAGAAAATGGTTTGAGACCCCTACTATTGCGACACACGGTTTTATAAGCCGCCACAATAATCCTCGCTAACTGTCGGGGTTTCTCGGCATCGGGAAGCGCACTCAAAGCATTAGCTACCTGAAAGTTCACTGCATCACCCTCGACATTAGCAAGAATGAGATCGCAAACCACATCAAAGGTGCCACACAGGCGCATACCCAATTCAACCGCAGCCTCAGGTCCGTGCTCATCCTGAACACGTTTAAGGACCGTTGGCAGGACAGTCATAAACGGAGTGCCGTAGCACCTTGCATAGACCGCCGCAAATGTTCTACCCCAGGTCTAACAGTTACCGATTTCAGGGCCCAAGTCTTTAGGTAAACTAATTGTCAGAATCCTGTGGTTTTCACCAGGAGTCGTGTTAGGAAATACTGATTCCAGCTGGTCAAATTTCTCGGCAAGCCAGAAAGGAAAATCATCCTTATCCTGGGGATGCTTGCCCATCACAGCATTGACCATCACGGGACTGAGCTTCATACCGCCTTGTCCTGCAGGAAGCGCCGCACCACCCGGGGCCCCACCTGGAAGATTACGGGTTATGTATTGTACCAACGCTCGAATAATGCTAATCGAGACTACATGTAGTCTTCGAAGCTCAGCTACGGTACAATTGCCGTGCTGAGGATGAGGAGTAAATCCAGCCAAAACAGGCCAATTTGCGCCTGGAATGGACAAAGGACCTAACCTCGGAGCTGTTAAAGAATGGGGGAGGGCGCCTCCAAACCAAACTCGATGCTGCCAAGTATCTATAGGTACCTCCTGTGCCCTGTACGGTGTATATTCATTCGGCACAGGGGTGGGAGTGTACGTGTGGAACACACCTGAAGTCCCGTCCACAGCTGGGAATGTCACCCACGAATAAAAGATTTCGTAAGGGTAAGCTACCTCCGCACTCACCACCATTATCACGGCCATGCCATCCACGGGGACATTGTACTGCTGCAAATGGTTGCGCACCGCAATGCGACTATGCTGCGGAATGTCCACCGCGGCCATAACGACACAGAAAGGTAAAAGGACAAAGTAAACTTCGTAGCACAACTGGGTAGTAATCCAAGGAAACCGTTTAGAAAGATTCAAGCTTGAAAAGACCTATTTCACAAATAGGTAGGTTGTTTCCGACGCCACCGTTTTCCGGAAACGACAGCGAAGGGGTTAAGGATTGAATGATGTACTACTCAAGTGTCATGAAATAAGACCACCAACGATTGGGCGCCATGTAGCAGGGATTCCGTTCTCCTACAGAACTGTGCATAGAGACTTGGAACCTCAGTGAATTAGGGTGTGCCAAAACTCACCTTAGTACCCAAAATCCCCTTACCGAGCTAGCTACAGTGTCTCATTGGTCATCACAAACTCCCAATATTTAGACAAACCAGAACATGAACTTAGAATACCTCAGGTCACGTGGAACACATGAACACTCTTTCGTTATACAATCATTTCAAACCAGAACGAGGAGTAAATGAGGACGCGTGCACATTTGAAATGTTTATTTTCTAATGCAGTGTTCTCAAACGCAGTATCTTAGATAATACAAGCAAACATAATATAAGAAGCAAAGTTATCAGCATAGTTACTAGTCCATAGAATGCAAAAGGTGACAACATGCTAAAATGCCTAATTCTCACCCTCCCTATCTAGTATATTATATTATATCTAAGAAGGTCTCTTTGGGTTTTTGCAGGGCGGCCCCATACCTCAAGATCCTAGTGGTAAGGGATCACATTATCTTCCACTAGCTCTCTGCATGCGAAGCACCATCAAGTGTGTAGTGTGCTGTGTGTGGAGCAATATAAAACGTGCCCAAAGCCAGAATTTGGCTGCCGCTTGCATGTATGTTATGTCTAGGAAGGTGCGAAGATCAGACCTCACAACAACACTGTGTCGAGTTATCCTTGAAGGCTTCAGCACTCACTGTACAGACACAGTTTACCAAGCAAAGCTGATATCAGAGCAATAACATATTATTCTTGTGTAAATCACAACGCTCTACTAGACTGAAAGCTAAAACAACAATTGTGTCGTGTGCAGAAGCAGCAAAAGGTAAAATGGTGTTTAAACATTTAATAAGCTCATGCTAACTTAACACAGTATATAGGCAATGAGTAACTATATGACAGGTTCTTCCTGGTTCAGGAATCCGTGTTCTTTCTTGGATATCCAACCCCTGTCTAGAGCTTCCGTTGTCATGGTATTACTGATCTTTCTCAGTCTTTCTGTAGGATCTCTGTGGATTTTCTGGTAGAATTTAGTATCACTCAAAAGGATAAGGCATGCTGTTTGGTATGCTGCGGTATCCTGGATAACGGTGGCCCCACCTTTATCTGCCGGTTTTATAACAAGCCCCGGTCTTTTTTTCAAGACTTCCAATGCAGGCCGTTCCTTGTTGCTCAGGTTGTTATAGGTGTTTCTATTTGGTTGGAGTTCCTCAATTTCTTTATTAACAGCTTCCTCAAATGCAAGCACTTCTGGAGGCATGAGGTTAGATCGAGGGAAACAATTTGACCTGTTTTTTAGGGTGATGTAATTGCCTTCGGCTGCAGCTTCTTCTTTATTCATGAAGAAAGTTTTCAGTCGAATCTTCCTGAAGAACTCGCTGAGTTCACACCTTAGGTGAAATTTATCCAAATGTGTTGTGGGGACAAAGCCTAGTACTTTCTCCAAGACAGTCACCTAATCTTCGGATAGGGTGGTGCTGAAGAGGTTTATTATCATTCCCTCATCCCGCTTGTCCAGGGTTGTGGCTGGCCCTTCGTGTTGCTCCTCGTGTTGGGTCCTGTTCTGTCTTCTTCCCATTGGATTCTTCTGTTGCCACGTCTGCCTCGCTTGCCTCTTCTCCCGCCCTGTCCTAAAAAATGCTGGTTGTAATCATGTTGGAAGTAGGGTCCCACTGGATATTGTGGTGGTCCCTGGTAAGGTCTTGGTATGAAAGGGCCGGGCCATTGATACATCTGGGGTGGTCCATAGTTCTGATTGAACCCAACCCAACTTGGTCTCCTTGATTTGTAGTTCCAATTCCTACTCGATCCATCACTCGAACATCCATCTTGTTCCGAATCCGAGGATCCTGTGTGGCTACCTCGTGAGGATCCTGTGTCAGAGGGTTGTTCTCCCTTGTAATCATTCTTTATGTAGGGATATATCTTCTCATGGCTAAATTTTTTGAGGTCTTTTTGTAGGTTGGAAATCTTAATTTGCATTAGGTAATCCTTATGTTCAGTTATTTCTTTCTTCACTTCTTCCAACTTCTTTTTGTATAGTGTTACCTTGATCTCAGTGAGTAGATGGTCCTCACTAGTCTTAATTTTTATTTGTATGGCATCCGCCAAGCGCTTGGCAGTATTTATAATCAGGATTAGCCAATCCCGAGAGAAGCGCCATGCAATAAGGGACCACTCTTTTTTAAAAAGAGGGTCGTCCAAAAATATTCGTGGTGTGTTGGTCACCAATAGGCCTGTTGGTGCTGCATTACCCCTGAGGTATTCAGTCATAATGGCACCATGTAACAGTACTCTCATCTGGCAGCGTTTTAATTCTTTGAGTTCATCCCAATTTTGTGCCTGGGATAGACTCTGATTGATGTTCGTATCTGAGAGCAGAGAGGGCACTGCTAAAATGGCTGATGCATCGTTATCCGTGTAGCCTATCCCCATGAGGTCAGCCATGGCAATTCTAAGAATGTGTCACTAATGTATATGTTGAATGTCTAGATCTGCATCAGATGAGAGTACTGTTACATGGTGCCATCATGACTGAATACCACGTCGGGGTGGGTTCAATCAGAACTATGGACCACCCCAGATGTATCAATGGCCCGGCCCTTTCATACCAGGACCTTACCAGGAACCACCACAATATCCAGTGGGACCCTACTTCCAACCTGATTACAACCAGCATTTTTTAGGACAGGGCAGGAGAAGAGGCAAACAAGGCAGGCGTGGCAACAGAAGAATCCAATGGGAAGAAGACAGAACAGGACCCAACACGAGGAGCTACACGAAGGGCCAGCCACAACTCGGGACAAGCGGGATGAGGGAATGATAGTAAACCTCTCCCTCAGAGGCATCTTCCGGAGATGAAGAGTCCGAAAGTCTCAGAAGGCGGAGATATTTCGGACAAGTGACTTCATTGAATTCTGTTGACAAGATTGCAAGCATCGGCTGCCAAGTTGTAGCGTAGGTAGACTGAGACTGGGTGAGGGAAGCCTAAAGGCGCTCCATGCCTGCTATATACCACAGTCTGTGGAGCCACCCTGTGTGAGTTGGTCGTGTCTGTGTACCCCAAAGTGACAATATGTGTTGCACAGCTGCCCCAATCACCAGTCCTAACTGTTTTCCCCGGATTGATTTCAGAGGGAGAGTAAGTGTATTGGGTATGCCTAGGAGTGTGTACGCAGGAAACCTTGGGATTTCGGTATCAAAGTGCCTATCAATTTTATTGAGAACCTCCGTCCAGTAACCCTCCGCCTCCCGACAACCCCAAAGCAAGTGAGTAAAAGTACCCTCTTCGCCGCAACCTCTCCAGCAGATAGAGCTCCGAGCCGGAATACCTATATTCAGGCGGACCGGGGTCAAATACCAATAGGTGGCCACTATGACCGCCGCCTCACGACTCGCAGTATTCCTTGCGGTGTGGTTCGCTCTGTAATATATGGCCTGCCACTCCTGGTCAGAAAGAGCCCTTCCCAGTTCACCCTCCCAGTGTTTCTGACCAGCTGACCGCAGTGTGGAGATCGCCGGGTATAGCATGCGATAAAGCTCCGAGATCAATTTCCGATCCGAGTCTTTAGTAACAAACCATTTCTCGAAGGTCAACAATTTTCGACCTACCAGTGGGCGCACCTCTGGGTGCATCAGCCAGTGTCGAAGTTGGAAATATTGGTACCTGCTCGGGTTGGGAAGGCCATAGAACTGAATTAGGTTCGAGAATTACATAAATCCTTCACAATCAAATAAGTGGCTGGCTGATCTGCATGCGGACGTGCGCCACTGTGGGAAAGCTTGTCGGTCCACCCCTGGCTCAAATTCCGGATTATCAAGCAAAGGCGTCAACAGCGAGGGAAACATAGTAAGCTCCCTCCGGCATGCAACTTCATCCCAGACCCTCATTATTGTACTCGTTACAGGGGATTTAAGGAGATATTTCGGCCTGTCCGTGCGCCTCAGGAAAGGAATTTCCCATAAAGCAGTCTGTGCCATCGCACGGTCTTGAAAAAGCCATCTTTTTTCTGACTCAGGTCGGCTCCACTCCACCAAATACCGGAGTTGGGGTGCCTGAAAGTATTGTAGGAGGTTAGGAATCCCCAGCCCCCCTCATCTGGAGGCCGATGAGTCAGATCCCTGCGCATCCGCTGCCTCTTCCCCACCCAAATGAATTGTTGGATGGCCTCTTGCAATTTACGGATAGTTCCTGGAGGTGGGCCAACAGGGATGGTTAGGAAGACATATAGGATTTTAGGCAAGATGGACATTTTTATGGCCGCAATTCGGCCCAACAGGGACAGCGAATGCTGTTGCCAGCGACGCAAATCCCCTTGAATTTGAGAATTAAGTCGCCTATAGTTCGTGGAGACCATCTGCTTCGTGGACGGGGTTAAAGTAATTCCTAGGTATGGGATCTCTGAATAGGTTCGGAGGTCCCCAAATTCCGGGAGAGTATTCGCAGGTCCGGGGGCATTGCTACCCAATGGGAGAAGCATGGGTTTCCCCATATTAATTTTAAAACCTGACACCGCCCGAAGGCCTCTAGCTCGTTAAGGAACTCTGGCACCGACCGCTTAGGCGATTCCAGTGCCGCTAAGATATCATCCGCGTACAGACTGAGCGTGTGGTACTCCCCACCAAAGGAAACCCCCCTGATGTGTGAGTTGTCACGTATTCTCTGAGCGAGGGATTCTATATAGAGCGCAAAGAGGAGGGGGGATAAAGGGCACCCCTGCCTCGTTCCCAGTTGGGTGTTGAAGGGGCGCGATGTCGTACCATTCACCCGATTCGATGCCCTCGGCCTATTGTAGCAGCTCGCAACCCAGGCCCTAAAGCGGTCCCCAATGCCAAAGTGTACTAGCGTCTTGTCCAGGAACCCCCAGTCCACCCTGTCAAATGCCTTCTCAGCATCGATCGACAGTAGCATGGCGTCCAACTGATTATAGTGGGCATTGTCAATGAGGTCCATGAGGCGTTTGATATTGTCGCTGCATTGGCGGTTCGGGATGAAGCCAGATTGATCAGGCTCGATGATGCCCGGCAGCCGAAGCCCCAATCGGGAAGCTAGAATCCCCGTAAACAGTTTTAAGTCGAGGTTGAGTAGGGAGATAGGTCTGTACGCGGAGAATTGAGTCGCGTCTTTCCTGGGTTTAGGCAGCACTATGATTTCCACCTCTAACATGTCCGGGGGGATGGAATCCGGCCCCTGAAAAGAATTAAAAAGTCGGGTTAGGATGGGCGCTAACAACGGGCAAAATGATATGTAGAATTCCGCAGAGAAGCCATCCAGCCCCGGGGATTTCAAGGGTTTGAGTCTAGAGATCGCTCCTATGACGTCTTCGATCCTGATGGGCGTGTCTAAGGCTGCCACGCCCGAGGCATTAAGGGCCGTGGTCGCCGCCTGGCTAAGGTAGTCCTCGCCCACTCTGTCTATGGTCCGGTCCCTGCTATACAGAGACGCGTAGTATTCCCTAAAGGTGGCAGCGATCTGGTCGTCGTATGTAACCGGCTCGCCCTGGGCATCACATATGGCAGCAATCTTGGCATGTTGGGTGCGGGCTCTGAGTTTACTCACCAGAAGCCGCCCAGTCTTATTTCCCCCCACGTAGTAGGTGTGTTTGAGCCTCAGGGCCGCAAATTCCGCCCAGTCTCGATCTAGGCCCGCTAGTTGTGTCCTGGCTGCTTTCAATAGGCGCAGAATCCTGAGGGCACCCGTACGGCTATGAACCCGTTCGAGCTCCGTAACCTTGGCCATGAGAGGTCCCCGTTGTTCCTCTCTCTCTCTATTTTCCGCTGTGGAAAGTGCTATCAGTTCCCCCCTCACTACCACTTTCAGAGCGCAGGAAGAGGCGTGCCTGGCTGATCGTTGGTAGAGAGATAGTCGGTGATGCTTTTATTAAGCTGCTGAAGCACCCCTTTCCTGTGCAACAGAGATTCTCGTAACCTCCACCTGCCTTTCGGTCTGTGCGTGCGTGGGACTGTGAGGGAGAGTGACACTGCATCGTGGTCGGAAAGTGCAGCCAGGACTATTTCCACTTCTTTCACCATGGGGTTAAGTTCTGAGGAACTAATGAAGTGGTCTAGCCTAGCGTAGGTATGGTGTACGTGTGAGTAAAATGTATATTGAGTACACTTGGGATGGGCCTCCCGCCACACATCCAGAAGCCCTCTATGGCTCACCCAAGCCCTCCTGTCCAGTGAGATTGCCCCTGTCACTCCATAGCAGCGTCCTGATCTATCCTGGTCCAAATCCATTACACGGTTGAGGTCCCCCCCGATAAGAACATATTTATCGTGAGATCGTAAGACATCTGACACTGCACCCTTAAAGGACTCCTGACCTGTATAAGGAACATAGAGAGATCCCACCACCAGAGTCATGTCTCCCACCGTGACCAAGTGCGCCAGCAGTCTACCCCTGACTTCCGCGACCTTCTCCCCCACCGAGCCCCGGAAATGCCTGGGAACTAGTATAGCGACCCCAGCCTTCTTGTCCGTGGTGGAAGAATAATACTGGTATGGAAAGGCGCGGGATCGCATCCTGTACCAGTCTTTTGACAGCAAATGTATTTCCTGAATGAGACATATGGAAGACCCCGAGTTCTCTAGGTAGGACAAAATAGCTCTACGCTTGATGGGGTTGTTAAGCCCCTTTACATTGAGGGTAACGATCTTCATGGTAGAGCCCGACAGAATATCAGGGCGGAACAATATCACTTTATCTGGGATATTGCAGCCACTACAGAATGTCCTGCTGAGGGTCTCTCCATATATGACACACTGGTTCTCCCCCCCAACCTGCCCCGTCTCCCCCCTCATGTGCCCCAACCACCCTCCTACCTCTCCCCTTCAACCAAGCCCGTCCAAACTCCCCAACCCCCCTCCCTAACCCCAACTAGATGCCCCCAACTTGCAATCAAAGTCCCAAGTCTGTCTTCCCACCTCGCACTTTTGATTTTTTTTAATGTATTTTTAATGCGTTCCGATGTGAGAATTTGTGGGTGGCATCTAAAAGGTGCTGAAGTCCTATCGGAGTTCTGTTGATCAGCACTAGGGTGTCAGCGTAAAGTAAATTTGTCAATACCATGGCTTCTAACTTCGGGGGGGTGTGAGGAACAAGCATCCAGTTCTGCCGGCAGGTCTGCCAGGAAGAGGCTAAAGACCAAAGGGGCCAAGACGCATCCTTGCTTTAAGCCCTTCCTTGTAGTGATTTTTCTTGAGAGGTGCCTACCTGCACCTAATTTGATTCTGATCCATGTGTCGGTGTGCAGCTGTATGAGTTGGTCTAGAAAGGTTGGCGGGATCCCCCATTCTTTCAGCTTTAACCAGAGTTTGGAACGGTCTACGTGGTCGAAGGCTGCGGAGTAGTCAATGAAACAAAGGTACAGGAGATATTTACCTTGCTTCGCTGCATCCATGAGCATGGTTAAGGCCATGATGTTTGTTATAGTTCCTTGCCCTTGACGAAAACCTGTTTGGGTCATTGGTATAATGCTGTTTCTTGTAGACCAAGCGACCAGATCTCCAAGGACAATGCCTGCATAGTACTTGGCCTCTGTGACGATCAAGGTTATCAGGCGGTAGTTGTTTGGGTCAGATCTCGTCCCTTTCTTGAATATGGGACTGATGATAGAGCCTCGCCATGACTCTGGAATTTATGTTGTTCTTAAGGCGTGTCCTATTACTGGGACTAAAGCGTTACTCCGGAAGTCTATGTCCTGCTTGTATAGCAACGGTGGTATGCCATTCGGGCCCGGTGCCCCTGCCCGCCTGCCTCTGGAGATTTGTTTACATATGTCTTCTACCAAGGGTACTTTTTGCTGGTCTTCTAAACTAATTTGGCAGCCGTGGCTTAGCGGGGGAGCTACCTCTGGCTGTGACAGGATCGATGGCTCGATGCCCACGTCACATTGATGCTTTTGGCTTCTCCCGAATTGTGTTATTTGTGACGGCGTGACTCTGGAGGCCCATGGAAACTGTTATTTCGGTATCTTGGTAATTGAAATGTTTAGTTAAGTAGTCTACCCTGGTAGCTTCGGTGATATTGGAACTAACACCTTGATGATCGGGGCGCTACAGTTTGTTGACCGTTTTCAAGAATTTAGCACTATTTTTCTGATGTGCGTCAAACATAAATTTCGCCCAGAGTTCATTATCTTTTGCTCTTTTCTTCTCCCATCTCCTTCTTTTTAGAGATGTCCTAAGCTCCCGGAGTGTGGCTTGCAGTTTCCTATTGTTTGGGAATTTGCGCAGCTGCTTGAAGGTTTGATATATAGTTAGTTTTCGTTTTTTAGAAACACGGCTATTTTGTGCATTAATTGAGGCAGCTACCACATTCCCTTGTTTCTGGCCGTTACGTTGTGAGTATTTGTCTCCTATAGATTCAGTAAATGAAACCCAACTTTCTATTGGATCAGTTGAGTTGACTTGACCTTGTTTATAAAGGGCTTGGGTGTCTGCTGCTATTTTGTCTATGTTTCTGGAATTGCATCTTATTCTTCTTAGATTGGTTGTTTCCTCCAGCAAGATGGAATTGCTGGTTTCTGAGATTTGGCAGGCTCTTGCTGGAAGATTCAGCTCTTGTGGAAGATGGTCACTAAAATTACTGTTACCGATCTTGAAGGTGGCTACTTTATTAAACAAGGACAATGTCACAAAAGTGTAGTCTAGATGTGATGACGTAACAGTCGAGTGGTATTTGGCTGCTGGTGGAATGTTGTCTTTAAACCGTCCATTCAGGGTTCTCATATTTAGATGTTCTAAGCCCCTGAGTAAGTTTGTTGCTACGCTTGGTGGCTTAGTGGGTCATATTTGGCGTTGTGTTGGAATTACCCATGCTCTCAAGAGGTCCTGCGTTGTCTTCTTCCTTGGTAGACCCTAAGAGGTGCATGTTGAAATCGCCGGCCAGGACTATGAGGTCTGTTGATTCTTCTTCCATTACTCTCTGTAGCTCGAGTAACAGCTCTTTTGCTGCCTTTGATTTTTGTTTTGGGTGGACATAAACATTTATTATTATGATTTCCTGTTTAAGATTATTTAGCCTAAGAATTGTCTTTATTCCTTAAATGCTGCTTGGTGGAGTTAGATGTATGGTGACAGGGAGGAGCTCACCAATTTTGGTAATTGAGGCGGAAAGCTGGAGGCCCCCCGAGTGGGGACCAAAGGCTGACATCTTTGCTGCCGGCAGTGAGTAAGTGGCGCGTAGCCTTGCAGGTCTAGAGGCTTATCTTCCCGGGTTTCTTGAAGCAAGATAATGTCAAAGGTAGTTAGATAATTTGTGAACTCCTGGTCTTTCATTTTTGTAGCTAAACCATTAACGTTCCAGACACATATGGCGATTCCGTCACATTCTATCTGTGAAGGCTGTGCTGAGTTGGTTGCCTGTCATAGTGGACATGCTGGTACTATTTGCCGATGTATGTCGGACCAGTTGTTGGAAGTTGAGATCGGCTGTGAGGCTAAAGGACCTTGAGTCGATTGCAGTGCAATTTCCAAGTCTGCTTCAATTGTAGTGCCCTGGAGCGCTACTTCTTGCTCCTTTCAAAACAGAAAAAGTCGTCCGAGCATTCCACAAGAGCCATGGCTGCTTCTACTGTCTAGACAGATGTTTTCCATTAGGGCAATAGCTAGGGAGACTCCCGCCTCCGCTTAGCCTCAGGTGATTGACGCTCCTCCCCCCGCTATGGAGACTGCTCGAAAACACTGACTGCCCCTGCCGCGGAGAACACCGCTAACGCGAAATGCCGATGGTGGAATGATCGAGGAATTATCGTGGAATGCTGAATGCGAATGGTGCTGAACGGCGGAGATTAATTCTGCAGCGACTCCGAGTGTAACTGTTGCCACATCGTGGTTAAGCTCCCGCTGGCACTTTCAAATCTGGGCGGTAAGAGCTCGCTAAAGGTTGGACAGCCTTGAAGTACTGCGATGCAAGGCAAGGCGGCGAGGCTGTCTTAATGGCGCGAGTAAGCAGCAAAAGGAATCCAAAAACGCTGCCTTGGGAAGCTGGTAAGAGCTAATTGGAACAGCGAGGGGAGCCGAGGCGGCAATACGGCGCTGTGGTGAGATCAAGTGCTGTGCTAAATTACAGAAACTGGCAAAATAATTACGGCAGTTGGCAGCAGATGGGCTCAAAACCGTGGAATTTAAATTGAAAATAAGTGTTGGTAGTGGTATAACTCCGCTATAATTAACATTAACTTTAATCCTCTAAGTCCTGGAAAACAATTGGGGCTAGCCTATTGAAATTTCATAATTTGGTTATTGCAGGGAGCTATGACTTTGGATATCTGGCACACAGTCCAGGACTTAAAGAAACCAAAGTAAGATGGGGAGACATTCTAAACAAGTAAATGCAGTAGCTCAAGTTGATGCAGCAACTGGGCTGAAAGCAAAGAGACGTCTAATGCAGGCTAAGGGGACATTATCTTTGGATAAAGCAGCGAGCACAGTAAATCTCTCAGGCCTGTACTCAAGCTCCGAGAGCTCCACAGAAGGTCTGTCTGAGCCACAGTCCGAGTTACAGCAATGGGGAAAAGACCCCACTATCATAACGGAGGGACCTAATGATGCAGAGAAGGGACAGACTTTTGAATCTATCACAGGGATAAAAAAATAGGAGCTCAAGAACTATAAAGAGTTTCCACTATTCACGAAAAAGAGCATTCAGCTTAGTTGCTCAAGCTCCAACACACCTAAATACAGTCTTGGCAGTAACACCAGAAGAAGAAGCAGCAATTAATTCTTCGGAGATGCTACACATATCTCCACCTCCCCGGGTTCCGGTCCCAGTTTTGGTAGCCTCGCTGCCCACTTTGTTAGAGGAAGGACGGCCCGTGCATTGTCAGTCAAGCCCACTGGCCCCATCGGTTCGGCCTTTGCTCCCTGATCAATCTTCTTCTGTTGAAGACATCTTAAAATAAAAGTTGGCGAGCTGGCCGCAGTCTCAGGGAACAACTCAGGAAACATCTCGAGCGCTATTGGAGAGGGGCCTGGAACTGCTAGGCCAAACAGCCAGTCTGGAGAACAAAAGTTTACAAGATGACTCGGAATTTCTAACTAACGGAGCCAATACACAACAGCTCGAAATTAAAACTTTACTCAGTCGCATACTTGATGAGATCAGGGATATTAAAAAAATATCAGGAGAATGAGGTAGCCAGGTATCCCCGCAAGATTTTAGGAAGCTGAATCAAGGATAGCTCACTTGGAGGATCAGATGAGCTCTATGATCCAGAAAATTAACTCAGTGACGGAAGACAAAATTGTCCTTGAGAACAAGCTGGAGAATTTGGAAAGCCATTCACGCCGCTCTAATCTTCGGATTGTCGGAGTGCCCATAGGGAGTGAGGAAGCTAATACTCTCCTACGGGTTGAATCATTCATCAAGCAAAAAGTGCTTCCGGACTTCACTGGAGACTTAACACTAACTAGGGCACATTGGGTTCCTGCTCATCCCATTCCTAATTCCAAGTTCCCTTGTACAATTCTGACTAACTTTGCCGATTATAGAGTGAAAGAGAACATTTTGGCTAAAGTGATTCAGCATAGACAGTTCACTATCAAAGAGAGGACTAAATGTCGGATTTTTCCAGATATGTCTGTGGTGGCGGCTCGCAGACGTAAAGAGTTTGTGAAGCTCTTATATCTATTTAAAGCACAGGTGGCTCAGGCATCTGTTGCGCAGCAATCTAAGCTTAAGGTGTTGCCTAGAGGGAAATTTCATATGTTTTCCCGCATTTAGGAAGCCCAGGATCTATTGAAAGAGATTTCCATTGCAAAATTAATTTGTGGTTGCTACTGATTATTTGATTTATGATTGTAAGGTCTTCACTGCCGTGTGGGGGTGTGGATAGATCACCTAGGGTGCAGGGACAGGGCATCCCATAGTAGAGAAGGGGGAGAGATGTGGTTTGCAGGGCCTGAGGGGATGACCACATTTCTGGGGGGTTTCATGGGGTTGGGGGTATGAGGGTATGGGCGTGTTGGGTGGTTTGTTAGAGGGGGTAGGTATAGCAAAAAATGAACAGGAATAATATAAAGTTTGTAGAATTACTTTGCAGGGGAAGAGGAAAAGTTTGAAAGTCTAGGAAAACATTTTTGGAAGATCACACAGAATGGAACCAAAAATGCAGAATATAAAAATTGTTACATGTAATGTTAACGGATTACTTAACTTGTGGAAAACTGTTGCTCTTACAAAGTGGATAACTTACCTTTCTCCCGAGATTATATTTTTACAAGAAACACATCTCAGGACTGACACTCCAAAGATATCACTTCCCAAGATCCTGTTATCTAGCACCCTTGATTGGCAAGTTAAGGAGGTTCGACAAGATGGGAAAGGTAGATGGCTTTGGGTGAAAGTAAAGCTGCAGGAAACAGTCCTGAATATTACGGTTCTATTGAGGATGATACTGCAGCACTAGGCCAAATCTATCAATTAGCAATACGAATGGAAGGTATATTAATTTTGGGTGGTGATTTCAATTGTATTCATTATTTGGCACTTGATACATCAAACAAGGCAAAGCGCCAACTAAAGCCTAAAACCGCAAAATTTATAAGCAGCCTCTCAAAATATTTTTTATTAATAGATCCTTGGAGACTAGGGCATCCGAATCTCTTGCAATTTACCTGTTACTCAGCAAGATTTAGATCAGCCTCCCAATTGGATTATTTTTTAGTGGATAAACTGGTTGCAAACGGCCCGGCTGAAATACTGGCCAATCCTTTTTCAGCTCACTCTTTAGTTTCATTTACATTAAAGTTAGGAAGTACTACTAAAAAGAGGTCTAGATGGCAGTTTGATAAATCCCTCCTACAAGATATTACTTGGCTGACAGAAACCAGAGGGTTTATCAATTAGTTTTTCCAGCTTAATTTAAATACAGCCCCTCTGGTTACGGTTTGGGAGGCCTTCAAAGTTACTTTCAGAGGCCAGAATATATCATATAAGGCAAGAATAAGTAATGTACGCAATCAAAAGATTCTGACACTGTAGACTGCCGTGGAAAAGGCTAACTAAATGTAACCCTAACAGATATACCAGAGTCTATTATAAAAGCACAACAGCAAGAGCTAAGGAGAAATTTAAGGATTTTTTCCTACTTAGAGTAAACTACAGGGAGTAAGGCTTAGCAACAAAAACTCTATGAGGAAAGCCAGCAGATTGATACATTTCTGGCGTGGTCCATGAAATGTCAAAAAGCTGCTCAATTCATCAGCCAAATTTAAAATCCATCAACAGGTGCGCTAGAAGATGATGAATTGGAAATCGCTGAGGTGTTCCTTGCACATTTTGATCAAATTTACGCAGAAACACAGGCGATAAATGAGGTAGAATTGATGAGTTATTTTGAAGCACTAGAGCTACATTGAATGGTCAAATAGGAATTCTAGAAGTTTAATCTGTATTAAAAAGTATGCCCAATGCAAAGGCTTGCGGAGTAGACGGGATCCCGGTGGAAGTATACAAGGCATTTCAAAAAGAATTGCTGCCCTTTTTAGCAAAATTGTTTAATCAAATAATAGAAGGTATAGATATCCCCAAAAGTTTTAAAGAATCAGTGCTAGTAGTTTTTCTTAAAAAAGATAAAGATCCCTGCGACCCCAGCTCTTATCGTCCTATTAGTCTGCTAAACACAGATTATAAATTGCTTATGAAAATCTGGGCAAAAAGGATAGCTCCCTGTGCACAACACGTGGTTCATAGTGATCAAAATGGGTTTATCCCAGGACGCCTGATGGCATCTAATACGTATTTTTTAATACAAGCCATTGATTATATTTCAATTAATAAGACCAATGCGATGATTATGATGATGGATGCCGAAAAGGCTTTTAATTTAGTAGATTGGAGTGCTTTATTTTTTATTTTGTAAAAGTTTGGTTTTCCGTCACAATTCTTACAGATGCTTAAAGAAGTATATAGCTATGCAGAAGCCAAAATCATCATTAACAGCTCAGAAGCTGGCATGGTTAATATTAAACGTGGCACCCGCCAGGGATGAAAAAAAAAAAAGGAGGTGGTGTGGCACACCGTTTTTAAGAAAGTTCAAAAATAGGTAATCCTAGGATTTATAGGTATAACGTTCCTGGGCGCCGCAGGAGTGTCCCTTCCGGCAGATAAGGGACTTGAAAGTTAAGACTAGTATTGAGAGAGTGTGGGGAGTTCCCACACTAGATCCAGCGGTGCTCCTACGTGGGTATTAACCTCAAAAAGGTTGCGTAATTGGTTCAAGTTCATCAAACCAGAAATGGTAGTTCAAAAACAATTTTATTCCAAAGTCATATAATCAGGACATATAGACTTGAGTGTTGTTCAATGGATGATTCATCACAATGATAGTTAACGAAATATTGATCAAATCCCAATGCATTTCGGGACAAGGTCCCTTCATCAGGGGATAAGGTGATCTGTAAGGGAACCAAACAATGTTTCAGGGGGGGGGGGGGACCTCTGGAGAATGTCAAATGACATATACAAGCCTGAAAGGTACATGTAAACTAAACAAGAAACGAGAGTAAAAATCGGATGCCAGGAGGGACGTGAAATTAAAGGGGAGTCAGAGTGAACATGTGATCAGAGGGGAATAGCGTGGTTTAAAAGTAACCAAGTTAAAAGCGAAACCCAAATGAGGTCAAAAGAGAATAGCGTGTAGAGTGAAAAAACATAAGAAAGACAGGCAATTATGAAGGCTGCATATCATGAAACAGCACCTGTTTCGTGCGCATTATAGTCTAACCAGAAGTGAGTCACGCGAAATTAAAGAAAGTTAGCCATACCCAAACAGTGAAGTGACCGCGCTCACACAGCGGGTTCTCAGCTGGGAAACGAGCGTGTAGCGGAAACGGATGTTTACAAGAAACACAATGACACAAAATAGAAAGCGGACTGTAACGGACCGCCTCTGTAGAAGAGTGAGGATTATTTAGAAAGGGCAAATGTTCAATAAAAAATTCATTAGAGTGACGGCTTATCAAAGAGTTTTGAAAATAAAAATGTGCAATAACGAGTGAAGTGAAAAATAAAACACAGGACGAAGGTGAAATGGGAGGAAAAAACGGGTCGGCCATTTTGAGATGGGAAAGAGGAGTAATGTATGTACACATAGTCTGGAGCAAAACCTAAATAAAAAATTAAACAGGCAAATTTGAAGATTAGGGAAATAGAAGTGAGAATGAGAATTCAAAGGAAAAGTGGGTTCCAAGGAAAAGAACAGAAAAGGAAAATATGAAAAGGTGAAGGAGGATATAATGAGAAAGTATGATAGATCAAAGGCGTAAGTTGCAGGTTACAAAAGGTATTATAAAAAAGTATAATAGAGCAAAAGCATAAGTTACAGGTAACAACTGTATTCAATCCTTTCATTAAGACCCTTCGGATGGCTCGAGTCTAAAAATTTGATCCAAAAAAGTTCTCTTTGGAGAAGTATTTTCCGGTTATCAACGCCAGATCTCGTAGGGACAACTTCCAGAACAAGGAACCTCAGCTGGCTGACGTTATGTTGAGATGAAATGAAATGAGCAGCTAAGGGAGATTTCAAGTTCTTGTTCCTGATGGTGCTCTTATGTTCAGTTAAACGAACTTTGAGTTTCCTTTCGGTTTTGCCAACGTACGGTAAGCCACAAGGGCACTTGAGTAAATACACCAAGTTCATAGAGTCACAAGTAGCATTGGTCTTTAATTTGATGGATTTACCAGAAGACGGATGGTTGATGACACTTCCTTTGATGATGTTATTACAATGGCTGCAATTGTAGCAGGGTATAGTACCATGGAAGATAGCGTTGGGTGGTTTGGGTTTTATCTCCAACATGTTTTTGAGATTTTTTGCTCTTTGGTATGCGAATAATGGAGTACTATTGAACAGACCTTGAAAATCGGGTTCAGGTTGTACCATTTGCCAATTGCTTAGAATGATCTTTTTTATTGCAGGGCTTCTGGAGGAGTATTTGGAAACGAACACAGGCTTTTCAGTGGTTTTTTTGCTTGTGTTGGCAATTAAAAGATCATTTCTGTTCTTGGACTTGATGCGATCACTAGCAGCCTGTAGAGTCAATTCTGGGTATTTTCTCTCTCTGTATTTTTGTAGGATTTTCTTTTCAGTTAGTTGGTATTCATCCGACTCTGAACAGATTCTTTTGGCCCTCAAGAGCTGCGAGAAAGGCAAATGTTTTTTCAGGGGTGTCGGATGACAACTAGTGTACCAAAGAGCATTGTTGCGGTCCGTGGTTTTGGTGAACAACGAAGTGCTTATGCTATCATTGTCAAGAGTGACTAAAATGTCCAAGAAAGGTAAGCACTTGGAATCAGTGTTGTAGGTGAATTGGATATGATCATCAGCTTGATTCAATCCCTCTGTTATGCGGTATAGATGTGTATAACGCACATACGTCGATGGTAACCAGAGTATATTGAGTATTGGAATGTAGAGTCACTTTCTTCAGTTGGTTTAAGAAATCAGTAGAGTCCCGTATATATGTGGACATGCCCCTCACAATGGGCTGAAGGTACAAGTCAACAAACTTGCCAGTAGGTTCATGAATGGAATTCCTGGTGGACACTATCGGTCTAAAAGGAGGTTGCTGTAAGTTTTTCTGAATTTTAGGCAGCATATGTATGCTGGGACACTTTGGGTGAGGATGTATCAGATACTTCAAATCTTTTTGGGAGATAGTCCCCATTTCAAACGCTTTTTCTAGGATTGTTCTCAAAATTTTAGAGAATGCTTCAGTGGGGTCAGAATTCATTTGCATGTAAAGGTTCTTGTCATTCACATGAAGGGTAACGCTGGAGTGATAGAATTTTCTATCAAGAACCACTACGGCTCCACCTTTATCCGCTTTACAGCAGGTGATTTCATTGTTGTCAGTAATCTCTCTGAGAGCTCGATAGTCACTCACATTAAAGTTGCAGATCTTCGGCGAAGGTTTTTTGAAACTTTCTTTTAGTGCGTTGAGAGTTATGGTCTCATATGAGTCTAGAATCTTATGGCTTACTGGAGCCATGAAAGAACTTTTTCTTCTTAAATCTTTACAAGCGTGCTGGACTGGTGGTCCAGTGGGAGGGTTCACATTGCTGAAGAAATGGCGTAAGCGTAGATTACGCATGAATTTGAAGAAACAAATTTCTATTTCCAGTTCATTGGTGTGGTATGTGGGGACAAACGACATCCCTTTTTGTAATACTCTTATTTGGTTGGTGGATAATGGACTTTGAGATATGTTAATGACTAAGTTGTTTTGCTCCTTGTTGCGTAGGCTATTGGTGTTGTTGCTCCTGTGGCTGCGGTTTCTGCCCCTCCTGGTTCTACGGTGACGGTTGAACCTTTCTCTAAAAAAGGAACACCAGAAGTGGTAGGGATGTTTAGAGAGATACCTGTAGCCCCAGTTTCCTGAGGGATCATTCTTTGGGGTCTGCTCTGAGGTTGACCACGTTTTGGAGCCGTTGATCCGTCTGATGAAGTGCCTTCATCAGATGACGGGTTTGAGAATGGTCGTTGTTGTCTCAGTTGGGCGTAGACCTCCGCCCAACTGTAGACCTCACCTAATTTATAATCCATAGTGTCTCTTTTGTATTTACGGATTTTTCTGTCGTTAATTTCTTTGGTATACTTGTCCAACTGGAAATTGATGTCCTCCAGGGCTTTGTCTAAATCCACTTTGTTCATGTTTTTATCCAAATTCTGATGGATATGGTTAATCTCTTTTTCAAGATCATTGATCACTTTAGACAATTCCTCCACGATTAAGAGAATGAGAACCAAGGAACAACGATTCAGAATGGCGTACCAGCGTTCCGTGAACTTTGGGTTGTTCCTGCAGAGAGTCGGCTTTAGGGCAATTCGTAAGCCTCTAGGGATGCGTTGATCCTTATGGTATCTAATCAGTGTTCCAGCATGTAAACTCTGATTAATGATTCTTTTGGAAGTATATAACAGTTGCCTTAGCATGCTCGGGTTCGAAAAAGTGCTTGTAGAGGTTGGATCCACCTCCTTAACAAGTGAATAGACCCGTTGAGTTTCATCTGGATCAAAACCAAAAATGTCGGCACGGTTGACCGTGATACTTGAAATTTCTTCATAGGACATCTTGATAGGGTGCTCACACTGGGTAGCCAGAAAATTGAGAACAAAAAAGGAGGTGGTGTGGCACACCGTTTTTAAGAGAGTTAAAAAATAGGTAATCCTAGGATTTATAGGTATAACGTTCCTGAGCGACGCAGGAGTGTCCCTTCCGGCAGATAAGGGACTTGAAAGTTAAGACTAGTATTGAGAGAGTGTGGGGTGTTCCCACACTAGATCCAGCGGTGCTCCTACGTGGGTATTAACCTCAAAAAGGTTGCGTAATTGGTTCAAGTTCATCAAACCAGAAATGGTAGTTCAAAAACAATTTTATTCCAAAGTCATATATTCAGGACATATAGACTTGAGTGTTGTTCAATGGAGGATTCATCACAATGATAGTTAACAAAATATTGATCAAATCCCAATGCATTTCGGGACAAGGTCCCTTCATCAGGGGATAAGGTGATCTGTAAGGGAACCAAACAATGTTTCGGGGGGGGGGGGGGGAAACCTCTGGAGAATGTCAAATGACATATACAAGCCTGAAAGGTACATGTAAACTAAACAAGAAACGAGAGTAAAAATCGGATGCCAGGAGGGACGTGAAATTAAAGGGGAGTCAGAGTGAACATGTGATCAGAGGGGAATAGCGTGGTTTAAAAGTAACCAAGTTAAAAAGCGAAACCCAAATGAGGTCAAAAGAGAATAGCGTGTAGAGTGAAAAAACATAAAAAAGACAGGCAATTATGAAGGCTGCATATCATGAAACAGCACCCGTTTCGTGCGCATTTTAGTCTAACCAGAAGTGAGTCACGCGAAATTAAAGAAAGTTAGCCATACCCAAACAGTGAAGTGACCGCGCTCACACAGCGGGTTCTCAGCTGGGAAACGAGCGTGTAGCGGAAACGGATGTTACAAGAAACACAATGACACAAAATAGAAAGCGGACTGTGACGGACCGCCTCGGTAGAAGAGTGAGGATTATTTAGAAAGGGCAAATGTTCAATAAAAAATTAATTAGAGTGACGGCTTATCAAAGAGTTTTGAAAATAAAAATGTGCAATAACGAGTGAAGTGAAAAATAAAACACAGGACGAAGGTGAAATGGGAGGAAAAAACGGGTCGGCCATTTTGAGATGGGAAAGAGGAGTAATGTATGTACACATAGTCTGGAGCAAAACCTAAATAAAAAATTAAACAGGCAAATATGAACATTAGGGAAATAGAAGTGAGAATGAGAATTCAAAGGAAAAGTGGGTTCCAAGGAAAAGAACAGAAAAGGAAAATATGAAAAGGTGAAGGAGGATATAATGAGAAAGTATGATAGATCAAAGGCGTAAGTTGCAGGTTACAAAAGGTATTATAAAAAAGTATAATAGAGCAAAAGCATAAGTTACAGGTAACAACTGTATTCAATCCTTTCATTAAGACCCTTCGGATGGCTCGAGTCTAAAAATTTGATCCAAAAAAGTTCTCTTTGGAGAAGTATTTTCCGGTTATCAACGCCGGATCTCGTAGGGACAACTTCCAGAACAAGGAACCTCAGCTGGCTGATGTTATGTTGAGATGAAATTAAATGAGCAGCTAGGGGAGATTTCAAGTTCTTGTTCCTGATGGTGCTCTTATGTTCAGTTAAACGAACTTTGAGTTTCCTTTCGGTTTTGCCAACGTACGGTAAGCCACAAGGGCACTTGAGTAAATACACCAAGTTCATAGAGTCACAGGTAGCATTGGTCTTTAATTTGATGGATTTACCAGAAGACGGATGGTTGATGACACTTCCTTTGATGATGTTATTACAATGGCTGCAATTGTAGCGGGGTATAGTACCATGGAAGATAGCGTTGGGTGGTTTGGGTTTTATATCCAACATGTTTTTGAGATTTTTTGCTCTTTGGTATGCGAATAATGGAGTACTATTGAACAGACCTTGAAAATCGGGTTCAGATTGTACCATTTGCCAATTGCTTAGAATGATCTTTTTTATTGCAGGGCTTCTGGAGGAGTATTTGGAAACGAACACAGGCTTTTCAGTGTTTTTTTGCTCGTGTTGGCAATTAAAAGATCATTTCTGTTCTTGGACTTGATGCGATCACTAGCAGCCTGTAGAGTCAATTCTGGGTATTTTCTCTCTCTGTATTTTTGTAGGATTTTCTTTTCAGTTAGTTGGTATTCATCCAACTCTGAACAGATTCTTTTGGCCCTCAAGAGCTGCGAGAAAGGCAAATGTTTTTTCAGGGGGGTCGGATGACAACTAGTGTACCAAAGAGCATTGTTGCGGTCCGTGGTTTTGGTGAACAACAAAGTGCTTATGCTATCATTGTCAAGAGTGACTAAAATGTCCAAGAAAGGTAAGCACTTGGAATCAGTGTTGTAGGTGAATTGGATATGATCATCAGTTAATTAGAAGCACAGGTGCACCATGAAATGAACAGTTTTTCAACAATCACTTAACAAGTATAAATGTCCAGAAAGTCCGTTTTGTTTAGATAATTTATTTTTCCACAAATTGCAAAATAGGACAGCCGACGCGTTTCGTCCCAGCCGGGACTTCTTCAGGGCTGTGTTTACAAAAAACAAAAAATATAAACATACAATTAAAAGATGGTCCACTGCAACATCCAGCCGAGTATACAATGGTCCCATGCATTAAAAAAGTGAGTCTACACTAAACAGTGAATCTACACTTATAAGACAGATAACCTAACATTGCTACATTCCTGGAGTTTAACCAGTAATCGATACCCCAAGTTAACATAGTATAAAAAAAGACATATATTGTTTTTTTGAAAAATCCATAGGGAACTCTTAGTTGCAGGGTGAAAATATACAATTGCAATATATAGTGATATGCAGTTTGTTTACGGGTGAGGCCTCGACCTCTCTTCACTTGTCAGAAGAGAATACAACATCTGGTAATCTAAGTACCTCTAGGCACCTAAAGTCAATGGGGCCCAAGGTCAAAGATGTGCACCTACCATGAGAAAAAATTCAATATCCAGAATAAGGTGTTGAAACCAGAAAGGTGGCAGTCCGCTCTGTCAATCTCTATTTCCAATACTGCAAGCAACATAAGTAAAAAAGATAAATAAAATAAATGTAGTGGGAAAGTATATAAAGCAAGTGAAAAAACTAAATATGCGAGAAGAAACAAGGATGAACGCAGGAAACGCGAATCAAGGAGGGAAAGAACTGAACATGCAAGTGAGCTATTCTATCATCCCAATGATGTCCATAAAACATAAATCAACATCAACACAAACCAATATGCCACTTACAACTTGGTAAGTATCCACGTGGATATTCGAGCGATAGTTCAGTCATGAAGTGTCATGTATACACGGGTTCTTGGTACCAAGTACTATGATAAAGAACAGAGATTAAGAGAGACTTGCTACATTGTATTATTGTAATTAATCAAGATCATCAGATTAGTGGAGTCCTTTCCAAAATTCATTTATAGATAATAAATGGTCCATGCACCAGTATGTAATTTAATCTGGATTGAGAGGGCTGGGCACAGGCAAGGAAACACAAGCTAAGGTACAGAGAAAAGTCGACCCAACTTGCCTATGAATATAATATCCAAGGATCGTGGATGAAATGCTTAGAGATCCAATTTTTCACACGAGAATAAATATATGGTGCACCAACAATGCGATGTGCACTATAATCTACAAAAAGAGAGAACAGGGAACTTTTTATTGTAAGTCCTATTGTATACAATTAGTTTGACAATAGAGGATAACATCAAATAACAACATGTACCTATGGATGACCAAGTGCCCCTTATAGCGGCTATCCTGCCATCAATGAAGTTTAGTCATGGTTCCACCTCCGTAGTTCTAGAAAAAAAAGGCAAACCAAGAAAGAAGAAGAAAGATATAAAGATATATATACCTGCCTTAAGGGCAGGTATATATATCGGTGCAGTTATGGCTGGTCACCATCAGGCGTTATACAAACTGAGGGGACCTTTCGTTTGGGCGGCTATCTCCCGCTTTTTTCATCTACTCCGAGGTAAGTGCTGTCCATTCTGTTTTTTGTTTTTTTTTCTATAATTTTTGGCTTAGGATAAGTTAAATTTCTTTTTATGGTACATTGTGCCTAGTGGGTCTATCCTCTCTTTCCCCCCCTCTTTTTTATTTTTGACATAATACTCTTTTGTACTGAGTAATGGTAGGGCTACAATTTGGGTTGCTAGGTTTGACCAGAGGGATAGAGGGTAGCTAATATAACTCCCCGTTTTTCAAGCACATCATTGACTGTTTAGATATACTCTGTTGTGAGTTCATGTAGTACATTGTTGCTCACATAATGGATAGCTTTTTCCTATATCTTTCTTCTTCTTTCTTGGTTTGCCTTTTTTTTCTAGAACTACGGAGGTGGAACCATGACTAAACTTCATTGATGGCAGGATATCCGCTATAAGGGGCACTTGGTCATCCATAGGTACATGTTGTTATTTGATGTTATCCTCTATTGTCAAACTAATTGTATACAATAGGACTTACAATAAAAAGTTCCCTGTTCTCTCTTTTTGTAGATTATAGTGCACATCGCATTGTTGGTGCACCATATATTTATTCTCGTGTGAAAAATTGGATCTCTAAGCATTTCATCCACGATCCTTGGATATTATATTCATAGGCAAGTTGGGTCGACTTTTCTCTGTACCTTAGCTTGTGTTTCCTTGCCTGTGCCCAGCCCTCTCAATCCAGATTAAATTACATACTGGTGCATGGACCATTTATTATCTATAAATGAATTTTGGAAAGGACTCCACTAATCTGATGATCTTGATTAATTACAATAATACAATGTAGCAAGTCTCTCTTAATCTCTGTTCTTTATCATAGTACTTGGTACCAAGAACCCGTGTATACATGACACTTCATGACTGAACTATCGCTCGAATATCCACGTGGATACTTACCAAGTTGTAAGTGGCATATTGGTTTGTGTTGATGTTGATTTATGTTTTATGGACATCATTGGGATGATAGAATAGCTCACTTGCATGTTCAGTTCTTTCCCTCCTTGATTCGCGTTTCCTGCGTTCATCCTTGTTTCTTCTCGCATATTTAGTTTTTTCACTTGCTTTATATACTTTCCCACTACATTTATTTTATTTATCTTTTTTACTTATGTTGCTTGCAGTATTGGAAATAGAGATTGACAGAGCGGACTGCCACCTTTCTGGTTTCAACACCTTATTCTGGATATTGAATTTTTTCTCATGGTAGGTGCACATCTTTGACCTTGGGCCCCATTGACTTTAGGTGCCTAGAGGTACTTAGATTACCAGATGTTGTATTCTCTTCTGACAAGTGAAGAGAGGTCGAGGCCTCACCCGTAAACAAACTGCATATCACTATATATTGCAATTGTATATTTTCACCCTGCAACTAAGAGTTCCCTATGGATTTTTCAAAAAAACAATATATGTCTTTTTTTATACTATGTTAACTTGGGGTATCGATTACTGGTTAAACTCCAGGAATGTAGCAATGTTAGGTTATCTGTCTTATAAGTGTAGATTCACTGTTTAGTGTAGACTCACTTTTTTAATGCATGGGACCATTGTATACTCGGCTGGATGTTGCAGTGGACCATCTTTTAATTGTATGTTTATATTTTTTGTTTTTTGTAAACACAGCCCTGAAGAAGTCCCGGCTGGGACGAAACGCGTCGGCTGTCCTATTTTGCAATTTGTGGAAAAATAAATTATCTAAACAAAACGGACTTTCTGGACATTTATACTTGTTAAGTGATTGTTGAAAAACTGTTCATTTCATGGTGCACCTGTGCTTCTAATTAACTTTCTGAACTGGCATTGTGTTGGCGGGTGTCGTATCAGTGTGCACATGATCCCCACCCAAGGGTATAGATAAGGGGAATCCTTTCACATAATTGGTTAAATTTTTGTATCAGGTGCATTAGTTTCAAGGTTCCGCCATCCACCTTGCTTTAAATGGATATGATCATCAGCTTGATTGATGTGTGAGATGAACTCGGATATTTGTTTAAAGGGTCCTGCCCGAATCAGAAAAATATCATCGATATATCTCCAGTATGTTACAATTCTATCTCGCCACTGGGTGTTTTCCAAAATGTTATCAGTCTCCAGCTGGTGCATGAACAAATTCGCGTAGCTCGGGGCAGCACAATTCCCCATTGAGGTACCCACTAATTGTAGATAGAATTTGTTGTTCCAAGTGAAGTAGCTGTGATACAGCATGAACTGCATGAATTCTAGCAGTAATACTTTCAAAGCATCATTCATGGGGTTGGAGAGTAAAAAGCTCTGGAATCTTTTTTACTCTCCAACCCCATGGAGCCAATGTGTGCTCTTGAGGGCCAAAAGAATCTGTTCAAAGTCGGATGAATACCAACTAACTGAAAACAAAATCCTACAAAAATACAGAGAGAGAAAATACCCAGAATTGACTCTACAGGCTGCTAGTGATCGCATCAAGTCCAAGAACAGAAATGATCTTTTAATTGCCAACACGAGCAAAAAAAACACTGAAAAGCCTGTGTTCGTTTCCAAATACTCCTCCAGAAGCCCTGCAATAAAAAAGATCATTCTAAGCAATTGGCAAATGGTACAATCTGAACCCGATTTTCAAGGTCTGTCCAATAGTACTCCATTATTCGCATACCAAAGAGCAAAAAATCTCAAAAACATGTTGGAGATAAAACCCAAACCACCCAACGCTATCTTCCATGGTACTATACCCTGCTACAATTGCAGCCATTGTAATAACATCATCAAAGGAAGTGTCATCAACCATCCGTCTTCTGGTAAATCCATCAAATTATAGACCAATGCTACCTGTGACTCTATGAACTTGGTGTATTTACTCAAGTGCCCTTGTGGCTTACCGTACGTTGGCAAAACCGAAAGGAAACTCAAAGTTCGTTTAACTGAACATAAGAGCACCATCAGGAACAAGAACTTGAAATCTCCCCTAGCTGCTCATTTCATTTCATCTCAACATAACATCAGCCAGCTGAGGTTCCTTGTTCTGGAAGTTGTCCCTACGAGATCCGGCGTTGATAACCGGAAAATACTTCTCCAAAGAGAACTTTTTTGGATCAAATTTTTAGACTCGAGCCATCCGAAGGGTCTTAATGAAAGGATTGAATACAGTTGTTACCTGTAACTTATGCTTTTGCTCTATTATACTTTTTTATAATACCTTTTGTAACCTGCAACTTACGCCCTTGATCTATCATACTTTCTCATTATATCCTCCTTCACCTTTTCATATTTTCCTTTTCTGTTCTTTTCCTTGGAACCCACTTTTCCTTTGAATTCTCATTCTCACGTCTATTTCCCTAATCTTCATATTTGCCTGTTTAATTTTTTATTTAGGTTTTGCTCCAGACTATGTGTACATACATTACTCCTCTTTCCCATCTCAAAATGGCTGACCCGTTTTTTCCTCCCATTTCACCTTCGTCCTGTGTTTTATTTTTCACTTCACTCGTTATTGCACATTTTTATTTTCAAAACTCTTTGATAAGCCGTCACTCTAATGAATTTTTTATTGAACATTTGCCCTTTCTAAATAATCCTCACTCTTCTACCGAGGCGGTCCGTTACAGTCCGCTTTCTATTTTGTGTCATTGTGTTTCTTGTAAACATCCGTTTCCGCTACACGCTCGTTTCCCAGCTGAGAACCCGCTGTGTGAGCGCGGTCACTTCACTGTTTGGGTATGGCTAACTTTCTTTAATTTCGCGTGACTCACTTCTGGTTAGACTATAATGCGCACGAAACGGGTGCTGTTTCATGATATGCAGCCTTCATAATTGCCTGTCTTTCTTATGTTTTTTCACTCTACACGCTATTCTCTTTTGACCTCATTTGGGTTTCGCTTTTAACTTGGTTACTTTTAAACCTCGCTATTCCCCTCTGATCACATGTTCACTCTGACTCCCCTTTAATTTCACGTCCCTCCTGGCATCCGATTATTACTCTCGTTTCTTGTTTAGTTTACATGTACCTTTCAGGCTTGTATATGTCATTTGACATTCTCCAGAGGTTCCCCCCCCCCCCCTGAAACATTGTTTGGTTCCCTTACAGATCACCTTATCCCCTGATGAAGGGACCTTGTCCCGAAATGCATTGGGATTTGATCAATATTTCGTTAACTATCATTGTGATGAATCATCCATTGAACAACACTCAAGTCTATATGTCCTGAATATATGACTTTGGAATAAAATTGTTTTTGAACTACCATTTCTGGTTTGATGAACTTGAACCAATTACGCAACCTTTTTGAGGTTAATACCCACGTAGGAGCACCGCTGGATCTAGTGTGGGAACTCCCCACACTCTCTCAATACCCACCAGGGATGCCCACTATCCCCCTTCTGTTTTCATTGTTTATTGAACCCCTAGCTGTAAGGATTCGGTAGAACTTAATGATCTTGCCTCCCATTGATGGGATGGCAAAAATTAAGCTTTATGCGGATGACATTATTTTATATCTTAAAGCAGGATCAGGTAATGTATAGAATGCTCTTGATGAAATCCAGAAGTTTACACAGGTGGGCAGATATGAAGTAAATCAAGCGAAAACTGAAATTTTAACATTCAATGTGATTCCTTAGGATATTCCAGCTTCCATTCAGTTAAAACCACCGCATCCAGTTAGATATTTAGGGATACACGTTACAAATTATTTTGAGCAATTATTCCCCCTGAATTATACCAGTATGCTCATGAAAGTGAAAAAGTTATTAGATAAATGGTCTCTGCTTCAATTGTCATTATTAGGGAGGATCTCTATGGTCAAAATGTCAGTACTCCTACTGTTTTTGTTTCTTTTTATCAACTTTCTTTGAAAATTCCGAATTATTATTTTAAGGAGCTAGATCAAACAATTAGGAAGTTTGTATGGAATAATAAACACCCCAGGGTTAAGATAGCTACATTACAGTTGGATGTAACATCAGGAGGACTGGCACTCCCACATTTTTCAACTTATTATCAGGCTTCTTTAGCTAACTTGCTTTCCCAACTGGGTGAGGAAAAGTCAGTTTTTGACAATTTTTTGTTAATATATATGCCGAAGGAAAGTGCTATAAGACTCCCTGTTTTCTTACGTTTGGGAAACTCCCCTAAAAACAAGATAGAAGGTAATACTGACATTAGCTGAAAGAACTCAGTTATTTTTTCAATCACGAGATATCCCAGCATTTCATGCATACACCCCTATACAGGATTGTGTAGTAGGAGGTCTCATATTGTCTAGACGGCTTTATCAGGTTGGGGATTTTTTTAACCATGAAACATTAATTACCTGGGAAACCGTTCATTTGCAAGTCACTACATTGACCACTGCCCTCTCTCTGAGTTTTCTACAGTTAGTCAGTTTTCTTAAAACTAATTATTCAATGATGGGTGAAATGGTACGTCAAATCGCTAAGCAGATGGCAAATAAAATGGTGGGGGTTGTTTGTTGGTTTTGGCTACTTCATCAAAAGGTCCATTCTGAAGAGATTCTGATGAAAGAGCTTCAAAAAATGTATTCAGAGACGGGTTGCAAGTTCAATGTCAAAGAATGTAAACAGCTTAGCGAGTTAGCGAATAAAGCACTTAGAGGCGCTAATTACAAAAGAATGAACTTCTTATCTAGATGGTTATTATATTATACACCCCAGAGATTGTCTAAAATGTTTCAAACAAGCCTGAATCAATGTTTTCGATGTAACAAAAAGGGTGTTGGTGAATGGTTTCATATATTTTATCAATGTAATAATTTACAGCAATTCTGGGAAGGGTTTTTGCTGACATCTCTCTGATTTTGTCCTTGACAATTGAGCCATCAGCTATGTTGGTGCTCTTCGGTTTCTCAGGAGAAGTGAAATGTTTAACAAAATATCAGCAGTATTTTTTATTAATCTCTATTGCAGTCGCTAGGTACTTGTCCTTCAAAACTGGAGAACTAAAATACAACCCAGTATCGAGCACTGGTTTAACCAGTTTACCGCGGCGGACATTCCGCCACGGTGCGGGCGTTCTACAGAGTGGGCGGGGCTGCGTAGGCCAACGGTCGTTCGCAGCTCCCACCAGGTAGTGCTCGCGTCGGCCAACGGCCGCCGCGAGCACTGAGGGGTTAATAAAATGTCCAGGACCTGTAGTTTAGAGGAGGCCTATGCTAAACATATAGGAGCAATCGTAAGATTTAGAGGTATTTGGCAACATTTCTCTTCTAAAGGGTTTGCAGAGGAAAGCTGATTATAAGATCTAGGTCCTCGTTAGGATTTTTTTAATAATTCTTGTTATTAGCACAATGCACTTTAAATAATATATGAATCTCTTGTATCCGCTAAAAAACTCCTGCATACTGCACTTTTCAAGTGGTTAGAGGTATATCTGCTGCTAGACTTGTATGCACTCGTTATTTTAGATCAGAGAGTATGTAATGGATAAATTTTAGGGAGTATGTCTCAGCCATATCATAATGTTAACCCCTGAGAATCATATTTTATATTCTTCAGATGAGATTTATTATGAATTTATTACGGAGTGGGTTTTATAGTTGCCTTTAATTATGATCAATTTCTTTAATTATATCAATTTCTTTGTCCTGGTATTGTTTGTAGTTATCTATTACCTCTGCTTTTTATCCGATGTCAAATAACTTGTCTGTTAGCTCTCGTTTTTGTTTATTTTCCTGTTCTAATAAAAATATATATTTTTAAAAGATGTTTTCCATTAGCTGATATTTTCCGGTTGATCACTTGGTTTCGTTGCACATCTTTTCCAGGCTTTAATGCCTGGATACTGAGGGGGGAAAGTGATTGCTATTTCACTTGAGCTGATCTGCCCTGATTTTTTGGTTTTGTTTTGTTTGATGAATCTGTGCTATTCAGTCCCAATTTCGGATAAACTCTGCTTGAGGACTCATTCAAAGCGGAGGAATCTGCGGAAAGAAGTATCCATCATAAGAATAATTTAATTACCTTAGGTAATACTACCTCTAGTGGGTACTATGTATAATACCGAAGCCTAATGGAGGGCGGATTACTGAGTCCTGAAATGCGTATTAGCAGTCCATCCCACTGGAGGGTATTACATTAAAGGCCAGTAAACTACAGATCCCAGTGTGCATTGTAAAAGGAGGGATCCATCAGGATGGCATACCCGAAGCCAAGAATCTTCAAATCACGCAGGGGATGGTGGTTGGGCAATTAAAGGACTGCGAACACGGGCCTCTGAAGAGAAGCTAAGTGCTTTGAAACGCGTCAGGCCAAGGACTGTACAAGGGGATTGGAAGCTGTATGCTGTGGAATAAAAGGTTAAACCTACCTGGTGTTGGAGTGCGGTCTCAGTCCGAGGGAAACTTTGAAAGAATATGTAGCGGCAGTCCCAAGCCGCATGAGACAACGTACCACCCCAAGAACAGCGGACTTGCAGGAGTGAAGCATTCACGTTCTGAAAGGCATGGCAGGCCATAGTTGTCAGCATGCAGCGTCTGATCCCGAAGCCTAATGGAGGGCGAATCATTGTGTCCTGAAATGCATATTAGCAGTCCAACCCACTGGAGGGTATTAAATTAAAGGCCTGTAAACTACAGATCTCAGCGTGCATTGTAAAAGGAGGGATCCAGGGGATGGTGGTTTGGCAATTAAAGGACTCCGGACACAGGCCTCTGAAGAGAAGCTAAACGATTTGAAAACGCGTCAGGCCGAGGACTGTACAAGGGGATTGGAAGCTGTATAATGTGCAATAAAAGGTTAAACGTACCTGGTATTTGGAGTGCGGTCTCAGTCCGGGGGAAACTTTGAAAGAATATATATATATATATATATATATATATATATATATATCCAAGAAAAACAGGTTTGCCCATGTAAAAACGCCATCACGCAGGGAAGTTAAGTTCCATACTTTAATGTGGACTGCAGGCATGTCAAGCTCTCTCCTTCAGTTCAAACAACGCCAAACATGTTTCGGGCAGCCCTCTACCCTTGGTCACTGGCTGAAGCAAAAGTCACGGCAGCTTGCAATTATTATTAAGTACTCAAGACCCGCCCCAGTGGGCGTGTATCACTTTGCCTTATGGTCTTGGAAGTTTCATCAAACCCCAGTGGGTCCTGTTGTTTCCATGTGCAAATAAAAGTTCCTTACCCAAGTGGGTGACCTCTGGGGAAAACGAGGCAATGCACTGCAGTAATCTCGTTCCACATTATTAGGCTTCCTTGCCCTAATCTGCCCTCGTTTGTCGGGAGCAGCAGGTCCGCTTTCATGCGGCGGGGCGTTTTTGCGGCGAGGCGCGCCGCCATTAATCCAAGAAAAACAGGTTTGCCCATGTAAAAACGCCATCACGCAGGGAAGTTAAGTTCCATACTTTAATGTGGACTGCAGGCATGTCAAGCTCTCTCCTTCAGTTCAAACAACGCCAAACATGTTTCGGGCAGCCCTCTGCCCTTGGTCACTGGCTGAAGCAAAAGTCACGGCAGCTTGCAATTATTATTAAGTACTCAAGACCCGCCCCAGTGGGCGTGTATCACTTTGCCTTATGGTCTTGGAAGTTTCATCAAACCCCAGTGGGTGCTGTCGTTTCCATGTGCAAATAAAAGTTCCTTACCCAAGTGGGTGACCTCTGGGGAAAACGAGGCAATGCACTGCAGTAATCTCGTTCCACATTATTAGGCTTCCTTACCCTAATCTGCCCTCGTTTGTCGGGAGCAGCAGGTCCGCTTTCATGCGGCGGGGCGTTTTTGCGGCGAGGCGCGCCGCCATTAATCCAAGAAAAACAGGTTTGCCCATGTAAAAACGCCATCACGCAGGGAAGTTAAGTTCCATACTTTAATGTGGACTGCAGGCATGTCAAGCTCTCTCCTTCAGTTCAAACAACGCCAAACATGTTTCGGGCAGCCCTCTGCCCTTGGTCACTGGCTGAAGCAAAAGTCACGGCAGCTTGCAATTATTATTAAGTACTCAAGACCCGCCCCAGTGGGCGTGTATCACTTTGCCTTATGGTCTTGGAAGTTTCATCAAACCCCAGTGGGTGCTGTCGTTTCCATGTGCAAATAAAAGTTCCTTACCCAAGTGGGTGACCTCTGGGGAAAACGAGGCAATGCACTGCAGTAATCTCGTTCCACATTATTAGGCTTCCTTGCCCTAATCTGCCCTCGTTTGTCGGGAGCAGCAGGTCCGCTTTCATGCGGCGGGGCGTTTTTGCGGCGAGGCGCGCCGCCATTAATCCAAGAAAAACAGGTTTGCCCATGTAAAAACGCCATCACGCAGGGAAGTTAAGTTCCATACTTTAATGTGGACTGCAGGCATGTCAAGCTCTCTCCTTCAGTTCAAACAACGCCAAACATGTTTCGGGCAGCCCTCTGCCCTTGGTCACTGGCTGAAGCAAAAGTCACGGCAGCTTGCAATTATTATTAAGTACTCAAGACCCGCCCCAGTGGGCGTGTATCACTTTGCCTTATGGTCTTGGAAGTTTCATCAAACCCCAGTGGGTGCTGTCGTTTCCATGTGCAAATAAAAGTTCCTTACCCAAGTGGGTGACCTCTGGGGAAAACGAGGCAATGCACTGCAGTAATCTCGTTCCACATTATTAGGCTTCCTTGCCCTAATCTGCCCTCGTTTGTCGGGAGCAGCAGGTCCGCTTTCATGCGGCGGGGCGTTTTTGCGGCGAGGCGCGCCGCCATTAATCCAAGAAAAACAGGTTTGCCCATGTAAAAACGCCATCACGCAGGGAAGTTAAGTTCCATACTTTAATGTGGACTGCAGGCATGTCAAGCTCTCTCCTTCAGTTCAAACAATTCCAAACATGTTTCGGGCAGCCCTCTGCCCTTGGTCACTGGCTGAAGCAAAAGTCACGGCAGCTTGCAATTATTATTAAGTACTCAAGACCCGCCCCAGTGGGCGTGTATCACTTTGCCTTATGGTCTTGGAAGTTTCATCAAACCCCAGTGGGTGCTGTCGTTTCCATGTGCAAATAAAAGTTCCTTACCCAAGTGGGTGACCTCTGGGGAAAACGAGGCAATGCACTGCAGTAATCTCGTTCCACATTATTAGGCTTCCTTGCCCTAATGGCGTTTTTACATGGGCAAACCTGTTTTTCTTGGATATATATATATTCACTGAAAAAACCATAGGTTATAGACCATATATAGTTAGGAATTAGCATTTACAAAACCTTGAAAATTCACTGAAAAAACCATAGGTTATAGACCATATATAGTTAGGAATTAGCATTTAGAAAACCTTATTTTACTCACACAAAACCATTGAAATTCCATATATAGTTAGTTGCACTAACTATATATCGCGCACCCGCAATCCACTGCTGATGATGTCACATATTACATCATTCATGACATGGTCAGTGACATCACTGATGACATCACTGATGACATCTCAAATGACATCACTGATGACATCACTGATGACATCTCAAATGACATCACTGATGACATCATGACACACCAATACCAGTTACTACATACGCACTCACTGATTCCTACGTCTACACACACATTCACTCATTCACCCATACAATCACTCATACATACAGTCACTCATTATTACAACACTATCATATGCACTCATACACCTATGCAGACACTCACACACTGCCACTCATCCATGGAGTTACTCACACACCTAGTCAGTCCTGTAAAGAATCAATCACACTTCCATTTCCTCATCTATACAGTTAAACACAGAACACCATACTTCAGTGACATCACTGATGACATCACTGATGACATCTCAAATGACATCACTGATGACATCTCAAATGACATCACTGATGACATCATGACACACCAATACCAGTTACTACATACGCACTCACTGATTCCTACGTCTACACACACATTCACTCATTCACCCATACAATCACTCATACATACAGTCACTCATTATTACAACACTATCATATGCACTCATACACCTAGTCAGTCCTGTGAAGAATCAATCACACTTCGATTTCCTCATCTATACAGTCATCTATACAGTTAAACACAGAACACCATACTTTTCACACATATACTAACACATACTTACTCTCTTATACAATCACTGATACAAGTACACATTGATATGCACAGAGTCACACACCTCCCAGCCAGCCACACACACACTCAGTCTTCCATACATCCACTCATTCTTCAATATGTAAAACATATTTAAACTTTACAAAAACACACAGACACTAGATGATGTCATCAGTGATGTCATTTGAGATGTCATCAGTGATGTCATCAGTGATGTCACTGACCATGTCATGAATGATGTAATATGTGACATCATCAGCAGTGGATTGCGGGTGCGCGATATATAGTTAGTGCAACTAACTATATATGGAATTTCAATGGTTTTGTGTGAGTAAAATAAGGTTTTCTAAATGCTAATTCCTAACTATATATGGTCTATAACCTATGGTTTTTTCAGTGAATTTTCAAGGTTTTGTAAATGCTAATTCCTAACTATATATGGTCTATAACCTATGGTTTTTTCAGTGAATTTCATTGGTTTTTTAACAGCTAATATCTGTAGCTGTAAAATGTATTCTTCTTTAAATCCAAAAATATATTTTATATGTTTATTAATAACTTTTTTTTAAAATATTTTTTTTTCTTCGTTCCCGCTTCGCGAATCGCGAAGCTTCCCGTTAGCTGACCTTGATGCCGCGAAATAGACCGCGAGCCGGTAAACGTTTCTTTACCGCAACTGCCGCGTTAGAAAACAACATCGTGACGCCTCCCGTCCGCATGACGTTTCGCGTTGTCGCGTGATACGTCATATGACGTGCTACGTTAGCGAACTGGTACGCTTACCGAGTCGCAAAGCACAGGTTTCTGGAAGCAAACCGGGAGGTCCTGCAAAGCGCGTAACGTAAACACAGCAGGTCATGTGACTTGGTAATAACACTTTTCATTGGTTCATTTCACTTTTGGTTTCCTAATGATGTAAGACTAGGTCATATAATCTAAAATGAACACTTTTCATTGGTTGAGAACTATTGTTTTTCCCAAATGATGAAAATCCCTCCTTCTTTCCTCACTCTGACTTTCATCATTGTGAGAGAAAGACCCTTTGTTACCAGTGAGCAATGGCTTCTTTAGTAGCTTCAGCTGGTGCTTCCCCACCACCTCCACCACATCCAAGGAAGAGTGGACCACCTGCTAAAGTTATAATTCAGCAAGAAGAGGAAGAAGAGGAACAGGACGACCTAGATAATCTCCCTATTATGGCCAGAAGATCTGTTGTACCGGAAGTAACGGGACCAGAGGGCAGGGAGATGGTGCCAAATATACAAACGAGATTTCGTGAAGTAAAACAAGTCTGCGTACATTGCAGTGGATTCATTTGCTACGGAGAAAGTAGCATCACTCTGATCAACAGAGCTATTGACAATCATGCTCATGTTTGTCCGAAACGCCCCAAACAATAAATTCTTTTTTTTTGTTTTGTTGCTCCTGTTGAGCCCTTTACAATGAATCGTTTTCGTTGCCCCCTCCGAAAAAAAAACAAAAAAAATATAAAACTGTTCAGAAAAATTCAAAAAAAGTAAAAAAATGTTCAGAAAAATAATAAAAAAAATATAAAACAACAAAAACAATTAAAAAAAAAGTTCTTTTCAGAACTACCTCCCCGTTATTAAAAAATTGGTACAATATTTGGAACTGTGCCAACCTCTATTTCTCTTAGTTCGCTTCCCAGTTCGCTCCCCGGTACGCGAACCGGAAGCGAACCCAAAATTTTTTTTTAAAAAAAAAGAACAGTAAGTATAAGGGAAGGAAACAGACAGTTATGTTAAAAGAAAGACAGCTATAGGGGAGTAAACTAGAGATACTATTACCCGTAATCCACTGCTGATGATGTCACATATTACATCATTCATGACATGCTCAGTGACATCATCAGCAGAGGATTGCGGGTAACAGTATCCCTAGTTTATTCCCTATAGCTGTGTTTCTTTTAACATAACTGTCTTTTTCCTTCCCTTATACTTACTGTTCTTTTTTAAAAAAATTTTTTAGATCAGTCAGAAACAGTGAAAGTAATGAAATATAAAAGACTACGTAGAATATTAGCACTGTATGCAACAACTTTGACACTTACAGAAGCCTCACCTTCTCCATGCCTCCTACACAGTTCTACATGTACATCATAAATGCAAACAGAACAGAATTAATTATACATGTTAAATGGTTTATTTTTGCTGTTCTCAGAATGTATCAAATTTCACTAAAACAGTGACTTGAAGGTATTCATCATATAACAGCGGGGAAAAAAAAACACAATCAAAATGATTGTGTTTAAAAAACCCATACAACATAACAAATCAGAATTCAGAACTCCTTAAAGTTAACTTACTTTCCATGACGGCCAAGGATGTCCTATGAACAGCTTACACTCTGTTGTGCTCTTATTACTTTCAACCCGCCACTTTCTGAAAGAAAACCTTCATCGTTTTCAAAAACATGTTACATACAATAAATGACTTCTCGCTCTCTACCACACGTTTCCACAAGGCCAAATCGTGTCTGAGCCATTTATAACTCTTAGAATTCTTTTAAGCCAATCCCGTCATGTTGTATTTCCGCAACTTTCACAATTAAAATGTTGAAGATCATTTTCACAATCCTGGACTAGTAATATCTTCCCCTTCTTGCTCAATCATGTTCTACATTTCCTATCACACTGATACTGCTTACTATGAAGCAGACTTACACTACCTTTATGACTAGTACAATTATTTAATTCTCTACATCACTTTTAATGACAAAGCAATGTAAAACAGTAGACAGCATTGCAGACTTACATTCCCTCTACTCCATGTTTTGATTGGCTGCTTCAATTAGCTTATAAAAAGAAACAGTTTTTCTGAACTCATTCAAAGTGCACGTATTTCTCCATGACGTCCAGTGTTATGGTAAGAACTTATGTCTCTGTAGTACACTTATCCTCAAGGCCAAATCGTGTAGGAGCCATTAGAACTTCTTGAAATTCCTCAGAGCACATCCCGAGATTCTTTCCCTAAAATTTTGGTTTTAAAAACACCAGGTAAGAGTTTTTAAGGTCATACGGCAATTTTTTTTTGAAAATTAAAACAGAATCATTGCAGAATGACCAGCCATTTCTACACTTTAAATAAGCTGTATAATGTCCTGATGTTATTGAAGGACCATCATGATATATAATTGCTACAGTTACAAAAGTCCTTCCTGATATTGACAACTGTGAAGCCACAAAATTTTTAATTAAAGTTGTCAATTTTGTTCCATCAGGCCTACATCGTTGGAACATTAAAATGACATACTGGCCATATGTTCGTATAAATAATGTGGACATCATTTCAGATTTACATTGGCTACACTCCATGTTGTGATCAGCTGCTTTTACTAGCTTATTAAAAGAGACTGATTTACTGTCTGGCAAAGTTAAATATATAAATCTTTCTGAGTCTACACTAGTAGTACTTGATACCCTACAGTTCTCGCAGTCATGCTGCCATTGATAAGAAAGCCCAAACAGGTGATCTACATCTACACCTTCATCATGCAATACATCAAGCATATACATTAAAAACTCCTGACAATCTTGCTGACTATTTTGAGAGAATTGTGTTTGGCCTGAACATCTGTCTAACAGATTTCGAATTTCAGACACACTTTCTATGTTTGTTCTATCAGTGCTACATTTCTCTAACACAGAATTTAACAAACTGCAAAATCTTTGATCAGAATTGACCACAATCTCTTCTTTTACATTTTCTAGAGAAAACAAAACATTAACCACTACATTAGCATAGCAGTTGACACCAGAACTGTTTTCAAATTGAAAACCAACAACATCTTCAACAGAATCCTTTTTGTTTCTGCTTATAATTTCAGGTTCATCGACTTTTCGTCTTTTTGCTACAACCTCCCCAGTATTGGTCACATTTCTTCGTTTCCGGCCTACCACACGTTTCTCAAACAAAGGATACTGAGGCAAATGTGGCGCATACTCTCTTCTTAACCTATTGTATTCCTTAACACAATCTAGATCCGCACAAATGTTTGTGACATCACACTCAATCAAGTACAATCCCGATAAAGTTCTAACTCGTGACAATGCCACATATGCCATACCCTCCTTGAACACAGAACTGCCAATATTCACCAATGCACAGTCTACACTTAAACCTTGCGATTTATGGATTGTCACCGCATATGCCAAGCAAACAGGAAACTGCTTACGACGAACATATAAGTCTTTTACAAGCAAAAATCTAGCAGAACAACGAGCAATTAGCTGTACTTCCTCAATGCCATCAAATTTAATTTTTAAAAATTCAATTCCATCTCTATTTCTGTATTTCACAAAATCAACAACATTACCCATTGATCCATTTACCAGACCTCTTTCAACATGTAAATTCCTTCTTAAAATTATACGGCAGTTCAAGCACACATTCAGAGTCTTTTCAAAACCCGCAGTTTTAGATATACTCTTCTCTAATGAATCCAATTTTGTTTTCAGATTCTCAGACAAAATAATTGTTGATCCCATATGCTCTACTCTGTCAATAGCTTCCAGTTTCACAATCTCTTGCTTTTCTAAATGCAACATTTTGTTGTTGAATTTGGCACATTCTGCAAGAGTTGGCATCAAACATATTCCAGATTTTTTCTCAGTAACTTTCTGAAAAATATTCTCAGGCACAACATCTTCGTCTGGATATAAATTTGTCAGTAATCGTGCATGTAAAGCTTCTTTCCCATGCTCGGTCACTTTTCCAATTCTAACATCTTGTAGAATAGTCGTGTAAACTTCATCCTTTGCCTGATGCATATTTTCATGCAGTTCAGCATAATTGAAGTTTAACCATATATTGACGTTGCCAATGCTCCCTAAGCACTTCCTGGTATCTTCATGCGTGAGCATTTTGAACACAGGTTGCCCTTTCACTGGTGTCAGCTGCAGAAGATCTCCGAAAACAATGATGTGTTTGCCACCAAATAACACATCATACTCTGTTTTGAGAACTTCTTGCATTCTCAAATGCACAAAGGCAAGCATGACATTGGAAACCATGCTTACTTCGTCAATGATAAGAAGTTTCATTTTCCTCAAGACTCTTGAAACTTCAAAACAAGCATCTCCAGATAGCTTGTGATATTCTAATTAGTTGTCATGCTCCACTGGCAGCATCAGTAAACGATGTGAAGTAATCCCTTTAATGTAATGTGCTGCCAGTCCAGTTGGAGCGGTGACAACACAAGACAGCGATGACTCTGTCCTTTCCTGCAAATAACATGAAATTGCTTTAATAAGGAAACTTTTTCCAGTTCCTGCTTCTCCACTCACATACAGTCGGACAGGCTTCAACGACGTACATGAGCACTCTTTCTTGTCATAACTTAATCCATGATCAATTTGCATGGTAAGTTCGTCATATATTTTCCTCTGCTCAACGTTGAGTTGTCTTTCCAACTCTTCTAAGTTAACCGCATCCTCCTGAGCATGTGCCATGGCTCTTTCCACTTCATTCATAGCAGTGGCAGCTTCATTTTCGATAAGAGGTCCTCCTAGTGGATCCTGACTCAATGAAGCAGAACTCTGACTGTCCTGAGAACTGTCTCTGGCAATCTCGGCTGCAATCGTTGCTTCCTGCTCAATTTCCACATTCAACATTTCTACATATTTGGGAAAAGCAGGACATTCTATGGTCTCCTTGGCAGCATTGAATGAGTCTTCGTAACAAAGGAAATCTCCAAGCAGTTCCTCTTCTGCACGCCATGGCTTAAAAAGTTGCAAAAGTGCTAAATAGAAAAACTCCTTTTTTTCAGGAGATTCGCCACTCAATTTTCGATGGTTTATCAAGTGGCATTTTCTTAGCTTGGCCAGACATCCCTCACTTCCTATTACAGCATACACTCCTTTCTCAGTATCTTCTTTGATGTTCCTCTTGAATATGTAATTTTGCAGAACCTCATACAGACAAACATTCTCGAGGTGACTGCTTCGATTTGGATAATATGTATCCAACATGTTGCTCTTCAAAATGTCGGTACTGTTTGGCTCCTTTTCCGCCAAATACTCAATTTCCCGCACAGGTTTCAGAACTCGATTACGCGTTGCAGCAAGACCAACACTCGCCCAAACGATACTCCTGGACTTGGCATAGAGACTTGCTGAAGACAACCGGTCAGAACATTCGTAAGCTCCGATTTCTCGATGCGACAACATCTTCAGACTGAAACTGTACAACTTCTTGCTGAGGCTCTTTTCATGGGAAATGTCCTCCCACATATCCTTCAATTCTGTCTTCTCTTTTTTGGTGATGTAAGATGTCACATACCGAGCCACAGCCATACAGTTATCAGCCACAAACTGTATATCCATGTTAGCATTCCACATGGACAAAATCACCGGGTTGTAGTCGTTGATGTACTTGGACTCTTCGTTCCTCTTCAAATTGTATGTGTTTTTAGGTGATTTCTTCATCACATTATGTCGCAGCGAAGACATCAAACTGTTTACTCTTCCTTTAGAAATCACCGGTCGTGGAAAGCCGAAACGACATTTGGTGTAGAACTTGTCCTTGTTTCGGAATTTACGACGGCAGTACTTTCCACATCGATGGCTTTGGAAACGCAGAACTTTTTCTCTTAGGCTTTTCTTCTCCTTTGCGTTTGGAACAGCACACGTAGAATACTGTTGGATGAAACTCATCACTGAGTCTTCTGGATCCGTTCCAAATTTAGGTGCATCCTTGATCCACAACAACATATGTATATGAGGAGCACCTCTTGCTTGGTACTCCTTTCTCCAGAAGAAATCCAACACCTCTCCAAGAGGTGGATTCTTCTTATTCATGATGAAAGACATCATAGCTTCAAATCTATGATTGAAGTACCTACATACATTGACTGGATCCAAAGAGCACTGTTCTCCGGGTGTCTTGAATTCGATGTTATCTACGTTAGCATTTGCCTCTCGTAGAAATTCAAGTAAGTCTTCCCAGCCATACTCGGCACAGGTCAGAGTGAGGAACCATGTGGGAGTACCTAAGTTCCTCAGCATACATTTTAAATCACCATGACGACGGTACCAGTACTCATTAGTACCACGCTGACACGCCATGAGATTAATCAGGTGAGAATCCAAAATACTGTCTTGGACATTGACTTTATCCATAAAGTCACTTGCCGAGATGTTTTGCATGTGTATACCACTTTTCAAGATGTGGTTCACTGCATATGACAGTCCAGACAGATCGCTTTCAAACAGGAGATGAAACAAATAAGGAATGCATTGTCGAAACCTAGCATCTCCTGCATACAATCGCAAAGTCCGGTATTCAGAAGCAGGAATTTGATGAGGTCGCTCATCATATCTTCCTCCCTGACCTGTTGGAAAAAGCTGTGGGAAACACCGAGCTTCCAAACTTTCCTCCCAAACACTAATGGGACTCCCTTTGGCTTGTTTCATTTGAAACAACTCAATAGCATTCCCCATGACTTCCTTGGAATGCAAAGGATGAACACTATAATGTTCATATATTTCTTCACTAGTAGAGGGTTCTACTTTCTCAATTTGACCAGCACACAAATCGCTATCCTCTTCCTCACTTACTTCCTCTTCTGCAACATGTACATTCTTATAGAATTTATTATTTTTTTCAAATACAATGTTGCCTTTTTAACTTTCCTAACATCTACTAAATCTTGCCATATTTTCTTATTCTTTGTCGGAACCCCATTAACTAAGATAACCAGAGGTTCCTCGTCCACTTTTTCTACTCCAATTGTGTTAATGTTTTTCTTCAAATCTAGAGGCAAATAAACAACTCTTCCCTTTAATCCTCTCTGTAAATCTGATGGAGGCAATTTCCCTGTCTTTGGCTCCATTCTTACAATAGCCTGAAAGGGATGGATACTTTGAATCAAAATAGATTCATAAGTATTTAAATCCTTCAATTCAGAAGGAATCTCAATCAATTCCAGATTATTATGAACTGCTCTAGCAGGCATCTGGTTTTGATTTAATTTGTTACAACAATAAGTACACACACGTTGATCCAATCCCAAATCAAAACAATTTTCTACCATCAAGTATGTTGTGAAATCCTTCCATTCACTATTATTTTCCCTTTCACTTTTTGCATATAAATCCACTAACTTAGTCTGATTCTTATAATAAGTGCGTCGACAACACACACAAGTGAAATTTGGCCTCTCACTTGATTTGACCTGAAACGTCGCAATTTCCCTCTGGAAATTATCTGTACTGGAAACCTGTACACTATCTTCCACATTACCCGCTTCTTCTTGGTCAATTTCAACATTCTCCTCTTTACTTCCAAAGTAACAAAACTCAATTTCTTCACATATATTCTTCACATCTATTTCAGAACCATGCAAAAGAGCAGCGCATAATTGTTTAAGCATAATTGCTGGACTCTTAGCATAATACAACATTATAACTAATTTCCTCACTTTATTATGATGCACTGCTAGCATCCTGAAATGATGAAAAACACTCTGGCATACTCTCCTGGAAAGACAAGCCAGTGAATGACCATGCAAACCTGTCACTTCTCTCACTCTGCAAGGATCTAATTCTTGCAACAACATCATTTTCTGCTTCAAACTTTTCTTATTAAATGACCGTACAAAATCACAAAGCAAATTGATGGAATCCTGTCGCACACTACAAATACTACTACACTTCCAGGTGTACACAGGACCCTTAGCACGTCTTCCTAAAACCTCATTACCTAACACCTCTTCTGCCTCTGTTGTCACAAGTTTTTCTTTTTCAACTGGACAACCATCTTTCACTTCATAAGCACGACCACTGGTGTCAACTGCATGCACCAAATCATTATCCTGGAAATAACTCTCCTCATTAAAAAATGCCTCAGAGCTTGAACTATGCATCCATTCTCCAGAAAAAACTTCACAAAAATTACTACGATTAACTATTCTCTTCCATCTACTATTTCTTTTGAAATCATAAATTGCCTTCTTTAGCTTCCTAATTCTATTGATTATCAAAATAAATAACTTACGTTTAATTTCAAATGCCTGATCAATAACTTTCTCAACTTTTTTTTTTCTCTTATAAAAAACCACTTTCTGTTGACCTTTCTTAATATTTTTTAACAAATTGCCAATTATCCTGTTGCGGAACATTCGTTTACGAATGTCCCTAAACTGTTGTTTCCTTCTACTATCATGCACAGAGTTATCTCTTGCTCTAGCAGTAACATTTTTGATTGGCCTTTCCTTTCCATTTGAATTCCTTCTCTTTTTATGGACTGAAACATTTTCTGTAGTAATATTTTTTTTACTACACATATTTCTTATGAATGTTTTTGTACTCTTACCCGGTGCTTTCTTCATGACTTGACAAATCTTTTTGTTAGAGGACTGCTGCTTCTTTTGATTGGCCTGCTGTCTTTGACGTTTTGCAGCCTTTCTCTCTCTTTCTTTCGTTGGCATGGTGAAATGTTGAAATGATCTGCAGTTGAATCTGTGGTAAAATATATTAAAAAATGTTATTAACCACTATTACCAAACAGTAAATCAATAACAGTGATCAAAAACTTAACACACTACTTGACATTTTAAATAGAAGATTTTTTAGTCCTTGGCAAATTTACAATACAGAAATAGCAGAAAAGAAATGGAATTTATATTCATGTTACCTGTGCTATTTTATATGTGAATCTGATCTAATTTTATGAGCATATTTTAATATTTTATTGAAGACACTACACATAACCTGTTTTTGAAGGTGTCTTTATTTTTAAATTAAACGGTTTACACTTTTACTTTTTATTTATTATAAATTTTAAAAATAAATGTTTATAGTTCCATAGGCTCAAGCAGGTCAGCTTCCCACCCTATCTCATATAATTCGGACAAATCTGCATCCTCATCACGCTCTTCTTCATCCTCAGGATTTAAATCATCCAAGGGATCAACATCCACTGATGTTTCAATTACAAGTTCAATGATGAGGTCAAAATCAACTGATTGCAGATTGTCGCTCATGTTGATGTTGTCTTTATCTTTAAAGAAAGATAACAACAATGAGATGTTGCAGAGTAAGAGACAAATCTCAGAGATTATAATAGTAAAATTGTTTAACAAGAGTAACATTTTGCAGCTATTATTTAGCCATGTCCAGCGATGCTGAGCAGGTGAAGCCTATGTCTAATTTTTCAGTGAACAGGACTCATCTCTTCTTAACCTTGGATAAGCCTCACCAACTCTGTGTCCCCTGCACATACTTAAATGTAAAGGGGCAGATTTATGTTAAATGGCACATCCCCAGGCATGCACCAGTTAACGTGCACCGCTGCTCTGCCACCCATGGTGTGCCGTATTTACAATCAGATAGGAAAAAGCTGCGTCAAAACCCTGCGCCTGCTTTAAGCAGGCATAGGTCTTGACGCAACATTGTGGAGATGGGGCACCCCTGAGCCTTGCTTGAGCTGCATCGCACTTGCGATACAATTCCAGCAATGCGCCACCTTTACAGCACAGATACGTCACGCATCTGTGCCATTTTTGCCCCATGCTGCGCCGCATTGTAAATGCAGCACACCATGGGTGGCGGAACAGCGGCGCAAGATGACTGGCACATCCCTGGTGATGCGCCAGTCATCATAAATCTATCCCTAAGCTTCTTATCTTGTTACAGATGAACCGCCATATGTACCATCAAACTATTTTGCATTTCCTAAATAGCGAATTTTAAGGAATAAATAGCAATTCTTTACCATTCCTAATTTGCAATGAGCAAATTGCTAATTGCAAATTACCCATTCATTTCCATGGGCTAGGAGGCTCATAGGAATGAAGGTGCAATTTGCGATTAGCAATTAGCTCATCGCAAATTAGGAATTTTTCCAAGGGTGCATGGGTGTCTCAAGAACACCCTGCTGCACCCCTGAAAAAGACATTTGGGGGCATATGGCGCACATACATGTATTGGCGTCATGTGGCACCTTTTGTTTTTTTTTTAAAAATTCTTTTTGAAAAGAATTCGCAAATTACCACAAACTAGAAGTTGGTGGTAGTTTCCAAATCCTTAATGTCATTTTTTACATATTTTTTGTTTGATACATTGCATTTAAGAAATCGCAAAATTTGCAAATCCTTCAGTGCAATCGCAAAATAAGGAATAGCAAATTTTGAATTAAGGACATTTTAAGTCATTTCCACATGTGCAGTGTTTTGAAATTATGATTTGAAAATCGTTTTTGGGGAAAAGGAATGGTTTGCAAATTTATGACAAGGACATAATGGTGTATGCTTCTCTATAAGGCATTTCACTGTCTCTGATGTCATTTTCCCCATATTACATTATAAGACCTTTCCCCATGGAGCACATTCCTTGTAAATATGCTCCCACCTGTGCATGGTGAATTTAGATTTTGACTGTTTGAGTCACATAGCCATGTTAAAAGTGACCCAAAAAAATTGCAAACGCTTTAAAAAAACACATTCATGTGTCTTAAGCACATTTTAAGTCATTTCCCCGTGGACAGTGTTTTGTAAGTGGCGCAAAAGAGGCATACACCTATCATAAATCTGTCCCTAGCATTTTAAATGATTAATTCATGATGACGATAAGGTGTGGCCTATCCAGAGATTTGTTTAAGGTGAGGCCTACTCAGGATTGCAGATTAAAGTTACGCTTGATGAAGAATACAGAGGACATAATACATGTAAAGCTCTACCAATGAAGTAAGTAATGTCCACTTCATTGCGCCAGTCATCATAAATGTATCCCTAAGCTTCTTATCTTGTTAGACATCAACCGGCATATGTATCGTATAACTATTTTGCATTTCCAAAATAGCAAATTTTAAGGAATAAATAGCAATTCTTTACCATTCCTAATTTGCAATGAGCAAATTGCTAATTGCAAATTACCCATTCATTTCCATGGGCTAGGAGGCTCATAGGAATGAAGGTGCAATTTGCGATTAGCAATTAGCTCATCGCAAATTAGGAATTTTTCCAAGGGTGCATGTGTGTCTCAAGAACACCCTGCTGCACCCCTGAAAAAGAAATTTGGGGGCATATGGCGCACATAAATTTTAACAACATTCCATTACCTCAAAAACGATTTTCAATTCATAATTTGAAAACACTGCCCACAGGGAAATTACTTAAAATGTTCTTAAGACACATGAAAGTGTTTTTTGAAAGCCTTTGCAATTTTTTTGGGTCACTTTTAACATGGTTATGTAACTCAAACAGTAAAAACCAAAATTAACATGCACAAGTGTGACCATATTTACAATGAATGTGGCCCACGGAGAAAGGTCTTTTAATATAATATGGGAAAAATGACATCAGAGACACAGAAATGCCTTATAAAGAAGCATACACCATTATATCCTTGTCATAAATTTACAAACCATTCCTTTTCCCCAAAAACGATTTTCAAATCATAATTTGAAAACACTGCACATGAGGAAATGACTTAAAATGTCCTTAAGACACATGAAAGGGTTTTTTGATTGCCTTTCCAGCATGGTTGGGTCACTTTTAACATGGCTATTTAACACAAACATTCAAAATCTAAATTTGCCATGCACAGGTGGGAGCATATTTACAAGCAATTTGCGCCACAGAGAAAGGTCTTACATTAAAATGGGAAAAATAACATCAGAGACAGTCAATTGCCTTATAAAAAAGCATACACCATTATGTCCTTGTTATTAATTTTAAAAACAATTCCTTTTCCCCAAAAACGATTTTCAAATCATAATTTCAAAACACTGCACATGGGAAAATTACTTTAAATGTCCTTAAGACACATAAAAGCGTTTTTTGATTGCCTTTGCAGCATGTTTGTATCACTTTTAACATGGCTATGTAACACAAACATTCAAAATCTAAATTTACCATGCACAGGTGGGAGCATATTTACAAGCAATTTGCGCCACAGAGAAAGGTCTTACATTAAAATGGGAAAAATAACATCAGAGACATTCAATTGCATTATAAAGAAGCATACACCATTATGTCCTTCTCAGAAATATTATAACCATTCATCTTCCTCAAAAACGATTCTCAAGTCATAATTTGAAAAGACTCCACAGCTCCTATGCAGAAAAACACCCTGTCTGTACTAATACTTCACATTTTCTCCAATTACATTTTCTCAAAGAAACAAAATCTATTTGTAAAACACTTGAGACAAAGCAACATTTGAAAAACACAACTTTCTTCATAATTTTCTCCTTAAAGCACACTATTCTCTATCTAAATTAAAGAAATATTTTCTCACCTTAGCAAATACTTTGAGTTTGAAAACAGTCTCAGAAACACACCAATTTGTCTTCAGCAGAGCAAAAGGTATGCACTCCAGAGTCTGCAGCTATCAAAAGCACAGAAATGCTGTAATTCTTCACACATATCTCTCATGTCACCCAATCAAAACTCTTCCCTCACTTTTTTTCAAATGAAAACCCTTCCCCCTCTGCCATTTCATGCCTTTTCTGCATAGCAACCACCTCTTGCAAGACCTCTGGTGTTTGCAAGTTCACACAACAATGTTGCAATTGAACTCTGAACTCTCAGTGCACCTGCGTATCCACTGCAATCTTTCATTTAATGATTATTTATTGACCATTCACAATACATCTTTCAAAGAACTCACCCATGCACCCTAACTTTCTGTTTTCAGCAATCAAAATCCACCAATCACTGTTACTGCTTCATTAACACAGAAACTCCACAGTTTTTTTCATTTTAAACTCTCATTTTTTCAACTGCCATTTCATTGCCACACTTCATCTGACTGCAGCAGAACCTTCTCTCACCATGTTTTCTGTCTGGATTGTTGGACATAGTTATATCCACTGGGCTCACAGGTATGCTGAGAACAGAAAATTACCTAACCTCAATTTACAAGATGTGGAAATTAAGTGGTTTGGCCACAGAGGATTAAAATGTCACCAATTGATACCATTCGTGAAAACCTTTATGCATTTGCCCAAACCTGACCTGTTAATTGTGCACTGTGGAGGTAATGATTTGGGCACTTTGACTGGGGTAGGTCTGGAAATGCTTTTAAAGGACACCTTTGAGCAATTGATGGCACTTTTTCCTCAGACTGCCTTGGTATATTCAAATATATGCCAAAGACAGAAATGGAGGTGGTCAAACCAATTTTGTCCACAAATTGAGAAGTCGAGGAAGCATGTAAACAAATCTGTTTCAGCTTACATGAGAGACCATGGAATGGGCTCCCTGTACAACAATAACTTGCGTTACTACATGCAAGATATCTACAGAGGAGATGGAGTTCACTTCTCAGATGAGGGCAACAGAATTTTCATTCTGAATTTAAGAATGTGCATTGGTACCTACTTATAAGTACCTAAATGTACCATAAACCCAAAAGCTCTTCTCAGAGCTACCCTACATCTGATCACTCACAATTATTATTTTACTCTAACTTTTTTCACTAATTTTCAACAAAGTACGCTCCCCGGGGCGCTACCCGGTACGCGAACCGGGAGCTAACCTCGCGAAACTTTTTAAAAAAATGTTTTTTTTCGCACATATAAGCCTCCTCAGCCATCCTCACAAAACCTAGGGGGTCAAGATAAGTCTACCGTGCCCCCTTCTACCCATTCTGAACATTATTTGCCCTCCATTTTGTATCTTAATTCGACTGAAACACAAAATGGTGGACTCCCGTAACGCTTAAGGTTCGCGGACCGGGCGCTACCCACGCAAAAAAACCAAAAACAAAATTCTTTTTTTTTGCCCCGCGGGGCCCTTTTAAAACCTCCACATTAAACCTAGGGGGTATGGGAGGATCTACTATGCCCCCTTATGGTTATTTCCCCCTTTGTTTTGGCCTCCTCTTGTCTCTCAATCCTACCGAGAGACAAGATGGCGGCTGCTGCGGACTGTTTGGAATGTTGACAGACTCCCGTAACGCTTAAGGTTCGCGGACCGGGCGCTACCCACGCAAAAAAAACAAAAAAAATTTATTTTTTTGGGCCCCGCGGGGCCCTTTTAAAACCTCCACATTAAACCTAGGGGGTCAGGGAGGATCTACTATGCCCCCTTATGGTTATTTCCCCCTTTGTTTTGGCCTCCTCTTGTCTCTCAATCCTACCGAGAGACAAGATGGCGGCCGCTACGGACTGTTTGGAATGTTGACAGACGCCGGAGAACCAATCAGCTTCGCTTCACAAAGCTCCGTTGCGCGAAAAGTCCGCGAACCGGAGCGCTGCCCGGTCCGCTGTTACAGATATATATCTTTTTTTAAACGTTAATTTCTCAAAATCCACTGGAGCACATATATTGAGACCTACAAAAGGCACATCGGGCTACCAGTCCCTACAATTTTGCCAAGTTTCGTGCAAATCCATTCAGCCGTTCGGGCTAAAAGTGAGGCCAACCGCCCTATGGAAAACTCAATGTTAAAAACACGTTTTGGGACCCCCCTTTTTTCTCGGCCCCCCCTTGACGAACCCCCCCCAAATTTTCAGGGGCTGCTCAGAAACAAAATGTTCCATTTTCCTGAAAATTTCAGCCAATTCCGTCCACAAACGCCAAAGTTATTAGACATAGAATTTTCAAAAATCCCATAGAGAAAAAATCCTAACTATATATACCTACTGGCGACCGCCAGTAGGTAATATATATATATATATATATATATATATATAGATATATTCACGCTCCAAGGTTGTCCACCTTATGAGTAGCACGCGAGCAGCAGCTTTATTTATGTGTAGGTGAGGACGGGGATCCGCTCGTAGACGCCGCTCCGTAATGGATCTGCCCGACGCGTTTCGAAGCTCCATCTGCTTCTCTTCAGGGGCTTTAACGGAAGCGGTGTGCGCACCCGTTACACTTCTCCAATTTCATATAACTCACCCGCCAATGGGAGGCTCCAATGAGACTTCTGGGAAGTGTAGTGCGGAAAGCACACAATCAAGTCCTGTATGGACTCCACGAGTGGGCCCGTCCTCGATCCCATGTACGGCTGCTACTTCACTGCCGTGACCCCCACGTTAACGGGGTGGTGCATACTCTGCGGCTGGACTGCCGCATATAGATTCACGCTCCAAGGTTGTCCACCTTATGAGTAGCACGCGAGCAGCAGCTTTATTTATGTGTAGGTGAGGACGGGGATCCGCTCGTAGACGCCGCTCCGTAATGGATCTGCCCGACGCGTTTCGAAGCTCCATCTGCTTCTCTTCAGGGGCTTTAACGGAAGCGGTGTGCGCACCCGTTACACTTCTCCAATTTCATATAACTCACCCGCCAATGGGAGGCTCCAATGAGACTTCTGGGAAGTGTAGTGCGGAAAGCACACAATCAAGTCCTGTATGGACTCCACGAGTGGGCCCGTCCTCGATCCCATGTACGGCTGCTACTTCACTGCCGTGACCCCCACGTTAACGGGGTGGTGCATACTCTGCGGCTGGACTGCCGCATATAGATTCACGCTCCAAGGTTGTCCACCTTATGAGTAGCACGCGAGCAGCAGCTTTATTTATGTGTAGGTGAGGACGGGGATCCGCTCGTAGACGCTGCTCCGTAATGGATTTGCCCGACGCGTTTCGAAGCTCCATCTGCTTCTCTTCAGGGGCTTTAACGGAAGCGGTGTGCGCACCCGTTACACTTCTCCAATTTCATATAACTCACCCGCCAATGGGAGGCTCCAATGAGACTTCTGGGAAGTGTAGTGCGGAAAGCACACAATCAAGTCCTGTATGGACTCCACGAGTGGGCCCGTCCTCGATCCCATGTACGGCTGCTACTTCACTGCCGTGACCCCCACGTTAACGGGGTGGTGCATATTCTGCGGCTGGACTGCCGCATATAGATTCACGCTCCAAGGTTGTCCACCTTATGAGTAGCACGCGAGCAGCAGCTTTATTTATGTGTAGGTGAGGACGGGGATCCGCTCGTAGACGCCGCTCCGTAATGGATCTGCCCGACGCGTTTCGAAGCTCCATCTGCTTCTCTTCAGGGGCTTTAACGGAAGCGGTGTGCGCACCCGTTACACTTCTCCAATTTCATATAACTCACCCGCCAATGGGAGGCTCCAATGAGACTTCTGGGAAGTGTAGTGCGGAAAGCACACAATCATGTCCTGTATGGACTCCACGAGTGGGCCCGTCCTCGATCCCATGTACGGCTGCTACTTCACTGCCGTGACCCCCACGTGAACGGGGTGGTGCATACTCTGCGGCTGGACTGCCGCATATAGATTCACGCTCCAAGGTTGTCCACCTTATGAGTAGCACGCGAGCAGCAGCTTTATTTATGTGTAGGTGAGGACGGGGATCCGCTCGTAGACGCCGCTCCGTAATGGATCTGCCCGACGCGTTTCGAAGCTCCATCTGCTTCTCTTCAGGGGCTTTAACGGAAGCGGTGTGCGCACCCGTTACACTTCTCCAATTTCATATAACTCACCCGCCAATGGGAGGCTCCAATGAGACTTCTGGGAAGTGTAGTGCGGAAAGCACACAATCAAGTCCTGTATGGACTCCACGAGTGGGCCCGTCCTCGATCCCATGTACGGCTGCTACTTCACTGCCGTGACCCCCACGTTAACGGGGTGGTGCATACTCTGCGGCTGGACTGCCGCATATAGATTCACGCTCCAAGGTTGTCCACCTTATGAGTAGCACGCGAGCAGCAGCTTTATTTATGTGTAGGTGAGGACGGGGATCCGCTCGTAAACGCCGCTCCGTAATGGATCTGCCCGACGCGTTTCGAAGCTCCATCTGCTTCTCTTCAGGGGCTTTAACGGAAGCGGTGTGCGCACCCGTTACACTTCTCCAATTTCATATAACTCACCCGCCAATGGGAGGCTCCAATGAGACTTCTGGGAAGTGTAGTGCGGAAAGCACACAATCAAGTCCTGTATGGACTCCACGAGTGGGCCCGTCCTCGATCCCATGTACGGCTGCTACTTCACTGCCGTGACCCCCACGTTAACGGGGTGGTGCATACTCTGCGGCTGGACTGCCGCATATAGATTCACGCTCCAAGGTTGTCCACCTTATGAGTAGCACGCGAGCAGCAGCTTTATTTATGTGTAGGTGAGGACGGGGATCCGCTCGTAGACGCCGCTCCGTAATGGATCTGCCCGACGCGTTTCGAAGCTCCATCTGCTTCTCTTCAGGGGCTTTAACGGAAGCGGTGTGCGCACCCGTTACACTTCTCCAATTTCATATAACTCACCCGCCAATGGAAGGCTCCAATGAGACTTCTGGGAAGTGTAGTGTGGAAAGCACACAATCAAGTCCTGTATGGACTCCACGAGTGGGCCCGTCCTCGATCCCATGTACGGCTGCTACTTCACTGCCGTGACCCCCACGTTAACGGGGTGGTGCATACTCTGCGGCTGGACTGCCGCATATAGATTCACGCTCCAAGGTTGTCCACCTTATGAGTAGCACGCGAGCAGCAGCTTTATTTATGTGTAGGTGAGGACGGGGATCCGCTCGTAGACGCCGCTCCGTAATGGATCTGCCCGACGCGTTTCGAAGCTCCATCTGCTTCTCTTCAGGGGCTTTAACGGAAGCGGTGTGCGCACCCGTTACACTTCTCCAATTTCATATAACTCACCCGCCAATGGGAGGCTCCAATGAGACTTCTGGGAAGTGTAGTGCGGAAAGCACACAATCAAGTCCTGTATGGACTCCACGAGTGGGCCCGTCCTCGATCCCATGTACGGCTGCTACTTCACTGCCGTGACCCCCACGTTAACGGGGTGGTGCATACTCTGCGGCTGGACTGCCGCATATAGATTCACGCTCCAAGGTTGTCCACCTTATGAGTAGCACGCGAGCAGCAGCTTTATTTATGTGTAGGTGAGGACGGGGATCCGCTCGTAGACGCCGCTCCGTAATGGATCTGCCCGACGCGTTTCGAAGCTCCATCTGCTTCTCTTCAGGGGCTTTAACGGAAGCGGTGTGCGCACCCGTTACACTTCTCCAATTTCATATAACTCACCCGCCAATGGGAGGCTCCAATGAGACTTCTGGGAAGTGTAGTGCGGAAAGCACACAATCAAGTCCTGTATGGACTCCACGAGTGGGCCCGTCCTCGATCCCATGTACGGCTGCTACTTCACTGCCGTGACCCCCACGTTAACGGGGTGGTACATACTCTGCGGCTGGACTGCCGCATATAGATTCACGCTCCAAGGTTGTCCACCTTATGAGTAGCACGCGAGCAGCAGCTTTATTTATGTGTAGGTGAGGACGGGGATCCGCTCGTAGACGCCGCTCCGTAATGGATCTGCCCGACGCGTTTCGAAGCTCCATCTGCTTCTCTACAGGGGCTTTAACGGAAGCGGTGTGCGCACCCGTTACACTTCTCCAATTTCATATAACTCACCCGCCAATGGGAGGCTCCAATGAGACTTCTGGGAAGTGTAGTGCGGAAAGCACACAATCAAGTCCTGTATGGACTCCACGAGTGGGCCCGTCCTCGATCCCATGTACGGCTGCTACTTCACTGCCGTGACCCCCACGTTAACGGGGTGGTGCATACTCTGCGGCTGGACTGCCGCATATAGATTCACGCTCCAAGGTTGTCCACCTTATGAGTAGCACGCGAGCAGCAGCTTTATTTATGTGTAGGTGAGGACGGGGATCCGCTCGTAGACGCCGCTCCGTAATGGATCTGCCCGACGCGTTTCGAAGCTCCATCTGCTTCTCTTCAGGGGCTTTAACGGAAGCGGTGTGCGCACCCGTTACACTTCTCCAATTTCATATAACTCACCCGCCAATGGGAGGCTCCAATGAGACTTCTGGGAAGTGTAGTGCGGAAAGCACACAATCAAGTCCTGTATGGACTCCACGAGTGGGCCCGTCCTCGATCCCATGTACGGCTGCTACTTCACTGCCGTGACCCCCACGTTAACGGGGTGGTGCATACTCTGCGGCTGGACTGCCGCATATAGATTCACGCTCCAAGGTTGTCCACCTTATGAGTAGCACGCGAGCAGCAGCTTTATTTATGTGTAGGTGACTTGATTGTGTGCTTTCCGTACCACACTTCCCAGAAGTCTCACTGGAGCCTCCCATCGACGGGCGAGTTATATAATTGGAGAAGTGTAGCGGGTGCGCACACCGCTTCCGTTAAAGCCCCTGAAGAGAAGCAGATGGAGCTTCGAAACACGTCGGGCAGATCCATTACGGAGCGGCGTCTACAAGCGGATCCCCGTCCTCACCTACACATAAATAAAGCTGCTGCTCGCGTGCTACTCACATGGTGGACAACCTTGGAGCGTGAATCTATATGCGGCAGTCCAGCCGCAGAGTATGCACCACCCCGTTAACGTGGGGGTCACGGCAGTGAAGTAGCAGCCGTACATGGAATCGAGGACGGGCCCACTTGTGGAGTCCATACAGGACTTGATTGTGTGCTTTCCGTACTACACTTCCCAGAAGTCTCACTGGAGCCTCCCATCGACGGGCGAGTTATATAATTGGAGAAGTGTAGCGGGTGCGCACACCGCTTCCGTTAAAGCCCCTGAAGAGAAGCAGATGGAGCTTCGAAACGCGTCGGGCAGATCCATTACGGAGCGGCGTCTACAAGCGGATCCCCGTCCTCACCTACACATAAATAAAGCTGCTGCTCGCGTGCTACTCACATGGTGGACAACCTTGGAGCGTGAATCTATATGCGGCAGTCCAGCCGCAGAGTATGCACCACCCCGTTAACGTGGGGGTCACGGCAGTGAAGTAGCAGCCGTACATGGAATCGAGGACGGGCCCACTCGTGGAGTCCATACAGGACTTGATTGTGTGCTTTCCGTACTACACTTCCCAGAAGTCTCACTGGAGCCTCCCATCGACGGGCGAGTTATATAATTGGAGAAGTGTAGCGGGTGCGCACACCGCTTCCGTTAAATCCCCTGAAGAGAAGCAGATGGAGCTTCGAAACGCGTCGGGCAGATCCATTACGGAGCGGCGTCTACAAGCGGATCCCCGTCCTCACCTACACATAAATAAAGCTGCTGCTCGCGTGCTACTCACATGGTGGACAACCTTGGAGCGTGAATCTATATGCGGCAGTCCAGCCGCAGAGTATGCACCACCCCGTTAACGTGGGGGTCACGGCAGTGAAGTAGCAGCCGTACATGGAATCGAGGACGGGCCCACTTGTGGAGTCCATACAGGACTTGATTGTGTGCTTTCCGTACTACACTTCCCAGAAGTCTCACTGGAGCCTCCCATCGACGGGCGAGTTATATAATTGGAGAAGTGTAGCGGGTGCGCACACCGCTTCCGTTAAAGCCCCTGAAGAGAAGCAGATGGAGCTTCGAAACGCGTCGGGCAGATCCATTACGTAGCGGCGTCTACAAGCGGATCCCCGTCCTCACCTACACATAAATAAAGCTGCTGCTCGCGTGCTACTCACATGGTGGACAACCTTGGAGCGTGAATCTATATGCGGCAGTCCAGCCGCAGAGTATGCACCACCCCGTTAACGTGGGGGTCACGGCAGTGAAGTAGCAGCCGTACATGGAATCGAGGACGGGCCCACTTGTGGAGTCCATACAGGACTTGATTGTGTGCTTTCCGTACTACACTTCCCAGAAGTCTCACTGGAGCCTCCCATTGACGGGCGAGTTATATAATTGGAGAAGTGTAGCGGGTGCGCACACCGCTTCCGTTAAAGCCCCTGAAGAGAAGCAGATGGAGCTGCGAAACGCGTCGGGCAGATCCATTACGGAGCGGCGTCTACAAGCGGATCCCCGTCCTCACCTACACATAAATAAAGCTGCTGCTCGCGTGCTACTCACATGGTGGACAACCTTGGAGCGTGAATATATATATATATATATATATATATATATATATATATATCAAAACTCCCAGTTTGTCTAACAAACATAGACGCACTCAAACAGCACCTGCAAACAAAGCTGTGTTTATTGAGTACGAGCGACAGCCAGTATATAGTCCCTTTTGGCAGATTTCCCGTCGTTCTCGCCTGACGCGTTTCAGAGTACAAACTCCTTCCTCAGAGGCACCGACGGGTCAGGATGTGCATAGTATGACACACCCCCTCTTTAAATAGTCAATTCCACGCCCTTGGATAGGAAGCGTGGCATGCTGGGATTTGTAGTGTCAGGGAAATAAAGTCCTCAAATGAATGCACGATTTTGACTGCTGGTATATTCAAAGCTCTGGATGAGCCCCGACATCTGTGTTCGCTCTAATCCCTAGATGCTGTTCCACAAAAAGAGACCCCATTGAATACAAAGTCCCGTAGCCCCCACATTACCGGGGTGGTGCGTCTATCGCGGCAGGACGGCCGCGTAATATCAAAGCTCCCAGTTTGTCCAACAAACATAGACGCACTCAAACAGCACCTGCAGACAAAGCTGTGTTTATTGAGTACGAGCGACAGCCAGTATATCGTCCCTTTAAGCAACTTTCCCCTCGTTCTCGCCTGACGCGTTTCAGAGTACAAACTCCTTCCTCAGAGGCACCGACCGGTCAGGATGTGCACAGCCTGACACACCCCCTCTTTAAATAGTCAATTCCACGCCCTTGGATAGGAAGCGTGGCATGCTGGGATTTGTAGTGTCAGGGAAATAAAGTCCTCAAATGAATGCACAATTTTGACTGCTGGTATATTCAAAGCTCTGGATGAGCCCCGACATCTGTGTTCGCTCTAATCCCTAGGTGCTGTTCCACAAAAAGAGACCCCATTGAATACAAAATCCCGTAGCCCCCACATTACCGGGGTGGTGTGTCTATCGTGGCAGGACGGCCGCGTAATATCAAAGCTCCCAGTTTTTCCAACAAACATAGACGCACTCAAACAGCACCTTCAGACAAAGCTGTGTTTATTGAGTACGAGCGACAGCCAATATATTGTCCCTTTTTGAAGCTTTCCCGTCGTTGTCGCCTGACGCGTTTCAGAGTACTGGATAATGCGAGCTGTTTGTACCAGATAAAGGCTTGATGGGGAACAAGCGGTTTGTGGCTTGTGTGCTGCTCAATTGTTGGACACCCCAGTCAGCGTGATATATATATATATATATTCACTGAAAAAACCATAGGTTATAGACCATATATAGTTAGGAATTAGCATTTACAAAACCTTGAAAATTCACTGAAAAAACCATAGGTTATAGACCATATATAGTTAGGAATTAGCATTTAAAAAACCTTATTTTACTCACACAAAACCATTGAAATTCCATATATAGTTAGTTGCACTAACTATATATCGCGCACCCGTAATCCACTGCTGATGATGTCACATATTACATCATTCATGACATGGTCAGTGACATCACTGATGACATCACTGATGACATCTCAAATGACATCACTGATGACAACATCCAGTGATTATGTGTTTCTGTAAAGTTTAAATATGTTTTACATATTGAAGAATGAGTGGATGTATAAGTGTCTCAATGAAGGTTTTAGTAGGTGCGTGATTGACTGTATGAGTGAGTGATTAAATGCGTCTTACTAAATGCACGGGTTAGTGACTAAACTGTCTGAAAGTGTGCATCAGCATGTCTGTTGTTGTGCAAGCTGCTGCATGTGTTGATCAGTAGCTATATAAGTAGCTATATGGGTTATTGATTGGTTGCACAAGTATTTGTATGGGAGACTGAGTGTGTGTATGACTGGCTGGGAGGTGTGTGACTCTGTGCAGATCAATGTGTACTTGTATCAGTGATTCTATAAGAGAGTAAGTATGTGTTAGTATATGTTTTAAAATGTAAGGTACTCTATGTTTAACTGTGTAGATTAGAAAATGGAACTGTGATTGATTCTTTACAGGACTGACTAGGTGTGTGAGTAACTCCATGGATGAGTGGCAGAGTGTGACTGTCTGTATAGGTGTATGAGTGCATATGATAGTGTTGTAAAGATGAGTGATTGTATGTATGAATGATTGTATGGGTGAATGAGTGAATGTGTGTGTAGACGTAGGAATCAGTGAGTGGGTATGTAGTAACTAGTATTGGTGTGTCAATGGTTTCAAAAATTATACTCTGTATTTAACACTGGGTGTAACAGAGGTTATATTAAAGTGTGAGGAGATGCATTGTATTGTCACATTAATGATATCATCATTGATGTGACAATTGATGTCAAATGAGATATCATCAGTGATGTCATTTGAGATGTCATCAGTGATGTCATCAGTGATGTCACTGACCATGTCATGAATGATGTAATATGTGACATCATCAGCAGTGGATTACGGGTGCGCGATATATAGTTAGTGCAACTAACTATATATGGAATTTCAATGGTTTTGTGTGAGTAAAATAAGGTTTTTTAAATGCTAATTCCTAACTATATATGGTCTATAACCTATGGTTTTTTCAGTGAATTTTCAAGGTTTTGTAAATGCTAATTCCTAACTATATATGGTCTATAACCTATGGTTTTTTCAGTGAATTTCATTGGTTTTTTAACAGCTAATATCTGTAGCTGTAAAATGTATTCTTCTTTAAATCCAAAAATATATTTTATATGTTTATGAATAATTTTTTTTTTTAAATATTTTTTTTTCTTCGTTCCCGCTTCGCGAATCGGGAAGCTTCCCGTTAGCTGACCTTGATGCCGCGAAATAGACCGCGAGCCGGTAAACGTTTCTTTACCGCAACTGCCGCGTTAGAAAACAACATCGTGACGCCTCCCGTCCGCATGACGTTTCGCGTTGTCGCGTGATACGTCATATGACGTGCTACGTTAGCGAACTCGTACGCTTACCGAGTCGCAAAGCACAGGTTTCTGGAAGCAAACCGGGAGGCCCTGCAAAGCGCGTAACGTAAACACAGCAGGTCATGTGACTTGGTAATAACACTTTTCATTGGTTCATTTCACTTTCGGTTTCCTAATGATGTAAGACTAGGTCATATGATCTAAAATGAACACTTTTCATTGGTTGAGAACTATTTTTTTTCCCAAATGGTGAAAATCCCTCCTTCTTTCCTCACTCTGACTTTCATCATTGTGAGAGAAAGACCCTTTGTTACCAGTGAGCAATGGCTTCTTTACTAGCTTCAGCTGGTGCTTCCCCACCACCTCCACCACATCCAAGGAAGAGTGGACCACCTGCTAAAGTTATAATTCAGCAAGAAGAGGAAGAAGAGGAACAGGACGACCTAGATAATCTCCCTATTATGGCCAGAAGATCTGTTGTACCGGAAGTAACGGGACCAGAGGGCAGGGAGATGGTGCCAAATATACAAACGAGATTTCGTGAAGTAAAACAAGTCTGCGTACATTGCAGTGGAATCATTTGCTACGCAGAAAGTAGCATCACTCTGATCAACAGAGCTATTAACAATCATGCTCATGTTTGTCCGAAACTCACCAAACAATAAATTCTTTTTTTTGTTTTCTTCCTCCTGTTGAGCCCTTTACAATGAATCGTTTTCGTTGCCCCCTCCGAAAAAAAAACAAAAAAAATATAAAACTGTTCAGAAAAATTCAAAAAAAGTAAAAAAAATGTTCAGAAAAATAATAAAAAAAATATAAAACAACAAAAACAATTTAAAAAAAAGTTCTTTTCAGAACTACCTCCCCGTTATAAAAAAATTGGTACAATATTTGCAACTGTGCCAACCTCTATTTCTCTTAGTTCGCTTCCCAGTTCGCTCCCCGGTACGCGAACCGGAAGCGAACCAAAAAATTTTTTTTATAAAAAAGAACAGTAAGTATAAGGGAAGGAAACAGACAGTTATGTTAAAAGAAAGACAGCTATAGGGGAGTAAACTAGAGATACTATTACCCGTAATCCACTGCTGATGATGTCACATATTACATCATTCATGACATGCTCAGTGACATCATCAGCAGAGGATTGCGGGTAACAGTATCCCTAGTTTATTCCCTATAGCTGTGTTTCTTTTAACATAACTGTCTGTTTCCTTCCCTTATACTTACTGTTCTTTTAAAAAAAAATTTTTTAGATCTGTCAGAAACAGTGAAAGTAATGAAATATAAAAGACTACGTAGAATATGAGCACTGTATGCAACAACTTTGACACTGACAGAAGCCTCACCTTCTCCATGCCTCCTACACAGTTCTACATGTACATCATAAATGCAAACAGAACAGAATTAATTATACATGTTAAATGGTTTATTTTTGCTGTTCTCAGAATGTATCAAATTTCACTAAAACAGTGACTTGAAGGTATTCATCATATAACAGCGGGGAAAAAAAAACACAATCAAAATGATTGTGTTTAAAAAACCCATACATTACAAATCAGAATTCAGAACTCCTTAAAGTTAACTTACTTTCCATGACGGCCAAGGATGTCCTATGAACAGCTTACACTCTGTTGTGCTGTTATTACTTTCAACCCGCCACTTTCTGAAAGAAAACCTCCATCGTTTTCAAAAACATGTTACATACAATAAATGACTTCTCGCTCTCTACCACACGATTCCACAAGGCCAAATCGTGTCAGAGCCATGTATAACTCTTGGATTTCTTGTAAGCCAATCCCGTCTTTTCGCATTTCCGCAACTTTCAGAATTAAAATGTTGAAGATCATTTACACAATCCTGGACTAGTAATATCTTCCCCTTCTTGCTCAATCATGTTCTACATTTCCTATCACACTGATACTGCTTACTATGAAGCAGACTTACACTACCTTTATGACTAGTACAATTATTTAATTCTCTACATCACTTTTAATCACAAAGCAATGTAAAACAGTAGACAGCATTGCAGACTTACATTCCCTCTACTCCATGTTTTGATTCGCTGCTTCAATTAGCTTATAAAAAGAAATAGTTTTTCTGAACTCATTCAAAGTGCAGTTATTTTTCCATGACGTCCAGTCTTATGGTTAGAAGTTATGTCTCTGTACTACACTTATCCTCAAGGCCAAATAGTGTAGGAGCCATAAGAACTTCTTGAAATTCCTCAGAGCACATCCCGAGATTCTTTCCCTAAAATTTTGGTTTTAAAAACACCAGGTAAGAGTTTTTAAGGTCATATGGCAATTTTTTTTTGAAAATTAAAACAGAATCATTGCAGAATGACCAGCCATTTCTACACTTTAAATAAGCTGTATAATGTCCTGATGTTATTGAAGGACCATCATGATATATAATTGCTACAGTTACAAAAGTCCTTCCTGATATTGACAACTGTGAAGCCACAAAATTTTTAATTAAAGTTGTCAATTTTGTTCCATCAGGCCTACATCGTTGGAACATTAAAATGACATACTGGCCATATGTTCGTATAAATAAAGTGGACATCATTTCAGATTTACATTGGCTACACTCCATGTTGTGATCAGCTGCTTTTACTAGCTTATTAAAAGAGACTGATTTACTGTCTGGCAAAGTTAAATATATAAATCTTTCTGAGTCTACACTAGTAGTAGCTGATACCCTACAGTTCTCGCAGTCATGCTGCCATTGATAAGAAAGCCCAAACAGGTGATCTACATCTACACCTTCATCATGCAATACATCAAGCATATACATTAAAAACTCCTGACAATCTTGCTGACTATTTTGAGAGAATTGTGTTTGGCCTGAACATCTGTCTAACAGATTTCGAATTTCAGACACACTTTCTATGTTTGTTCTATCAGTGCTACATTTCTCTAACACAGAATTTAACAAACTGCAAAATCTTTGATCCGAATTGACCACAATCTGTTCTTTTAAAGTTTCTAGAGAAAAGACAACATTAACCACTACATTAGCATAGCAGTTGACACCAGAACTGTTTTCAAATTGAAAACCAACAACATCTTCAACAGAATCCTTTTTGTTTCTGCTTATAATTTCAGGTTCATCAACTTTTCGTCTTTTTGCTACAACCTCCCCAGTATTGGTCACATTTCTTCGTTTCCGGCCTACCACACGTTTCTCAAACAAAGGATACTGAGGCAAATGTGGCGCATACTCTCTTCTCAACCTATTGTATTCCTTAACACAATCTAGATCCGCACAAATGTTTGTGACATCACACTCAATCAAGTACAATCCCGATAAAGTCCTAACTCGTGACAATGCCACATATGCCATACCCTCCTTGAACACAGAACTGCCAATATTCACCAATGCACAGTCTACACTTAAACCTTGCGATTTATGGATTGTCACCGCATATGCCAAGCAAACAGGAAACTGCTTACGACGAACATATAAGTCTTTTACAAGCAAAAATCTAGCAGAACAACGAGCAATTAGCTGTACTTCCTCAATGCCATCAAATTTAATTTTTAAAAATTCAATTCCATCTCTATTTCTGTATTTCACAAAATCAACAACATTACCCATTGATCCATTTACCAGACCTCTTTCAACATGTAAATTCCTTCTTAAAATTATACGGCAGTTCAAGCACACATTCAGAGTCTTTTCAAAACCCGCAGTTTTAGATATACTCTTCTCTAATGAATCCAATTTTGTTTTCAGATTCTCAGACAAAATAATTGTTGATCCCATATGCTCTACTCTGTCAATAGCTTCCAATTTCACAATCTCTTGCTTTTCTAAATGCAACATTTTGTTGTTGAATTTGGCACATTCTGCAAGAGTTGGCATCAAACATATTCCAGATTTTTTCTCAGTAACTTTCTGAAAAATATTCTCAGGCACAACATCTTCGTCTGGATATAAATTTGTCAGTAATCGTGCATGTAAAGCTTCTTTCCCATGCTCGGTCACTTTTCCAATTCTAACATCTTGTAGAATAGTCTTGTAAACTTCATCCTTTGCCTGACGCATATTTTCATGCAGTTCAGCATAATTGAAGTTTAACCATATATTGACGTTGCCAATACTCCCTAAGCACTTCCTGGTATCTTCATGCGTGAGCATTTTGAACACAGGTTGCCCTTTCACTGGTGTCAGCTGCAGAAGATCTCCAAAAACAATGATGTGTTTGCCACCAAATAACACATCATACTCTGTTTTGAGAACTTCTTGCATTCTCAAATGCACAAAGGCAAGCATAACATTGGAAACCATGCTTACTTCGTCAATGATAAGAAGTTTCATTTTCCTCAAGACTCTTGAAACTTCAAAACAAGCATCTCCAGATAGCTTGTGATATTCTAATTTGTTGTCATGCTCCACTGGCAGCATCAGTAAACGATGTAAAGTAATCCCTTTAATGTTATGTGCTGCCAGTCCAGTTGGAGCGGTGACAACACAAGACAGCGATGACTCTGTCCTTTCCTGCAAATAACATGAAATTGCTTTAATAAGGAAACTTTTTCCAGTTCCCGCTTCTCCACTCACGTACAGTCGGACAGGCTTCAACGACGTACATGAGCACTCTTTCTTATCATGACTTAATCCATGATCAATTTGCATGGTAAGTTCGTCATATATTTTCCTCTGCTCAACGTTGAGTTGTCTTTCCAACTCTTCTAAGTTAACCGCATCCTCCTGAGCATGTGCCATGGCTCTTTCCACTTCATTCATAGCAGTGGCAGCTTCATTTTCGATAAGAGGTCCTCCTAGTGGATCCTGACTCAATGAAGCAGAACTCTGACTGTCCTGAGAACTGTCTCTGGCAATCTCGGCTGCAATCGTTGCTTCCTGCTCAATTTCCACATTCAACATTTCTACATATTTGGGAAAAGCAGGACATTCTATGGTCTCCTTGGCAGCATTGAAAGAGTCTTCGTAACAGAGGAAATCTCCAAGCAGTTCCTCTTCTGCACGCCAAGGCTTAAAAAGTTGCAAAAGTGCTAAATAGAAAAACTCCTTTTTTTCAGGAGATTCGCCACTCAATTTTCGATGGTTTATCAAGTGGCATTTTCTTTGCTTGACCAGACATCCCTCACTTCCTATTACAGCATACACTCCTTTCTCAGTATCTTCTTTGATGTTCCTCTTGAATATGTAATTTTGCAGAACCTCATACAGACAAACATTCTCGAGGTGACTGCTTCGATTTGGATAATATGTATCCAACATGTTGCTCTTCAAAATGTCGGTACTGTTTGGCTCCTTTTCCGCCAAATACTCAATTTCCCGCACAGGTTTCAGAACTCGATTACGCGTTGCAGCAAGACCAACACTCGCCCAAACGATACTCCTGGACTTGGCATAGAGACTTGCTGAAGACAACCGGTCAGAACATTCGTAAGCTCCGATTTCTCGATGCGACAACATCTTCAGACTGAAACTGTACAACTTCTTGCTGAGGCTCTTTTCATGGGAAATGTCCTCCCACATATCCTTCAATTCTGTCTTCTCTTTTTTGGTGATGTAAGATGTCACATACCTAGCCACAGCCATACAGTTATCAGCCACAAACTGTATATCCATGTTAGCATTCCACATGGACAAAATCACCGGGTTGTAGTCGTTGATGTACTTAGACTCTTCGTTCCTCTTCAAATTGTATGTGTTTTTAGGTGATTTCTTCATCACATTATGTCGCAGCGAAGACATCAAACTGTTCACTCTTCCTTTAGAAATCACCGATCGTGGAAAGCCGAAACGACATTTGGTGTAGAACTTGTCTTTGTTCCGGAATTTACGACGACAGTACTTTCCACATCGATGGCTTTGGAAACGTAGAACTTTTTCTCTTAGGCTTTTTTTCTCCTTTGCGTTTGGAACAGCACACGTAGAATACTGTTCTATGAAACTCATCACTGAGTCGTCTGCATCCGTTCCAAATTTAGGTGCATCCTTGATCCACAGCAACATATGTATATGAGGAGCACCTCTTGCTTGGTACTCCTTCCTCCAGAAGAAATCCAACACCTCTCCAAGAGGTGGATTCTTCTTATTCATGATGAAAGACATCATACCTTCAAATCTATGATTGAAGTACCTACATACATTGACTGGATCCAAAGAGCACAGTTCTCCGGGTGTCTTGAATTCGATGTTTTCTACGTTAGCATTTGCCTCTCGTAGAAATTCAAGTAAGTCTTCCCAGCCATACTCAGCACAGCTCAAAGTGAGGAACCATGTGGGAGTTCCTAAGTTCCTCAGCATACATTTTAAATCACCATGACGACGGTACCAGTACTCATTAGTACCACGCTGACACGCCATGAGATTAATCAGGTGAGAATCCAAAATCCAAAATGCTGTCTTGGACATTGACTTTATCCATAAAGTCACTTGCCGAGATGTTTTGCATGTGTATACCACTTTTCAAGATGTGGTTCACTGCATATGACAGTCCAGACAGATCGCTTTCAAACAGGAGATGAAACTATTGTGCAAAGCTACACATGCTAAACGGAGGATTTTAGCGCCATCAGCGAGTCAGAGCAGCTCACCTTCTTCTTTTCCCGGCACCAGTCTACCTCTCGGCGCACCCGCTCCGCGGGTGCCCCATCGCCTGTTTCGAAGGGGGAAAGTCATCTCTCGCCGGTTGTGAGGAGCATTGAGGCAGTAAGGCGGTAAGCGGCACCGGGCGTGTGGCTGCAGCGGGGCTGCGAGCGTCAGGGACTTCAATTCCCAGAAGTCCCTGCTAGACCTTCCGGTCCGCTCTCCCTGCTGGCCCGCCCCCCGCCCTCCTGAGGCCTCAAAACACCAGCTTCCAGGCCAAGCAAGTGGGACACTATTGTGCAAAGCTACACATGCTAAACGGAGGATTTTAGCGCCATCAGCGAGTCAGAGCAGCTCACCTTCTTCTTTTCCCGGCACCAGTCTACCTCTCGGCGCACCGGCTCCGCGGGTGCCCCATCGCCTGTTTCGAAGGGGGAAAGTCATCTCTCGCCGGTTGTGAGGAGCATTGAGGCAGTAAGGCGGTAAGCGGCACCGGGCGTGTGGCTGCAGCGGGGCTGCGAGCGTCAGGGACTTCAATTCCCAGAAGTCCCTGCTAGACCTTCCGGTCCGCTCTCCCTGCTGGCCCGCCCCCCGCCCTCCTGAGGCCTCAAAACACCAGCTTCCAGGCCAAGCAAGTGGGACACTATTGTGCAAAGCTACACATGCTAAACGGAGGATTTTAGCGCCATCAGCGAGTCAGAGCAGCTCACCTTCTTCTTTTCCCGGCACCAGTCTACCTCTCGGCGCACCCGCTCCGCGGGTGCCCCATCGCCTGTTTCGAAGGGGGAAAGTCATCTCTCGCCGGTTGTGAGGAGCATTGAGGCAGTAAGGCGGTAAGCGGCACCGGGCGTGTGGCTGCAGCGGGGCTGCGAGCGTCAGGGACTTCAATTCCCAGAAGTCCCTGCTAGACCTTCCGGTCCGCTCTCCCTGCTGGCCCGCCCCCCGCCCTCCTGAGGCCTCAAAACACCAGCCTACTCCCGCAGCGCGGGACGCAGCCCGGGCTAAGACTGGGCAAAGACAGGGCCGTTTTAGGCCGTTAGAGACCGTTTAAGACCGGACCGGGCCACATCTCTTGGTTTTTACTTTTTGAGTATTCCCTGCTAGTATACTTGATTTTAAATTTTATTTATTGTAATATCTCTTCCCCACAATGTCATCACGTGAAACTCGGAGCAAGGCAACTAAGATCCCCAAAAAAGCTACGGGCACCCTAGATGATTTTATCACCAGGACCAGCCTCTCTATTGATAATGAAATAACTAAATTACAGCACAAAGTATCAACAGAACTTGAATGTGCTAGGAGGCTTTCAACTGAATTGGCGCTTAGGAAAAAATCTTCCCTAGGCAGCATTGCCCTTTCTAAAACTCCTGAACGCATTTCTGGTCCAAAACCAATCATAGCCCTAGTCGAGGTACATGCAACAGCAGAGGAATTAACTCCCTCCACCTCCCATGAAACTCATGAGTCTTCAGCTAGGGCTGAGTCAGGAAGCCCATCACAGTTGACACTCTCAAAGGAGAGTGCTGAGGTCCTTTTAGATGGGGCGTCCTGTAAGTCATCAGAAGAGATGACTCCTAATGTAAGCGCATCATCCAACTCTAGGAAGCAAGAGGAGGCAGAGTCCCTCAAAAGTAAATCACCTATCAATGCACCAATAAAGCACAAAAGAAAGCGCAAACATCTAACCGCTTTCGCTAGGAAAAAAGTTAAAGTAGCACATAGACATAACATCAAGAGTGGTACTTTAAATACTTTAAATACTCCTATCGTAACTTCCGAGATCACCGTCCAAGATGTAGCACCAGTAAATGCAGACAACACTAACAACAGCATAGATGAACAAATCTCCAGTACTATGTCTGACCACTTAGGTAGCGAGGGGCAAAGAGTCTCCTGTGACACAGTAGAACAAGATGGTGGAAGAGAAGAATTTTTAAAAATAGTATGGGAGACGCTTAAGAGACTACTCAAACCACTGGAAACTAGGTTAACTGGAATCGAGAATCAACTTCTTGAGGTCGAGAAAAGTGTTATCACTCTTTCAAGCATAAGTCTTAACTGCACTGAAGTACCTCCCGTTCCCGTCCCGGTCATATTAAAAAATTCACATATCAGTCCATTGGACATGCAGCAAAATAAGGTGGGGGTAGTAAACAATACAAATACTACTCAAGCAACTAGCACTATAATCCGACAGAATCCAACCCCCTCAACTTCATTAGCTGTAAATACCACTAGCAAACCTATGCAGAAAAACCAGGTTCACACTAACACTCTCCCACCACAAATTCCTTCTTCCTCTCACTCTCTCAATCAGAGTGTATTAGCCCAAAATAAACCTCAATCTAATCCCCCTGTCTACCCCTTTACTACCCCTGCAGGCATCAAACCCATGCCCGACAAAATCCCTGTAAATGTCATCCATAAGTCAAATTATCAGTTTAATCACACTCGCGATAATTTTAGAGGAGGGTACATAGATTTACCACCTGATGCTAGTACATTTGTAGCTGTTCTTACAGGGGTACCAGAACTGGATAGTCAATATGAAGAAAATTTCCAATCACTAAAAAATAAAGTGATTTTTTGGCTAAATAAATATAAACCCATTCCAAACCAGATGAAAAGTAAGATTCTTATGGTTAGGAGGGTACCATGGGTAGGGCCATCTGTAAAATCAATCACGGGCGATTGCATTATCATATCCTTTGAAGAACCCCAGAGTGCCGAGCAAATTTGCAATTGGAAATCATATGGTATGAATCCACCTATTGAAGCCAGACCTCTATCATTTTTCTACCCTCCACCAAGATCTATTCACCACGGCCCTAATTGGAACCCTGTTAACCAGCACTATGGTAGCGCTCCTAATTTGGCTAGACATGGTGATTATAACATGTGGTCTGGTACTCCAAACTTAGGCAGATATGGTGATTATAATATATGGTCGGGCATTCCTATTTCCAATAGATTTAATTGTCTAGAAGCTGTGGATTGACTTGCCACTGTCCCATACTGTATCTATGAACTATATGATGCCTTTTGTAGATTAAGTGAAGGTTATTCCAAGCCTGACTTTGTTTATGAATTATATGATGCCTTCTGTAGATTGGTTATTGGCTATCCCAAAACAAAAAATGTCGTACACTTGCTTGATGATGACTTGGTTAAAAGGAATATGCTGCATAGGTCCAAATTAGTACCACAGAAAACGGAATCATTCAACATGTCTGAGAATGTACGCTATCGCACAACGGTGGGTGGTCGGGATGGGAATGCAATCACTGTAGCTAGAGGAACAGTAAAGGCTGCAGAAAAAATGACAACAAATTTGCAAGTTGGCAACCGGCCCAATGATTGTGTAGTTGATTCCAGCTCTGCCATCCGGAGTACTGATCCTTGCTTACTTATCCTATCATGGAACATCGCAGGTGTCCATAAGAATTTAAAAGATCCCGAGTGGGCAAATTACATTGACACCAGTGATATTTGTCTACTACAGGAAACTTGGGCTATGGAAGTACCTCATCGGGTAGGATACAAAACCTTTGGCATTAGGGCTGTTCAGTCTGACAGAGGAAGACCATCAGGGGGTCTACTAATTTGGCTAAAAATCACCTTGGCTATGCAGGTGGAAATTGTGAATACAGGTTCTTTGGACATTTTAGCCCTAAGGATCACTCCCCCGTGTGGCATTGAATGGTTTATTGTTAATGTCTATAATAGACCAACCAGCCACACAAAAGTTTCGGTAACATTTGAGGCACTGGAACTACTGTTGAAGAATGTAATTGGAGATGTCCCGGTCATCTTGGGAGGAGATCTAAATTGTAATTTTGAACCTGTTTTGGGCATCTCTGAAGTCTTCGAGGATGAGGATTCAGCATATAACATCCCCCAGCTTGAAACCACCAAATTTGTCAAATATTCGACATTGGCCAGCCAATTACTAAGACTTTCTGCGGACCACGGCCTAAGAGCAGGTAATGGCCGACTCCCATCGGACCTGCAAAAAAAACCCACCTTCTCTAAAGCTAAAAGCAATTTAGATTTTATACTTGTTTCTCTTAGCATTTGGCACTTTGTGATAGATCTGGAAGTTGTAAGCAGGGGGGAAAGTGATCATTACCCCTTGGAACTTTACATCAACAAGAAAATGGTCAGTGATACCGCTCCAATTACAACAGAATCTACCCAAGTCAGCTTATGTGAGGACGTCCATATACATAATAACAGACGTGCAGTAAGATGGCCACGTGTTTTGGCGGATGGTAATGTGTTAGCATCGGTTTATTCTCTTTTTGAACAAACATTTACACATATTGTTGACCATGCCTTCCTACCGGAACACTTTGAACATTTTATTGATCTACACAAAGTCTTTTTTTCTGAATTAAAAAAGCTTTTATCAAAAATGCCGAAAAAGAAACAGCAAAACCACAGAATGGCCAACCATGGAAAGTTATGGTATGGTCATTCGTGCAGAACTGCCAAATCAAATCTATTGCTTGCCATTAAAACTAAGTCCAAAGAAGAAGTAAAATCTGCAAGGGTGGAATACAAACGTACATTAGAAACATCTAAAAAACTCTGGGAGGAATCAATCTGGGCTGAAATGTTACTTGCTGCAAAAACCAATGATAATGTTGGCTTCTGGAGATTGGTGGCTAATGGGGGGCATGCTGGGAGAGCCGTGAAAGACGTATTTCTGGATGAAATGACCTGGGTAACCCATTTTACAAACCTCTACAAACAGTTCGACAGTGAAAGCCAATGGAACTTAAAGTCCTTTTTCCCTATTGAACCCCTCAACTTCACATTGGAGGAGACTACAAGGGCGATCAATGACCTTAAAAATTCAAAAGCCCCTGGCCCGGACAGAATACCGGGGGATCTCTATAAGCACGAAGTTGATGTCTGGGCCCCTTATCTGAACCGTTTGTTTAATGCCCTATCGTCAAGTTGCAACTTTCCAGATAGCTGGCGGGCAGCGGAGGTTGTGTTAATATTTAAAAAGGGGGACAGAATGACACCGTCCAATTACAGACCAATTAGTCTGATGGACACACTCCAAAAATTATATGCAAAACACCTCCTGTACAGAATTAATGATTGGCTTGAAGCTACGAAGATAATTTCCAAATTCCAAGCTGGCTTTCGGAGTAAAACCAGTACAACAGACCAAATCTTTCGATTCTGTTGTCTGATTTGGAAATATGTTCAGTTGAAAAAAGGTCATCTGTATGTAGCCTTCGTCGATCTGAGGGCTGCATTTGACTTAGTCCCACGGAGTTTACTTTGGAAATCCTTGCAAAAAACTGGGTTGCCGGGATGTATTTTAACTCAAATAGTAGAGCTGCATGCTGACAATTTTGCTAATATTAGGTGGGGCCCCAACGGCGAGTTATCTCGTAACATTCCTATTGAACGTGGGGTTCGCCAGGGATGTGTCCTGGCTCCTACCCTATTCTCCCTGTTTATTAATGATGTCCCTGATTATTTAAATACTTGTGTTAATGATTCACCGCAGCTTAATGGTGTAAGGGTGCCTGCGCTGCTTTTTGCAGACGACACCATACTTATATCCCAAACAAAAAAGGGCCTTCAGGCACTCCTTAATTCCTTTAGCAGCTATTGCAAGACAAAGGGCTTGGAAATCAATGCAAATAAAACAAAATGTATGTCATTGAATCCCAGTATGCCAGACAGAGGGCTTTTGACTCTGAACAACCAAAAATTAGATACTGTGGATAACTTTTCCTATTTGGGTGTTGTACTAGATTCTAAACAAAGCTGGAAACCCCATATCGAGAAAAGTAAAATAACATACGCCCAAAATGTCAAACCAATCTTATGCAAAATGAATTCTAGCACAAGCAAAAGTGTAACCCCGGTTTTAGAACTTTTTAAATTCAAAATACAGTCTGCTGTACTATATGGAGCAGAGATATGGGGCCCATGGGCAAGGAATAGTTTTCAAATTATGGATAACAAATTCATGCGGGCTTCTGTGAGGGTCCCCACTAGTACTCCCCTTTTACCACTCCAACTGGACTTAAATTTTAGGAGAACAGATCATTTAGCAATCTTGAGGCCTTTATTATTCTGGGTCAGGCTTTGGACTACCCCCGAGTTGATAGATTACAGAAACGGCCTGCAAGAATTGATGCTGCTTGATACTTTTAATTCCATCACTTGGCTAGTGCATATTAAAAAATGGCTTGCACTTTTGGGCCTATACTCAATGTGGGAGACTCCAGATAAAATGCCCACTTTTTCTAAACTAGTAGTCAAGCGAGCTTTCTGGACCCACATTAGCAGGGAGTTAGTAGTTGGAGCTAGTGTTGGTTCAGCAGTCCAGGCTTTCTTATTATTTAAGGACGAGCCTTGTTTCGAGCCATTCCTGGACGAGATAGAGCCACCCATTGCGAAAACTCTCTTCCTAAAGTTTAGATATGGGATACTCATGCTGAATTACAACACTGAAAGATGGGCACAAAAAAGATTAGGAGCCTTGGCTGCTAAAACCAAGTGCTGCCCCATGTGCTCCATTAACTGTCCCGAGAATGAGCAACATATGCTTTTTGTTTGTAGTGCATATACGAAGCCGAGAAAGAAATGGTTGAAACCAATGTGTAACCTTCTAGGGACTAGGTCCTGTTTAATAGCTTTTAGGATCATGAAAAGTAATTCAAATCAGTTTGTTGTATTTAGTATGAGTAAATTTCTATATTCTGTTTACATAATTAGAAAAAAACAGGGACATTGTCTTTAAGTTGGAAATTGTACATGTTTTCTTAACCCTCGCATTGTGATAACATTTTTAATGAAATATAATGTGTGATCTTCCATGTAAAATGAAATGTAAAGATGAACTAATGTTTGATTTTATATGTATGTATGTGACTTTTATGGCCAAATAGGCCGAAATAAAGTAATAATAATAATAAATAAGGAATGCATTGTCGAAACCTAGGATCTCCTGCATACAATCGCAAAGTCCGGTATTCAGAAGCAGGAATTTGATGAGGTCGCTCATCATATCTTCCTCCCTGACCTGTTGGAAAAAGCTGTGGGAAACACCGAGCTTCCAAACTTTCCTCCCAAACACTAATGGGACTCCCTTTCGCTTGTTTCATTTGAAACAACTCAATAGCATTCCCCATGACTTCCTTGGAATGCAAAGGATGAACACTATAATGTTCATATATTTCTTCACTAGTACAGGGTTCTACTTTCTCAATTTGACCAGCACACAAATCGCTATCCTCTTCCTCACTTACTTCCTCTTCTGCAACATATACATTTTTATAGTATTTATTATATTTTTTCAAATACAATGTTGCCCTTTTGACTTTCCTAACATCTACTAAATCTTGCCATATTTTCTTATTCTTTGTCGGAACCCCATTAACTAAGATAACCAGAGGTTCCTCTTCCACTTTTTCTACTCCAATTGTGTTAATGTTTTTCTTCAAATCTAGAGGCAAATAAACAACTCTTCCCTTTAATCCTCTCTGTAAATCTGATGGAGGCAATTTCCCTGTCTTTGGCTCCATTCTTACAATAGCCTGAAAGGGATGGATACTTTGAATCAAAATAGATTCATAAGTATTTAAATCCTTCAATTCAGAAGGAATTTCAACCAATTCCAGATTATTATGAACTGCTCTAGCAGGCATCTGGTTTTGATTTAATTTGTTACAACAATAAGTACACACACGTTGATCCAATCCCAAATCAAAACAATTTTCTACCATCAAGTATGTTGTAAAATCCTTCCATTCACTATTATTTTCCCTTTCACTTTTTCCATATAAATCCACTAACTTAGTCTGATTCTTATAATAAGTGCGTCGACAACACACACAAGTGAAATTTGGCCTCTCACTTGATTTCACCTCAAACGTCGCAATTTCCCTCTGGAAATTATCTGTACTGGAAACCTGTACACTATCTTCCACATTACTCTCTTCTTCTTGGTCAATTTCAACATTCTCCTCTTTACTTCCAAAGTAACAAAACTCAATTTCTTCACATATATTTTTCACATCTATTTCAGAACCATGCAAAAGAGCAGCGCATAATTGTTTTAGCATAATTGCTGGACTCTTAGCATAATACAACATTCTAACTAATTTCCTCACTTTATTATGATGCACTGCTAGCATCCTGAAATGATGAAAAACACTCTGGCATACTCTCCTGGAAAGACAAGCCAGTGAATGACCATGCAAACCTATCACTTCTCTCACTCTGCAAGGATCTAATTCTTGCAACAACTTCATTTTCTGCTTCAAACTTTTCTTACTAAATGACCGTATAAAATCACAAAGCAAATTGATGGAATCCTGTCGTACACTGCAAATACTACTACACTTCCAGGTGTACACAGGACCCTTAGGACGTCTCCCTAAAACCTCATTACCTAACACCTCTTCTATCTCTGTTCTCACAAGTTTTTCTTTTTCAACTGGACAACCATCTTTCACTTCATAAGCTCGACCACTGGTGTCAACTGCATGCACCAAATCATTATCCTGGAAATAACTCTCCTCATTAAAAAATGCCTCAGAGCTTGAACTATACATCCATTCTCCAGAAAAAACTTCACAAAAATTACTACGATTAACTATTCTCTTCCATCTACTATTTCTTTTGAAATCATAAATTACCTTGTTTAGCTTCCTAATTCTATTGATTGTCAAAATAAATAACTTACGTTTAATTTCAAAGGCCTGATCAATAACTTTCTCAACTATTTTTTTTCTCTTATAAAAAACCACTTTCTGCTGACCTTTCTTAATATTTTTTAACAAATTCCCAATTATCCTGTTGCGGAACATTCGTTTACGAATATCCCTAAACTGTTGTTTCCTTCTACTTTCATGCATAGAGTTATCTCTTACTCTAGCAGTAACATTTCTCATTGGCCTTTCCTTACCATTTGAATTCGGTCTCCTTTTCTGGAGTGAAACATTTTCTGTAGTAATATTTTTTTTACTACACATATTTCTTATGACTGTTTTTCGACTCTTACCCGGTGCTTTCTTGGTGACTTGACAAATCTTTTTGTTAGAGGACTGCTGCAATATTCCATGCTCCTGCTGTCTTTGACGTTTTCCAGCCTTTCTTACTCTTTCTTTGCTAGGCATCCTAAAATCTTGAAATAATGTGCAGTTGAATCTGTGGTAAAATATAATAAAAAATGTTATTAACCACTATTACCCAACAGTAAATTAATAACAGTCATCAAAAACTTAACACACTACTTAAGTATATAATATACTGAAGCCTATCTTCAATTTTTCACTGAACAGGACTCATCTCTTCTTAACCTTGGATAAACCTCACCTACTCTGTGTCCCCTGCACATAATTAAATGTAAAGGGGCAGATTTATATTAACTAGCACATCCCCAGGGATGCACCAGTTAACGTGCACCGCTGCTCTGCCACCCACGGTGTGCCGCATTTACAATCAGATAGGACAAAGCTACATCAAAACCCTGCGCCTGCTTGAAGCAGGCATAGATCTTGACGCAGGTAGGCTGAAAGCTAAAGCAACAACTAAGTGTCGTGTGCAGAAGTTACAAAAAAGGAAAAATGGCGTTTAAACCAGTAATGAGACCATGCTAACGTAATACAGAGTAAAAATATCCAGGATCTACATCAGTTTGGGGTTCACGAACCTGGCAGGTACAAGGCACTGAGGCTTTCCACCGTGCATGTCTCATCCCAAAACATATGTTGTTTGTGAATGAAACAATTTCCCAGACCAAATGCTTTGGATTGGCTACTTCTAAAAAATTAAACACCCCTACTATCCCGGAGTTAGAGGAATACGATGGTTGGAGTAATTTTACTCGTTGTCTATTAAAGATTTACAGGCCCTACTCCGTAATTCTTCCTTTAACATTTCCAGTATAAATCCAAAAGGTTGACTGCTTTGGCAACGTGCCTTATCCACGGTTTAATAACGCTGCCTTTTGCTTTATATAAGTTTTCAAATTGTATGAAATATATACCAATAGGTCGTTATTAACCTTTAGGTAGTGGTTTTCTTCATCAAGTCTGGTCGCTTCCATACACATACAGATTTTCAAAGATGATCAAGAACTTTATCTGAATGGAGAGGAATGCACTGAGACGCCAGATCATTCACTAATGTGTAGGCACAGACAGTTACACGGTTCATGCAACAAACACCGACCAAATATGGCTTGCGTGTTGCAAGGCACGCCAGTTCCTGCTATCATCCCCACGTTCAAGTTCTTGGAAAATGGTAGTTATTTGATGCTCAATAATGAAGATTGTTCTGGGTTAATTAAAAGTATTCATTTTATCGTAACAGTAAATGAACGGGTTATTTGCTGCAGAAATGTTCTATTTCCTCCCACACATGAACATAGGGAGTTTTCAATCTGGCCACAAATACCAACCTTGGGAGCACATTTCAACAGCATGGCAAGAATAAGAGCTCTTTTGTCTCAGAGAGAGGTGGCCTTGAGTTCGGCCCGTGAAACTTTCGTGCTTCACATAGCGAACACCCGTACAGAGGTGCAGACCCTTTTAAATACAGATTCGACTTTGCATTTCAGCAAGATTACCCATTCATTTCCATGCAGCAGGAGGCCCATAGGAATGAAGGTGCAATTTGCGATTAGCAATTACCTCATCGCAAATTACGAATTTTTCCGACGGTGCAGGGGTATCTCAAGAACACCCTGCTGCACCCCTGAAAAAAAAATTTGGGGTCATATGGCGCACATAAATTTTGAAAACATTCCTTTACCTCAAAAACGATTTTCAACTCATAATTTGAAAACACTGCACATGGGGAAATGACTTAAAATGTCCTTAAGACACATAAAAGCATTTTTTGATTGCCTTTGCAGCATGTTTCAGTCACCTTTAACATGCCTATGTAACGGAAACATTCAAAATCTAAATTTGCCATGCACAGGTGGGAGCATATTTACAAGCAATTTGCTCCACAGACAAACTTCTTACATTGAAATGGGAAAGACTCTCAATTACCTTATAAAGAAGCAGACACCATTATGTCCTTCTCATCAATATTAAAACCATTGCTTTTTCTCAAAAACGATTTACAAGTCATAATTTGAAAACACTCCACAGCTCCTATGCACATAAAAGCCCTGTCAGTACTAATACTTCACATTTTCTCCAATTACAATTTCTCAAACAAACAAAATCTATTTGTGAAACACTTGAGACAAAGCAACATTTGAAAAACACAACTTTCTTCATAATTTTCTCCTTAAAGCACACTATTTTCTATCTAAATTAAAGAAATTTTTTCTCACCTTAGCAAGTACTTTGAGTTTCAAAACAGTCTCAGAAACACACCAATTTGTCTTCAGCAGAGCAAAAGGTATGCACTCCAGAGTCTGCAGCTATCAAAAGCACAGAAATGCTGTAATTCCTCACACAGATCTCTCATGTCACCCAATCAAAACTCTTCCCTCACTTTTTTTCAAAGCAAAACCCTTCCCCCCTCTGCCCCCTCTCTGCTTTTTCTGCATAGCAACCACCTCTTGCAAGACCTCTCACACAACAATGTTGCAATTGAACTCTGAACTCTCAGTGCACCTGCATATCCAAAGCATTCTTTCATTTAATGATTTTTTCTTCGCCACTCAAAATACATCTTTCAACGAACTCATCCATGCACACTAACTTTCTGTTTTCAGCAATCAAAATCCACCAATCACTCTTACTGCTTTATTAACACAGAAACTCCTCAGTTTTTTTCATTTTACACTCTCATTTTTTCAACTGCCATTTCATTGCCACACTTCATCTGACTGCAGGAGAACCTTCTCTCGCCATGTTTTCTGTCTGGATTGTTGGACATAGCTACATCTATTGGGCTCAAAGGTACGCTGAAAACAGGAATTTACCTAACCTCAATTTACAAGATGTGGAAATTAAGTGGTTTGGCCACAGAGGATTAAAATGTCACCAATTGATACCATTGGTGAAAACCTTTATGCATTTGCCAAAACCTGACCTGTTAATTGTGCACTGTGGAGGTAATGATTTGGGCACTTTGACTGGGGTAGGTCTGGAAATGCTTTTAAAGGACACCTTTGAGCAATTGATGGCACTTTTTCCTCAGACTGCCTTGGTATATTCAAATATATGCCAAAGACAGAAATGGAGGTGGTCGAACCAATTTTGTCCACAAATTGAGAAATCGAGGAAGCATGTAAACAAATCTGTTTCAGCTTACATGAGAGACCATGGAATGGGCTCCCTGTACAACAATAACTTGCGTTACTACATGCAAGATATCTACAGAGGAGATGGAGTTCACTTCTCAGATGAGGGCAACAGAGTTTTCACTCTGAATTTAAGAATGTGCATTGGTACCTACTTATAAGTACCTAAATGTACCATAAACCCAAAAGCTCTTCTCAGAGCTACCCTACATCTGATCACTCACAATTATTATTGTACTCTAACTTTTTTCACTAATTTTCAAGAAAGTACGCTCCCCAGAACGCTTCCCGGTTCGCGAACCGAGCGCACTCCACGCAAAAAAACTAAAAAAACGGTATATATTTTTTTGCCCTGCGAGAACCTTTCAAAGCCTCCACATCAAACCTAGGGGGTCAGGGACGATCTACTATGCCCCCTTATGGTCATTTGCCCCTTCGCTTTGGCCTCCTCTTGTCTCTCGATCCTACCGAGAGACAAGATGGCGGCCGCTACGGACTGTTTGGAATGTTTACAGACGCCGAAAAACCAATCAGCTTCGCAAACCTCCGTAACGCGAAAAGTACGCGAAGCGGAGCGCTGTTACAGATATATATCTTTTTTTGAACGTTAATTTCTCAAAATCCACTGGAGCACATATATTGAGACCTAGCAAAGGCACATCGGGCTACCAGTCCCTACAATTTTGCCAAGTTTCGTGCAAATCCATTCAGCCGTTCGATTATTATTATTATTTTTTTTTTTGCCCCGCGGGGCCCTTTTAAAACCTCCACATCAAACCTAGGGGGTCAGCGAGGATCTACTATTCCCCCTTATGGTCATTTGCCCCTTCGCTTTTGCCTCCTCTTGTCTCTCGATCCTACCGAGAGACAAGATGGCGGCCGCTACGGACTGTTTGGAATGTTGACAGACGCCGGAGAACCAATCAGCTTCGCTTCACAAAGCTCCGTTGCGCGAAAAGTCCGCGAACCAGACCGCTGCCTGGTCCGCGCTTACAGATATATATCTTTTTTTAAACGTTAATTTCTCAAAATCCACTGGAGCACATATATTGAGACCTACAAAAGGCACATCGGGCTACCAGTCCCTACAATTTTGCCAAGTTTCGTGCAAATCCATTCAGCCGTTCGGGCTAAAAGTGAGGCCAACCGCCCTATGGAAATTAACATGGGAAAAACGCGTTTTGGGACCCCCCTTTTTTCTCGGCCCCCCCTTGACGAACCCCCCCCAAATTTTCAAAGGCTGCTCAGAAACAAAATGTGCCATTTTCCTGAAAATTTCAGCCAATTCCGTCCACAAACGGCAAAGTTATTAGACATAGAATTTTCCAAAAACCCATAGAGAAAAAATCCTAACTATATATACCTACTGGCGACCGCCAGTAGGTAATATATATATATATATATATATATATATATATATATATATATATATATATGAATGGAAAAGGTCAGTTCAAATTCCTCCCAGCTGTTCAGCTGTTTAAACAAAGACCAACGAGTCCCAAAGTTTTTGGCAAAAGGGTTTATACCTGCAAACTCAGCAGCGCAGTAGATGACGCGTTTCGGGCAAAAGCGTTTCAGAGTACTGGATAATGCGAGCTGTTTGTACCAGATAAAGGCTTGATGGGGAACAAGCGGTTTGTGGCTTGTGTGCTGCTCAATTGTTGGACACCCCAGTCAGCGTGATATATATATATATATATATATATATATATATATATAGCAGCGGTCTTCAATCTGTGGGGAGGGTGGATGGGTTGTGGTAAATAAATAAATAATACCCTATTTTTGAATGTGTAAATGAATAACAGATAGCTCAATAAATAAGAGTCAAAATTCGAGGTAGTAGGAGTTTCGCAGGTTTATTACAGCATAAAGGACAGGAACAGGACAACCTGCATAGGAATAGGATGGCAGGGCCCAGCAGCGCTGCTGGTGTCAGGATCGGGACAAGGGGAACGGATGACTTCTTTTAATAACAGTGCATTAGCATATATACATAACGCAAACACATAGCATTACATTGCAGTAGGCGTAGCAGTGGGTGGAGCAGAAGGTGTGACGCGTAGCAGTCGCGAAAGATAAGGGTGAAAAGAGGTGTAACAGGGCGTATACATAGACATGTGATGCAAACGTAACAGAATATGTCATGAATGGGGCGGAAACCATGGAGGGGGCTACCTAAGGAGCCGGGACCTCTAACCTGATGGTGCGCGCAAACTAGCAATGACGTATCACTAGGAGAAGCTGGGGGCTATGAACTCTGTGCTAGGAGCAGAGACTGAAGTCTGGAGAGTCAGGGCGACATGTACCTAAGCAGTATCTAGTATCTGATGTTTAGAGAACATGTTGATATAAACTAGAAGTTAGGAGGGGAAAGGCTAACTTGATTCTAGACTGGACCATGCATTATTCTACATGTTGTGCGTGATGAAGAATATTAAATGACCGTTAAATGCAGTATTTCTCTAACGTGGAGACGTGAAGGCTAGACAATGACGGAAACTATTGATGCGGTTCAGTAGCTTAGGAATGCAGAGAAGGAGGACTGAACTGATAACTGGAACTATAACATACTTTTGGCAGACTCAGAGGCAGAGCCAGGCTGAACCGGGCACTGTGAGGCAGGAAGTAAGTGAAGGGTCGAGGATACAGGTGGGGGCTGTATCGCTCCTCAGCGAAGTTTCAGGAGACAGGAGCTGAAAACTGGTGTCCGGGCCCTTTTGAGGCCTAGAAACGGGGACTTTACAATGAAATAACGTGCACACTGAGAAACGTGGCAACGTAACTTTACATAGGCCTGATATTCGTAGTATTCACGAGAACTGGAAACTGGCATACTAGAGGTGGACACAACTATAATTGTGTCTTGATCGAACATAGGGAATACACATGCATATTTAATCATGCACACATAACATATGATGGATGACTCGTAGGGACACAGAACATGGCAAAATTTACTTTTCCACATTCCCTCCTTGTCACTACGTTTCCATCAGGAAACATCAATATTCATGATACCATCTATCATTTCATACAGTATCATTTGCTCGTCTCGAATTATCCTGGAACGGGATTTAGAACGGGGCTTGGGACTAGGAATACAAGAGGTAGCACAAATGCCGCAAATCGCAGGGCCACATTGTATACAGAGACAGCAGCTGAATATGATCGCTACTGCAATACCTAGGAAGGACAATATTTTCCATCCCCATGCGGAAATTATATTCCAGAACCAACCGGACCATGTCCAGGTGCCTGGATCTTGGTGTAACAGATGGGCAATTTTATGGAGTCTGGTTATAGCTGAATAAACAGACGGCGCGTTATTTGGAATGAAAATGCAGCAACTAGATCCGATGACTCTACAAGCCCCGCCCCTATCGGCCAGTATGACGTCAAGGACGAGACGATTCTGTAAAACGACAAATCTCATAGCAGATTGCTCTTCGGTTAAGTTACCTAGAGCAGAGGCAGTCTCATTTACTACAGCTTCGAGGGTTCTGGTTAACCTACGGATTAGCTTACTATTCTGGATAGGTCCTATAAAGAAGAAGAAACCTCTATTGAAATCTGTATACTGTTCTAGAGCAGTTTCAGTATAATCGACAATTGGGGACTCCCTTCTATGTCTAATGTGTACTAGATGTGTATTTCTATGATAATCAGGTGGGGCTAGGAAAACTGGTGGCAGTAGGAAGGCAATGTAACAGGTTCCCTCCCAATCGAGGGGCAGACGAACATATGCAGTTTGACCACAAATAAAATAAGAATGACGTGAAGCTTTGAAGATAGATTTCCCACTGTCACTATACTTGACAATAGTAGTACAATCACTATGTCCTACATGTACAGAACCATAATTTCGGACACATAATTCACCTCTGACTGGCAGTACTGAAATAGCAGGTAAGTCTGGAGTAGTATCAGACTGAACATTCAAGACCATGAAATTCGAAGAATAATTACCTAAATTATACACTTCATTTTCTAGATCTAACCCTGTTCTGTGGGGAAGACCTTGCTTGTCTGGAAAACATGTATTGTTAAGAAAAGACATATCTGTTGAGGATGACGTTAACGTGGACCATGCTCCACACGAACCATTATGTGAGAATGGATAAGGAAAAAGTGGCAGAACTCCCTTCGGTGTCTGGAAAGGGGGGAGTCGACCACACACCCAACAATTAGTGGCATTGCTGGTCTGATGTGAGTAATGTAACATGCGGATGAATGAGTTATTTCGCATAGCGAGGCGGTAAGAGAGTTCATGAGGAGGCAGATCACTAAACGTGTGCTCTACTGTAGCATTAGCAGACTTATTTACATGAAGAACTGGGAAATACAAGAAAAATGCATAACTGGTGCAGGAAATCATAATGCTGAGAAACAATATGAAACATAGAAAAACGATACATCGAATTGAGTTTTGACTAACTCTCTCACTATGGGGGTCTATTTTATACATGTCAGAAACAGTCTAACCGTTTCACCTAGGGGAGGACTTAGACAATCAAACTGACTGACTTATTTTACTAGACCGGAGTTTTAACTTATACTCCTGTTGCGGAGTTTTCTCTAACAGGGGAGGGTTTGTAGCAATGTCTTTTGCGGGACAGTCCTTGAGAACAATATTTTGGCAATCCTTCAAATCCTGGGAAATGTTCTTTAAGACGGGTTTCAGTCCATTAAACTTTTTTATATGAGAAAGGTGCACCCAGCCTTTGCGACCTTCCAACTTCACGGCTGTACGGGTGGTGAGGAGGACCTGTCGGGGCTCTTTCCAGCGAGGCTCCAGCGGACTTGATCTGTCGAAATTCCTCACCAATACCATGGATCCTGGAACGATTTCATGCGGTGCCACCTCGGTATTGTCTGGAAATGCGGCGGCAACCTGTGAACGACATGAGTTGAGGGCAGACATCAAGGAAGCTAGGTAATCTGTCAGCATATTACTTGAAACATCGGTAATACTTCGGGGTCTAGGAGTACCCCACATGTTAGGGGGGCGGCCGAAAACGACCTCATACGGGGACAGACCTGATCTGGAATGTGCGACCATGCGCATATAAAATAAAGCGACTGGCAGAGCTACTAGCCAGTCCACACCTTTCTCTTTACACACTTTGGCAATTCGGATTTTCAGGGTCTGATTATGTCTCTCTACAAGACCGGCTGCTTCAGGATGGCGTACACAATGGAACTTCCACTGGTACCCTAACAACAGGGAAACATGCTTCATGAGTTCAGATGAGAATGGCTGACCGTTATCAGAATATACGACTCTAGGGAGTCCATAACGAGGGAAAAACTCACGAACCAACTGCTTGGCAGTGGTCGCGGCTGTGTAATCTGGGACTGGATATGCTTCTGTCCACCTGGACAAAGCGCATACAACTACAAGGACATACTTGAAACCTCGACATCGCTCCATCTGAATATAATCCATCTGGAGGACTTCAAAAGGGTGGTCAGGGGGCTGGAATCCACCTTGTTCCACCGGGACACTTTTACCTGGATTAAACTGACAACATATCATACAGGTACGGACTTTCTGCTTGGCTGCAGCTCGTAAATGCTTGTTGAACCAGATGTTCTGGATACTGTCTAACATAGCTTTTTCTCCTAAATGTGCTGGACTATGTGCGGTATTAATAATGACTTGAACCATAGAGTCGGGGAGAAACCATGTGGCTCTACCCTTTGTTAACCATCCTTGATCTGTCTGGACCCCTCCTTGTTCGGACCATTTCTTGATTTCTTCGGGAGTAGCATGTAACTGGATATCTATGACATCTTGTGTAGGGTCCTTAACTGTCATGCATGTAATCGGATCTGGAGTGTGTGTCATGTTAACTGGAATGTCTAGAGTCTGTGCTGTGAGCTTGGCTGTGCGATCTGCTAGATCGTTACCTTGAGAAATGGTGTCAGTAACTTTCGTATGTGCTTTGCACTTCATGATAGCGATAGATGTCGGTAAATGTATGGCATCTAACAGAGCTTGAATAAGGAGACCATGCTGAATCTTGGTTCCATGAGAAGTCATGAAACCTCTCTCCTGCCAGAGCACTCCGAAGTCGTGTACAACTCCAAATGCGTAACGTGAATCTGTGTAAACATTAACTTTCAAGTTCTTGGCGTGTATGCAGGCTTGTGTCAGAGCAACTAGCTCTGCTGCTTGAGCGGACAGGGTATCAATACGGTGTGTTTCAATAACTTCAGTGTCAGTAGTCACTGCATACGCGGCGACTAGTTCTCCTGTACTTGTTCTCATACATGAACCATCCACATAAAGTGTCAGGTCGGGGTCTGGTAACGGAGTATCTGTCAGATCTTGTCTTGGCTTTGTCGTAATGTTAACTACTTCCACACAGTCATGTGTGGCTGGATTTGAATTAACTGATGGTAACAATGTAGCAGGATTTAAAATGTTGCAGCGTCTGATTTCTATGTGTGGCTGGAACAGTGTCAATTCATAACCTGTTAAACGTGCAATTGTCAAGTGCTGAGTCTGTGTTCGGTTTAAAAGAACTTCCACGGAATGTGGAACTTGTACTGTCAAGGAGTGTCCTAAGACTATGGAATCACTTTGTCTGATAGCTAGTGCTGTGGCTGCAACTGACTTGAGGCACGCAGGCAGAGCCTGGGCTACAGGATCTAATGTGCTCGAAAAATAAGCACAGGGCTTGTATTGTCCTGCCTGATCTTGTGTGAGAACAGATAATGCTGTACCTTCGCGTTCAGTAACGAAAAGTGTAAAAGGCTTACTGTAGTTCGGTGTAGCTAGAACTGGAGCTTGGCATAGGGCTTTCTTTAACTCATTGAAACTAAGTGTATGTTCAGATGTCCAAGGGAGGACAGTCGATACGGCTGCCTCCTGTGTCGTTAACTGTATCAGTGGCTTGGCTAGAAATGCATACTGAGGAATCCATTGTCTGCAGTAAGAAGTAAGGCCGATAAAAGCACGTACCTCCTTCTGGGTCTTGGGCTGAGGAAGACTCGCTATTAACTGGATACGGTCTGGTGTCAACTGCCTACCCCTCTTGGACAGTAAGTGTCCTAAGTAGACCACTTGCTGGACACAGAATTGAAGCTTAGAAGGGGACACCTTGTGCCCCATCTCGGCTAGGAAATACAAGACTGTAAGGGATGCTTGCTCGCAAGCACGTTCAGAACGGGCTGTGATCAGTAGATCATCGACATACTGGAGCAGGGCAGTGTCAGTTGGCATGTGAATGTTGTCTAGTTGTCTCTTGAGTGCTTGACTATAAATACTAGGACTTTCTGTGAAACCTTGAGGAGCTCGTGTGAACATATAGCTCCTTCCATTTAAACAAAATCCGAAAAGGAACTGGCTGTCTGGATGAATAGGAACACTAAAAAATGCGTTCTTAAGGTCGATTACAGTAAAGAACGTGGCTTCGGAATCAATGGCTGTTAATAGGGAAGAGATATCTGGGACAACTGGGTACTGAGGAATAATACACTTATTAAGTTCTCGTAGGTCAATCACTAATCGATATACTGGGGGTGCATTTGGATCAGTACGTTTCATGACTGGAATGATCGGAGAATTACATACATTGGAGTCAGTTTCTACAACCACTCCTTGAGCCATGAGCTCGTCAATAATTTTGGATAAGGCTGCTACAGCCTCAGGTGGCAATCTGTACTGTCTGATTCGTGGTAACACTACACCTGGCTTGAGAGTCACACGATAGGGTGTGATTTGCATGTAACCTACATCAGTTGGACCTTGCGCCCATAAGTGCTGCGGAACATTAGACAGTCTTGAATCAAAATCTCGTAATACGTAGTGACCCTTAAAGTCACGTAGGAACAATCGTATTCCCTCTGGGGAACAGCATATAACTGCACCTAACTCTTTCAGTGTTTTAATGCCTAATAGATTTTCTGGACATGACTTAGTAAGTAACAGATCAGTAGTGCGGGACAATGGACCTACTTCTAGAGAAACTGGTTTTGAAATCTCATTTACGATAGGTTTTCCTGAGAATCCAAGGGAAACATTTCTTGAGCCTGAGAGCGGAGCCCCTGGAACTTCGGCGTGACTAATTGTGGTCCTACTTGCCCCTGTATCAATCAAAAACTTTCTGTCTTTCCCTAATACTTGACTGTGAACATAGGGACCTTCTTGATCTACAGGTATCTCGATGAGAGGCAAGCCTACCTCCCTCTCTAGGCTGTTTCATGAATACTGCTGGTACTCTGGATACTCAGACTGTGCATACTGGTACATCTGCTGTGTGACATGCTGTGTTGCAGCAATAGGCTGCGGTGTTGTAACTGTCTGTTGTGCATTCTGTGGCTGAGGAATCTGTGAAACTTGTTCTTGTCTAGGCGGACGTGATCTTTCTTTAGTCTTACCAGTAGCTATGTTGTGTTTCAGAACTGCACACTCATTTATAAAATGACCTGGTTGTTTACAATAATTGCAGTTCCCTTTAACGGGAGCTGCAGGATGACTGGCTTGATTCGGACCCCTCTTCTGACTGTCTTGAGGAACAGATTGTGCAACTAGTACTTTCATTTTCGTGTCTTTCATACGTTTTCTTTCGTGTTCTTGTTCTTCTCTGATTCTATTCTGGTGGTATTGAAGCATCTGCAACATCTGGGACGGGGTATTAGCTTGCCAGGTACTTTCGACTTTCAAAACTCGATTTTTAATTTGTGGGCTTGAATTCTCGACTAATTTAGTAACAAAAAGGTGAGGGTATGACTCACTACTTGTCTTGAGGCCACTGTTGATGCTAAAACATTTTTCAAATCTAGAATAAAAATCACTAATATCTTCGTCTTGTTTCTGTTTACAGGCTGAGATTGCATCCCAGTCTTCTTTTCTAGTTGTCAATAATCTGGGTAAAACTTGTATTAATAATTCTGGTAATTCTTTACATTTATCTCCAAGACCGGTACCTGGTACTCGTGCCTTATCTTCAGCTTCTAGAACTGCCCAATCGATCTTTTTCTCCCCCACCTCCCATTCTTTTTCCTTGAGCTTTTCATACACCCCTGCGGGCAGCAGAACCTTTAACATTTTAATTATATCTGGATACGTGTATTCTCCCATACGGAGCATGTCTTTTAATTCTCTATGGAACCCTGCTGGATCTTTATCATGACAGGGAATTAATTTCTTCATCTCGAGGAGTTCCATCTTTGTAATCGGAGTGTAAACAAACACTCGTTCTAGTTCGCCACCCGTTCCTCTGACTGGGTGGACTTCTCGTAACGGATTCTGTCTCTCCATGTAAAATGGTTTACCTTCTGGGGGTGAGACATGAACAAAATGCGGGTTCAGAAACGTTCTATATTTGTGACGCTGTTCTAGAATGACACTAATTAAATCGGTACCTAGACCTTTCCATCTATACTGGAGTAACTCGTTCAGGACATCATGTAACGGACCTGGATCAGAGTGTTGACCCTCATACAAAGTAATGAGGTGCTGAATCATATACATACCCACCAGTCGTTGCTCGGCTGGGGGCATTTTCAGAAACATTTGTGCCACTATTTCGTCTGGAAAAGTGATAGAATCAGTAATCCATCGGACTGCTGATCGGGCTAGTTCTTGTTCATGCATGGTACTTAACTCACTGTAACCGATTCGTGATTTCAGAATGTGATCGGTAGCTTGAAACACTTGTTCTAGAGAACCTTGTTCTGGTGCTGGATGATGAAAAATAGACTTGTGTTCTAGGCGTAAATGGCGATCTGGAAATCTAGATTTTCCTACATACGCTATTCTGGCGGGATTCTCGTCGTCTAACTTTTCAGGATCAGAGTTACTTTCTTTCTCGCTTACTTGTGCTTCTTTACGCTGTTCGTGTAACTTTATTATTTCTTTACGGATTTTCTTGTACATACTCTCCATAGCACCGACGGTCTTGTGCTTACCCTCGGCTATATTATCACTCCACCTTGTCAGGGTTCTCATTTCAGCCGGATCTTTAGACGGGTAATCTTGTTCTCTTATTAGACAATTGATCAGAAACTTTAATATCATGAGCTGGATCTCGGCTTTCCTTTGAGACATGGCCTCGCTAATACTTTCTGGATCATCCCCTGTACGGATGAAACGATATATTCTGTCTAGATCTTCTTTCATATTCGGTAAGGTGACTAGATACTCGGCCACCTTTCTTACGCGGAATGAATATAAAACCATATTATCCTCGCCTGGGACTGGATCATAGCCGCATTCGGCAAGGGATTTTCTTATTTCTGCTACAGTCTGATGTCTGGGCGTACGCTGTGACGCTTGTGCATGTAATTCGGCTGTCGTTAAACGCTTGTGTGGCGGCGGGGTTTGAGGAGTACCTCCCCCTGCGGCCCCTAAACTAGAGTCGTCTACTGAGGCTCTTCGTCCTGGCAGAGTGGGAAATGGAAATGCAGGCTGGACTTGTATGGCGGGCTGGACCGGGGGTACCGTAACAGGTACTCCGGTGTCTGGAGGAGCGGGAAGTGCCTGATTTACAGGGACTGGCGGAGCGCGAACAGGATTTGCATATTCTGGAACTGTGTCGTCCAAATAGGACGAAATAAAAATATCAGCTGCGGTCTGTTTGTGACGTAGCTTGGTCGGAACTAATGGTGGCGGGAAATTACTGGATGCCTCTGGGGTCGCTTTTGGTAAGCCCTCGGCAAAGAGAGGATACATACCCCTATTAAGGGCATGCCTCTGTCTGTCTGACTGTTCGGCTTTGACTTGTTCACCTATCTCGATTAGTTCTTTTTCTTGTGCTCGTTCTAAGGATTCTCTACTTAATTCTGACTTTCTGATTTCCTTTTCAGTTCTTTTATGAGCTTCTTTGCGCCATAACTCGATGGCATCTTTCTGTGACTGTCTGGCTTTCTTTTTCCATAATGCTTCTTCTACTCGCATGATGCATTCGGCATCCCATGTACCCGATACGGGCCATCTATACTTTTCTTCTAACCGTTTGGTATACTCTACCCATAAATCTAGATACAATATGGCGCTTATGCCATGCTTCTGATACATAAAATGACCTGGACTGTCCCTAGGCGGAACTGGAACTGCTGCTTCCAGCAGACCCTTTCTGGTTTTTAACTGACGTAATTTCGAAAAGAGCGGCATGACTGAACTATAATCTAGACACAATACAATACACAATAAACACGATACTTATTCCCCATTCATACCACGACATTAAAATACATGAAAAACATTTAAAAATAACAGTTCGAACAGAGTACTACCTGGAATACGGAACACAGAATACATGAATTTTCTCGAGAACAGAACTGACTAGAGCAGGAACTAGATGCACTGCTGAAACAGTACGAAACTTACCGGTCTCATAAAGAGACACGTCAGGACCCGCATCCACCGAAGTGGATACTTCGTTTGTGGGTCTGTGTACCACCAACCCACGGACCAGAGTCAATTAGATTGACCCTGTCTAGATACCACCCCAGTAATGGTACTCACCGGGCAGCAAGAACGGAAGGCCTCGGACTGGACTGGACTGCTACGACGACGGACGACGAACTTCGGACTTCAGTTACGGGTGGACCTCCGGATACCTCGGACCTTGAACTCTCGGCTTGGGCTCTGGTCGGGACTCGCCGCGTTCCTCCACCGTCTCGTTTGGATGCTGGACCGCCTCCTCCGTCTCCTCCGTGGGCCTGAGGGATACTTGAAGCAGAAATATCTGCCGGTGCGCAGAAGAGTTCCGTCACGACTGCAGAGGGTCAGGGGGTCGGCGTGGCTTCACCGACGCGTGGGGAAAGGGCAAGTCCCTATTCGGGCGCCATTATGTGGTAAATAAATAAATAATACCCTATTTTTGAATGTATAAATGAATAACAGATAGCTCAATAAATAAGAGTCAAAATTCGAGGTAGTAGGAGTTTCGCAGGTTTATTACAGCATAAAGGACAGGAACAGGACAACCTGCATAGGAATAGGATGGCAGGGCCCAGCAGCGCTGCTGGTGTCAGGATCGGGACAAGGGGAACGGATGACTTCTTTTAATAACAGTGCATTAGCATATATACATAACGCAAACACATAGCATTACATTGCAGTAGGCGTAGCAGTGGGTGGAGCAGAAGGTGTGACGCGTAGCAGTCGCGAAAGATAAGGGTGAAAAGAGGTGTAACAGGGCGTATACATAGACATGTGATGCAAACGTAACAGAATATGTCATGAATGGGGCGGAAACCATGGAGGGGGCTACCTAAGGAGCCGGGACCTCTAACCTGATGGTGCGCGCAAACTAGCAATGACGTATCACTAGGAGAAGCTGGGGGCTATGAACTCTGTGCCAGAGACTGAAGTCTGGAGAGTCAGGGCGACATGTACCTAAGCAGTATCTAGTATCTGATGTTTAGAGAACATGTTGATATAAACTAGAAGTTAGGAGGGGAAAGGCTAACTTGATTCTAGACTGGACCATGCATTATTCTACATGTAGTGCGTGATGAAGAATATTAAATGACCGTTAAATGCAGTATTTCTCTAACGTGGAGACGTGAAGGCTAGACAATGACGGAAACTATTGATGCGGTTCAGTAGCTTAGGAATGCAGAGAAGGAGGACTGAACTGATAACTGGAACTATAACATACTTTTGGCAGACTCAGAGGCAGAGCCAGGCTGAACCGGGCACTGTGAGGCAGGAAGTAAGTGAAGGGTCGAGGATACAGGTGGGGGCTGTATCGCTCCTCAGCGAAGTTTCAGGAGACAGGAGCTGAAAACTGGTGTCCGGGCCCTTTTGAGGCCTAGAAACGGGGACTTTACAATGAAATAACGTGCACACTGAGAAACGTGGCAACGTAACTTTACATAGGCCTGATATTCGTAGTATTCACGAGAACTGGAAACTGGCATACTAGAGGTGGACACAACTATAATTGTGTCTTGATCGAACATAGGGAATACACATGCATATTTAATCATGCACACATAACATATGATGGATGACTCGTAGGGACACAGAACATGGCAAAATTTACTTTTCCACATTCCCTCCTTGTCACTACGTTTCCATCAGGAAACATCAATATTCATGATACCATCTATCATTTCATACAGTATCATTTGCTCGTCTCGAATTATCCTGGAACGGGATTTAGAACGGGGCTTGGGACTAGGAATACAAGAGGTAGCACAAATGCCGCAAATCGCAGGGCCACATTGTATACAGAGACAGCAGCTGAATATGATCGCTACTGCAATACCTAGGAAGGACAATATTTTCCATCCCCATGCGGAAATTATATTCCAGAACCAACCGGACCATGTCCAGGTGCCTGGATCTTGGTGTAACAGATGGGCAATTTTATGGAGTCTGGTTATAGCTGAATAAACAGACGGCGCGTTATTTGGAATGAAAATGCAGCAACTAGATCCGATGACTCTACAAGCCCCGCCCCTATCGGCCAGTATGACGTCAAGGACGAGACGATTCTGTAAAACGACAAATCTCATAGCAGATTGCTCTTCGGTTAAGTTACCTAGAGCAGAGGCAGTCTCATTTACTACAGCTTCGAGGGTTCTGGTTAACCTACGGATTAGCTTACTATTCTGGATAGGTCCTATAAAGAAGAAGAAACCTCTATTGAAATCTGTATACTGTTCTAGAGCAGTTTCAGTATAATCGACAATTGGGGACTCCCTTCTATGTCTAATGTGTACTAGATGTGTATTTCTATGATAATCAGGTGGGGCTAGGAAAACTGGTGGCAGTAGGAAGGCAATGTAACAGGTTCCCTCCCAATCGAGGGGCAGACGAACATATGCAGTTTGACCACAAATAAAATAAGAATGACGTGAAGCTTTGAAGATAGATTTCCCACTGTTACTATACTTGACAATAGTAGTACAATCACTATGTCCTACATGTACAGAACCATAATTTCGGACACATAATTCACCTCTGACTGGCAGTACTGAAATAGCAGGTAAGTCTGGAGTAGTATCAGACTGAACATTCAAGACCATGAAATTCGAAGAATAATTACCTAAATTATACACTTCATTTTCTAGATCTAACCCTGTTCTGTGGGGAAGACCTTGCTTGTCTGGAAAACATGTATTGTTAAGAAAAGACATATCTGTTGAGGATGACGTTAACGTGGACCATGCTCCACACGAACCATTATGTGAGAATGGATAAGGAAAAAGTGGCAGAACTCCCTTCGGTGTCTGGAAAGGGGGGAGTCGACCACACACCCAACAATTAGTGGCATTGCTGGTCTGATGTGAGTAATGTAACATGCGGATGAATGAGTTATTTCGCATAGCGAGGCGGTAAGAGAGTTCATGAGGAGGCAGATCACTAAACGTGTGCTCTACTGTAGCATTAGCAGACTTATTTACATGAAGAACTGGGAAATACAAGAAAAATGCATAACTGGTGCAGGAAATCATAATGCTGAGAAACAATATGAAACATAGAAAAACGATACATCGAATTGAGTTTTGACTAACTCTCTCACTATGGGGGTCTATTTTATACATGTCAGAAACAGTCTAACCGTTTCACCTAGGGGAGGACTTAGACAATCAAACTGACTGACTTATTTTACTAGACCGGAGTTTTAACTTATACTCCTGTTGCGGAGTTTTCTCTAACAGGGGAGGGTTTGTAGCAATGTCTTTTGCGGGACAGTCCTTGAGAACAATATTTTGGCAATCCTTCAAATCCTGGGAAATGTTCTTTAAGACGGGTTTCAGTCCATTAAACTTTTTTATATGAGAAAGGTGCACCCAGCCTTTGCGACCTTCCAACTTCACGGCTGTACGGGTGGTGAGGAGGACCTGTCGGGGCTCTTTCCAGCGAGGCTCCAGCGGACTTGATCTGTCGAAATTCCTCACCAATACCATGGATCCTGGAACGATTTCATGCGGTGCCACCTCGGTATTGTCTGGAAATGCGGCGGCAACCTGTGAACGACATGAGTTGAGGGCAGACATCAAGGAAGCTAGGTAATCTGTCAGCATATTACTTGAAACATCGGTAATACTTCGGGGTCTAGGAGTACCCCACATGTTAGGGGGGCGGCCGAAAACGACCTCATACGGGGACAGACCTGATCTGGAATGTGCGACCATGCGCATATAAAATAAAGCGACTGGCAGAGCTACTAGCCAGTCCACACCTTTCTCTTTACACACTTTGGCAATTCGGATTTTCAGGGTCTGATTATGTCTCTCTACAAGACCGGCTGCTTCAGGATGGCGTACACAATGGAACTTCCACTGGTACCCTAACAACAGGGAAACATGCTTCATGAGTTCAGATGAGAATGGCTGACCGTTATCAGAATATACGACTCTAGGGAGTCCATAACGAGGGAAAAACTCACGAACCAACTGCTTGGCAGTGGTCGCGGCTGTGTAATCTGGGACTGGATATGCTTCTGTCCACCTGGACAAAGCGCATACAACTACAAGGACATACTTGAAACCTCGACATCGCTCCATCTGAATATAATCCATCTGGAGGACTTCAAAAGGGTGGTCAGGGGGCTGGAATCCACCTTGTTCCACCGGGACACTTTTACCTGGATTAAACTGACAACATATCATACAGGTACGGACTTTCTGCTTGGCTGCAGCTCGTAAATGCTTGTTGAACCAGATGTTCTGGATACTGTCTAACATAGCTTTTTCTCCTAAATGTGCTGGACTATGTGCGGTATTAATAATGACTTGAACCATAGAGTCGGGGAGAAACCATGTGGCTCTACCCTTTGTTAACCATCCTTGATCTGTCTGGACCCCTCCTTGTTCGGACCATTTCTTGATTTCTTCGGGAGTAGCATGTAACTGGATATCTATGACATCTTGTGTAGGGTCCTTAACTGTCATGCATGTAATCGGATCTGGAGTGTGTGTCATGTTAACTGGAATGTCTAGAGTCTGTGCTGTGAGCTTGGCTGTGCGATCTGCTAGATCGTTACCTTGAGAAATGGTGTCAGTAACTTTCGTATGTGCTTTGCACTTCATGATAGCGATAGATGTCGGTAAATGTATGGCATCTAACAGAGCTTGAATAAGGAGACCATGCTGAATCTTGGTTCCATGAGAAGTCATGAAACCTCTCTCCTGCCAGAGCACTCCGAAGTCGTGTACAACTCCAAATGCGTAACGTGAATCTGTGTAAACATTAACTTTCAAGTTCTTGGCGTGTATGCAGGCTTGTGTCAGAGCAACTAGCTCTGCTGCTTGAGCGGACAGGGTATCAATACGGTGTGTTTCAATAACTTCAGTGTCAGTAGTCACTGCATACGCGGCGACTAGTTCTCCTGTACTTGTTCTCATACATGAACCATCCACATAAAGTGTCAGGTCGGGGTCTGGTAACGGAGTATCTGTCAGATCTTGTCTTGGCTTTGTCGTAATGTTAACTACTTCCACACAGTCATGTGTGGCTGGATTTGAATTAACTGATGGTAACAATGTAGCAGGATTTAAAATGTTGCAGCGTCTGATTTCTATGTGTGGCTGGAACAGTGTCAATTCATAACCTGTTAAACGTGCAATTGTCAAGTGCTGAGTCTGTGTTCGGTTTAAAAGAACTTCCACGGAATGTGGAACTTGTACTGTCAAGGAGTGTCCTAAGACTATGGAATCACTTTGTCTGATAGCTAGTGCTGTGGCTGCAACTGACTTGAGGCACGCAGGCAGAGCCTGGGCTACAGGATCTAATGTGCTCGAAAAATAAGCACAGGGCTTGTATTGTCCTGCCTGATCTTGTGTGAGAACAGATAATGCTGTACCTTCGCGTTCAGTAACGAAAAGTGTAAAAGGCTTACTGTAGTTCGGTGTAGCTAGAACTGGAGCTTGGCATAGGGCTTTCTTTAACTCATTGAAACTAAGTGTATGTTCAGATGTCCAAGGGTATTATTTATTTATTTACCACGGGGTAAAGGATGGATGTATGGATGGAAGGATGAAAGGGTGGATGAATGGAAGGATGAAAGGGTGGATGGATGGATGTGTGAAAGTGTGGGTGGATGAATGATGGAGGGATGTGATGAGGTCTAACAGGCGCATTTATGGTTGTCAAAAGTTGATGATGAGGAGTACCAGTTTCTAGAAACTTTTGTCGGAAGGGGGTCCTTACGCCTAAAAAGGTTTTACAAGGGGGTCTCGGCATCAAAAAGTTTGAAGACCTCTGATATAGAGGGAGATATATATATATATATATATATATATATCTATATATTACCTACTGGCGGTCGCCAGTAGGTATATATAGTTAGGATTTTTTCTCTATGGGTTTTTTGAAAATTCTATGTCTAATAACTTTGGCGTTTGTGGACGGAATTGGCTGAAATTTTCAGGAAAATGGCACATTTTGTTTCTGAGCAGCCCTTGAAAATTTGGGGGGGGTTCGTCAAGGGGGGGCCGAGAAAAAAGGGGGGTCCCAAAACGTGTTTTTAACATTGAGTTTTCCATAGGGCGGTTGGCCTCACTTTTAGCCCGAACGGCTGAATGGATTTGCACGAAACTTGGCAAAATTGTAGGGACTGGTAGCCCGATGTGCCTTTTGTAGGTCTCAATATATGTGCTCCAGTGGATTTTGAGAAATTAACGTTTAAAAAAAGATATATATCTGTAACAGCGGACCGGTTAGCGCTCTGGTTCGCGGACTTTTCGCGCAACGGAGCTTTGTGAAGCGAAGCTGATTGGTTCTCCGGCGTCTGTCAACATTCCAAACAGTCCGTAGCGGCCGCCATCTTGTCTCTCGGTAGGATCGAGAGACAAGAGGAGGTCAAAACAAAGGGGGAAATAACTATAAGGGGGCATAGTAGATCCTCGCTGACCCCCTAGGTTTGATGTGGAGGTTTTAAAAGGGCCCCGCGGGGCAAAAAAAAATAATAAAAATAATAATTGAACGGCTGAATGGATTTGCACGAAACTTGGCAAAATATTAGGGACTGGTAGCCCGATGTGCCTTTGCTAGGTCTCAATATATGTGCTCCAGTGGATTTTGAGAAATTAACGTTCAAAAAAAGATATATATCTGTAACAGCGCTCCGCTTCGCGTAACGGAGGTTTGCGAAGCTGATTGGTCATTCTGTCACTGGGCTATAGTTGGGCTACATCTGGCTGATATTTGGGCTACATTTGTTTTTTTGTGTGTCTGGCGGCCATCTTTGGGCTACATTGGGCTACATTGGGCTTCATTGGGCTACATTCGGCTAATTAGCAAATAGCTCATCGCAAACTAGGAATGGTAAAGAATCGCTATTTATTCCTTAAAGTTCGCTATTTAGGAAATGCAAATAACTTTGATGATACATATGGCGGTTCATCTCTAACAAGATAAGAAGCATAGGGATAGATTTATGATGACTGGCGCATCACCAGGGATGTGTTAGTCATTCTGTGCCGCTGTTCCGTCACCTATGGTGTGCTGCATTTACAATGCGGCGCATCACGGGGCAAAAACAGCACAGATGCGTGATGTATCTGTGCCGTAAAGGTGGCGCATTGCTGGAGTTGTATCGCAAGTGTGATGAAGCTCCAGCAAGGGTCGGGGGTGCCCCTGTCGCAGGGTTTCTGTTCTCACACAGAACTGTGGACAGAGGATTGGAACCTCGGCGAATTAGGGTGTCCCAAAACTCACGTTAGTAATCAAAAACTATTTAGCAAGCTAGGTACAGTGTCACATTGGATATAACAAACTCTCAATGTTTAGACAATCCAGAATATGAACTTATAGTACCTCAGGATACGTGGAACTCATGAACAGTCGGTCGTTATATATTTCTTAGAAACCAGAACATGGAGTTAAGAAGAACACATGTGTATTTGAAATGTTTATTTACTAATGCCGTCTTCTCAGGCGTAGTACCTTAGATAATAAAAGTACACATATTATCAGTAGCAAAATTACCAGCATAGTTACTAGTACATAAAAAGTGAATGGTGATAGTATGTTAACATGCTGTAAATGAATAAGAGTTAGCAACACTTATAAGCAGCCGCGGGCCGTGGAGGGAGTTACGGTGAGGCATGGAGGCGGGGAGGGGGAGAAGCAGGGTGGAGAATACAAGTACACATATTATCAGTAGCAAAATTACCAGCATAGTTACTAGTACATAAAAAGCGAATGGTGACAGTATGTTAACATGCTGTAAATGAATAAGAGTTAGCAACACTTATAAGCAGCCGCGGGCCGTGGAGGGAGTTACGGTGGGGCAGGGAGGCGGGGAGGGGGAGGGGCAAGGTAGAGAGGGCTCCACCCTGCTTCTCCCCCTCCCCGCCTCCCTGCCTCACCGTAACTCCCTCCACGGCCCGCGGCTGCTTATATCTCACCCTCCCTAATACACATATTATATTATTTGCTAAGAAGGTCTCTTTGTGTTGGTTTAGGGCGTGCCCATACTTTAGTGTCTTAGATTTGAAGGAATCACATCAGCATACACCAGCTCTCTCTTCATGTGAACCGCATCAACTGTTGTGTATGTGTGTTCGGCAAAGCAATATAAAACCCGCCTCATGCCCAGAATTGGCAGAAGTTGCACTTATGTTATGAGTATGAAGTCGTGGAGATCAGACCTCATAACAATTCTGTATCGTGTTGTTCTTGAAACTTTAGCACTCGCTGTACAGATATAGTTTAACAAGCAAAGCAGATAGTAGAGCAATAACATATTATTCTCATGTAAACCACGATGAACTACTAGGTGGAAAGCTAAAGCAACAACTAAATGTCGTGTGCAGAAGTTGCAAAAAAGGAAAAATGGCGTTTAAACCGGTAATGAGCCCATGCTAACTTAACACGGTGTAAAGATATCCAGGACCTAGATGACACCTCCTCATGATCCGGAAACGAACTGAATAAGATAATAGAAGTGCCATCTCATGAGAGCAGATTGCAAGTTTATATGTGGACGGTCCGCAAGGTAAAGCATTAAAAACTAGGAAAATTCAATGCTAAAGAAAAATAAAACAGCCAAGTACTTTATCGAGTCTTAAGCCAATAGGCAAGGTAAATAATAAAAACTTGACAATTAAGTCAATGAATTGTCAATGAAATGCTAGTACTCAGCATATGAAACATGAAAAAGGTCTATGACATAACTGTGTATGCAAAATAAGCTGCAACAGCCTCCAACAGGAAGTCACCGTCTTCATCCGAAAACAGTTCAGCCATCCAATTTAAAAGCGGAAAAGAACATACGTGCTCTCCCAGCACCGGATCCTCTATCACCATCAGAGGACAGCTCGGTGGGTTTTCAAGAAAGCTGTGTTCCAAGAAAGACTGTGCTGCCGCCAGTAAATTCCAGGGACCAAGTAGTCCATGCATCAATGCCACAGCCATAATCCTTTCGCCAGGACAAATCAACTCGTGAGTAATGATAGGAGTCATCAGCTGATTAAAGTCGACGTCAGGAGAAACCGGTCCGCAGAGACACAAATCAATGGCCCAATCGAAATCACAGGTCAGGCAGTGAAATACAGGCTGGACACAGGTGAAGTAGGAGAACCGAAAAGATAATCCATATGCCGTGCTTAATATCGCCAACGGCATTGTGCCATAATATTCTAGCATGCGATTGCGGAACAGTGTCAGCAGCTGCAGGGTCGGAGGTTGCATAGGAGGGACATCCATATTTAAAAATGTAAAAAAGTACAAGAGCGTCCGCTGGTAATGCAAGTAAAAATGCAATCCACGAACCAGAGTGGAGAAAATGGAATGAAAGGGAGTAGGGATGACTCCAAAGATTTTCTCAAATGAAGTCACGAGACCACTGGTAACAACTTTAAAAAAGTGTGCCAGGGATTTTGTGGAGGATGCGTTAAAGATAGTCGGAAACATGTTGCTGAAATTGAAAGGCAAACCTGTGTACGGGTGTTCGCTATGTGAAGTACGAAAGTTTCACGGGCCGAACTCAAGGCCACCTCTCTCTGAGACAAAAGAGCTCTTATTCTTGTCATGCTGTTGAAACGTGTCCCAAGGTTGGTATTTGTGGCCAGATTGAAAACTCCCTATGTTCATGTGTGGGAGGAAATAGAACATTTCTGCAGCAAATAACCCGTTCACTTACTGTTACGATAAAAGGAATACTTTTAATTAACTCAGAACAATCTTCATTATTGAGCATCAAATAACTACCATTTTCCAACAACTTGAACGTGGGGATGATAGCAGGAACTGGCGTGCCTTGCATCACGCAAGCCATATTTGGTCGCTGTTTGTTGCATGAATCGTGTAACTGTATGTGCCTACACATTAGTGAATGATCTGGCGTCTCAGTGCATTCCTCTCCATTCAGATAAACTTCTTGATCATCTTTGAAACATCTGTATGTGTATGGAAGCGACCAGACCTCATGAACAAAAGCACTACCTAAAGGTTCATAAAGACCTATTGGTATATATTTCATACAATTTGAAAACTTATATAAAGCAAAAGGCAGCGTTATTAAACCGTCGATAAGGCATGTTGCCAAAAAACCCGCAATCCTCTGCTGATGATGTCACTGAGCATGTCATGAATGATGTAATATGTGACATCATCAGTAGTGGATTATGGGTAATAGTATCTCTAGTTTACTCCCCTATAGCTGTCTTTCTTTTAACATAAGTGTGTGTTTCCTTCCCTTATACTTACTGTTTTTGGTTCGCTTCCAGTTCGCGTACCAGCGAGCGAACTAGGAAGCGAACTAAGAGAAATAGAGGTTGGCACAGTTCCAAATATTGTACCAATTTTTTAATAACGGGGAGGTAGTTCTGAAAAGAACTTTTTTTTTTATTTTGCTGAACATTTTTTTACTGTAAGGTTCCCGATTCGCGAAGCGGGAACGAAGAAAAAAAAATATTTAAAAAAATAATTATTCATAAACATATAAAATATATTTTTGGATTTAAAGAAGAATAAATTTTACAGCTACAGATATTAGCTGTTAAAAAACCAATGAAATTCACTGAAAAAACCATAGGTTATAGACCATATATAGTTAGGAATTAGCATTTACAAAACCTTGAAAATTCACTGAAAAAACCATAGGTTATAGACCATATATAGTTAGGAATTAGCATTTACTAAACCTTATTTTACTCACACAAAACCATTGAAATTCCATATATAGTTAGTTGCACTAACTATATATCGCGCACCCGCAATCCACTGCTGATGATGTCACATATTACATCATTCATGACATGGTCAGTGACATCACTGATGACATCACTGATGACATCTCAAATGACATCACTGATGACATCACTGATGACATCTCAAATGACATCACTGATGACATCATGACACACCAATACCAGTTACTACATACGCACTCACTGATTCCTACGTCTACACACACATTCACTCATTCACCCATACAATAACTCATACATACAGTCACTTATTATTACAACACTATCATATGCACTCATACACCTATGCAGACAGTCACACACTGCCACTCATCCATGGAGTTACTCACACACCAAGTCAGTCCTGTAAAGAATCAATCACACTTCCATTTCTTCATCTATACAGTTAAACACAGAACACCATACTTCAGTGACATCACTGATGACATCACTAATGACATCTGAAATGACATCACTGATGACATCTCAAATGACATCACTGATGACATCATGACACACCAATACCAGTTACTACATACGCACTCACTGATTCGTACGTCTACACACACATTCACTCATTCACCCATACAATTACTCATACATACAGTCAGTTATTATTAGAACACTATCATATGCACTCATACACCTAGTCAGTCCTGTGAAGAATCAATCACACTTCGATTTCCTCATCTATAGTTAAACACAGAACACCATACTTTTCACACATATACTAACACATACTTACTCTCTTATACAATCACTGATACAAGTACACATTGATATGCACAGAGTCACACACCTCCCAGCCAGCCACACACACACTCAGTCTTCCATACATCCAGTCATTCTTCAATATGTAAAACGTATTTAAACTTTACAAAAACACACAGACACTAGATGATGTCATCAGTGATGTCATTTGAGATGTCATCAGTGATGTCATCAGTGATGTCACTGACCATGTCATGAATGATGTAATATGTGACATCATCAGCAGTGGATTGCGGGTGCGCGATATATAGTTAGTGCAACTAACTATATATGGAATTTCAATGGTTTTGTGTGAGTAAAATAAGGTTTAGTAAATGCTAATTCCTAACTATATATGGTCTATAACCTATGGTTTTTTCAGTGAATTTTCAAGGTTTTGTAAATGCTAATTCCTAACTATATATGGTCTATAACCTATGGTTTTTTCAGTGAATTATCTATATATATATATATATATATATATATATATATATATATATATATATATATATATATATATATATATATATATATATATATATATATATATATATATATATATTCCAACGGAAAGCAAAGTAGAGCCCACAGCTTCGGTATCCTTGCACACTGACACTTTATTTGGTCTGATCATGTGGCAGCTTTATGTCAACCCATAAACCCCTACGCGTTTCGGCGCCATGCGCCTTGATCACAGGTGAGTTGGTTTTGTAATTAGTGTCCCAGTGGTCACATGGTCCTAGTTTCGGACCGCCATACCCAGAATGCACCATTATTCAGATTTTGGCAACTTGGCTTGTATTTCATAATGTTGTTGCTATAATAGCTGTCCACATTTGCCAATGTCGAAATTTACATCTTGTTGCAGAGTGGAAAATAAAAAGGATAGTGCACTTAGCTTCCACAGTCTCGAAAAATTTTGTATGCAAGTGAAAACACGAAGTCTGCCAGAGGGAGGGCAGCCCCTCCTTCGTCTCCCTTTCTCTGTGCTCACACCAAATGCTCTTGGAAGTCCTGTGACTGGTGTGGTTTCGAGCGCGTCATGCCCCCTCCATTAACATTCACTCGAGTTCTCCATTTTACCGGGGGCCACCAACGCTGCAGGGCGGGCTCTCAGGCAGGAATGGAGATCCTGAAAGTAATTCCAACGGAAAGCAAAGTAGAGCCCACAGCTTCGGTATCCTTGCACACTGACACTTTATTTGGTCTGATCATGTGGCAGCTTTATGTCAACCCATAAACCCCTACGCGTTTCGGCGCCATGCGCCTTGATCACAGGTGAGTTGGTTTTGTAATTAGTGTCCCAGTGGTCACATGGTCCTAGTTTCGGACCCCCATACCCAGAATGCACCATTATTCAGATTTTGGCAACTTGGCTTGTCTTTCATAATGTTGTTGCTATAATAGCTGTCCACATTTGCCAATGTCGAAATTTACATCTTGTTGCAGAGTGGAAAATAAAAAGCATAGTGCACTTAGCTGCCACAGACTCGAAAATGTTTGTATGCAAGTGAAAACACGAAGTCTGCCAGAGGGAGGGCAGCCCCTCCTTCGTCTCCCTTTCTCTGTGCTCACACCAAATGCTCTTGGAAGTCCTGTGACTGGTGTGGTTTCGAGCGCGTCATGCCCCCTCCATTAACATTCACTCGAGTTCTCCATTTTACCGGGGGCCACCAACGCTGCAGGGCGGGCTCTCAGGCAGGAATGGAGATCCTGAAAGTAATTCCAACGGAAAGCAAAGTAGAGCCCACAGTGTCAGTGTGCAAGGATACCGAAGCTGTGGGCTCTACTTTGCTTTCCGTTGGAATTACTTTCAGGATCTCCATTCCTGCCTGAGAGCCCGCTCTGCAGCGTTGGTGGCCCCCGGTAAAATGGAGAACTCGAGTGAATGTTAATGGAGGGGGCATGACGCGCTCGAAACCACACCAGTCACAGGACTTCCAAGAGCATTTGGTGTGAGCACAGAGAAAGGGAGACGAAGGAGGGGCTGCCCTCCCTCTGGCAGACTTCGTGTTTTCACTTGCATACAAAAATTTTCGAGACTGTGGCAGCTAAGTGCACTATGCTTTTTATTTTCCACTCTGCAACAAGATGTAAATTTCGACATTGGCAAATGTGGACAGCTATTATAGCAACAACATTATGAAATACAAGCCAAGTTGCCAAAATCTGAATAATGGTGCATTCTGGGTATGGCGGTCCGAAACTAGGACCATGTGACCACTAGGACACTAATTACAAAACCAACTCACCTGTGATCAAGGCGCATGGCGCCGAAACGCGTAGGGGTTTATGGGTTGACATAAAGCTGCCACATGATCAGACCAAATAAAGTGTCAGTGTGCAAGGATACCGAAGCTGTGGGCTCTACTTTGCTTTCCGTTGGAATTACTTTCAGGATCTCCATTCCTGCCTGAGAGCCCGCCCTGCAGCGTTGGTGGCCCCCGGTAAAATGGAGAACTCGAGTGAATGTTAATGGAGGGGGCATGACGCGCTCGAAACCACACCAGTCACAGGACTTCCAAGAGCATTTGGTGTGAGCACAGAGAAAGGGAGACGAAGGAGGGGCTGCCCTCCCTCTGGCAGACTTCGTGTTTTCACTTGCATACAAAAATTTTCGAGACTGTGGCAGCTAAGTGCACTATGCTTTTTATTTTCCACTCTGCAACAAGATGTAAATTTCGACATTGGCAAATGTGGACAGCTATTATAGCAACAACATTATGAAATACAAGCCAAGTTGCCAAAATCTGAATAATGGTGCATTCTGGGTATGGCGGTCCGAAACTAGGACCATGTGACCACTGGGACACTAATTACAAAACCAACTCACCTGTGATCAAAGCGCATGGCGCCGAAACGCGTAGGGGTTTATGGGTTGACATAAAGCTGCCACATGATCAGACCAAATAAAGTGTCAGTGTGCAAGGATACCGAAGCTGTGGGCTCTACTTTGCTTTCCGTTGGAATTACTTTCAGGATCTCCATTCCTGCCTGAGAGCCCGCCCTGCAGCGTTGGTGGCCCCCGGTAAAATGGAGAACTCGAGTGAATGTTAATGGAGGGGGCATGACGCGCTCGAAACCACACCAGTCACAGGACTTCCAAGAGCATTTGGTGTGAGCACAGAGAAAGGGAGACGAAGGAGGGGCTGCCCTCCCTCTGGCAGACTTCGTGTTTTCACTTGCATACAAAATTTTTCGAGACTGTGGCAGCTAAGTGCACTATGCTTTATATTTTCCACTCTGCAACAAGATGTAAATTTCGACATTGGCAAATGTGGACAGCTATTATAGCAACAACAGTATGAAATACAAGCCAAGTTGCCAAAATCTGAATAATGGTGCATTCTGGGTATGGCGGTCCGAAACTAGGACCATGTGACCACTGGGACATTAATTACAAAACCAACTCACCTGTGATCAAGGCGCATGGCGCCGAAACGCGTAGGGGTTTATGCGTTGACATAAAGCTGCCACATGATCAGACCAAATAAAGTGTCAGTGTGCAAGGATACCGAAGCTGTGGGCTCTACTTTGCTTTCCGTTGGAATTACTTTCAGGATCTCCATTCCTGCCTGAGAGCCCGCCCTGCAGCGTTGGTGGCCCCCGGTAAAATGGAGAACTCGAGTGAATATATATATATATATATATATATATATATATATATATATATATTACCTACTGGCGGTCGCCAGTAGGTATATATAGTTAGGATTTTTTCTCTATGGGATTTTTGAAAATTCTATGTCTAATAACTTTGGCGTTTGTGGACGGAATTGGCTGAAATTTTCAGGAAAATGGCACATTTTGTTTCTGAGCAGCCCTTGAAAATTTGGGGGGGGGTTCGTCAAGGGGGGGCCGAGAAAAAAGGGGGGTCCCAAAACGTGTTTTTAACATTGAGTTTTCCATAGGGCGGTTGGCCTCACTTTTAGCCCGAACGGCTGAATGGATTTGCACGAAACTTGGCAAAATTGTAGGGACTGGTAGCCCGATGTGCCTTTTGTAGGTCTCAATATATGTGCTCCAGTGGATTTTGAGAAATGAACGTTTAAAAAAAGATATATATCTGTAACAGCGGACCTGGCAGCGTCCCAGGACGCGTACTTTACGCGCAACGGAGCTTTGTGAAGCGAAGCTGATTGGTTCTCCGGCGTCTGTCAACATTCCAAACAGTCCGTAGCGGCCGCCATCTTGTCTCTCGGTAGGATCGAGAGACAAGAGGAGGCCAAAGCGAAGGGGCAAATGACCATAAGGGGGCATAGTACATTGTCGCTCACCCCCTAGGTTTGATGTGGAGGTTTTAAAAGGGCCCCGCGGGGCAAAAAAAAATAAAAATAATAATAATCGAACAGCTGAATGGATTTGCACGAAACTTGGCAAAATTGTAGGGACTGGTAGCCCGATGTGCCTTTGCTAGATCTCAATATATGTGCTCCAGTGGATTTTGAGAAATTAACGTTCAAAAAAAGATATATATCTGTAACAGCGCACCGCTTCGCGTACTTTTCGCGTTACGGAGCTTTGCGAAGCGAAGCTGATTGGCTCTCCGGTGTCTGTAAACATTCCAAACAGTCCGTAGCGGCCGCCATCTTGTCTCTCGTTAGGATCGAACAGCTGAATGGATTTGCACGAAACTTGGCAAAATTGTAGGGACTGGTAGCCCGATGTGCCTTTGCTAGGTCTCAATATATGTGCTTCAGTGCATTTTGAGAAATTAACGTTCAGAAACAAGATATATATCTGTAACAGCGCTCCGCTTCGCGGAGATAAAATTATATGTGTATTACCTAGCTGTTGCTAACACCAGTTAGCGACGGCTAGTAGAATATAGCGACCATCTTGGGCCCCACTTTGCATGTGAGTGATATTTATCACTAATGACATGCAAAGTGGGCATGCCAAGATGTTAGCGACTGGAAACAGTCGCTAACATCGCTATCTCCTATTATCAACTTTTGGAAATATTCGAGATAAGCGCGAATATCTCCAAAAGCTACCACCTGCCCTGAGCAGTTCTTAGCCATGTTATCCAATGGGAGGTGGATAACATGGCTAAGAGCATTAGCTCGGTAATGCATGAATATCGCTGAGTTTTCAGCGATATTAATGCATTGCGGTCGTTTTTTATCGTATTTCCGATAAACCTTGATAATAGCAAGGTTTATCTGCGATAATTTCTGACGGTAAAAAAATCGTTGCTAAGCATCGTTAGGGATAAATATCGCTTAACTTTGGTAATATGCCCCAACGTCTGTTAACGTTCGATTCGAAGGAAATCAGGAAGTGTTGAAAAACATTGTCTGCGCCATCTTGTCTTTTTTCAAATGCCACACTTTTGTCGTGCACGGCAGCCATTTTAGATGCCTTGACCAGACCCACTCTGTGCACGCTGTCGATCCTTAGCATGGCTCCCCACCCTCGCAAGCATCTCCCCCAGGCAGTGGTCACCCCCGCTCTCTGTCTTATGCATGGGTAATAAACCTCCCCCCATCTGCGCTGCTCTTCCCTGAGAATCACACCCTGTGCCCGCCCGACACCTCCCTTTCGCCCTATTCACTACCGCACCCTCTGACACTCCTTTTCCTCTGTGTCCGATTGTCCAGGCTGGTCCTAGGGTATCAGCTAGCCCTGCAGATGTAGTTTATGGCCACAGCTGTAAAGAATCACCCCTCTTCAAAGGAGTTATAGTAGATCAAGGCCCACACTCGATGAGATCCGTCACAGCAGAAGCGTTGCTATTATCTGAAAACCATCCTGTATTGTGATTGGGGAGGGGACCGAGCCTGAAGCGGAAGATTCCAGGGATGACTCTTTGTACATCAAAGTTTTTACAATTATGTGTCACATTAAAAATATATAGCACTCCGACAAAGTAGTAAGATTATAAAACTTTAATAATTTATAAATATATACAAGAAAACAAAAATAGTAATAACATATAAACATTTTTAGGGAAAAACAACGAAGTAGCGGTCGGCTGTGCGAATAGTCCCAACGCAGCACAACGTCCAGATTTCCGGCGTGGGGCGTCGCGGGGGGTGGGTCATCAGTAGCAAACTGTTGTGCGAATAGTTCCAAGGCAGCAGAACGCGCTGAAATCTAGATGACACGAAAGTGATGTCTAGTAAGTTGCCACCCAGCAAATAACGGCATGGGGCGTCGCGGGGGGTGGGTCATCAGTAGCAAACTGTTGCGCGAATAGTTCCAAGGCAGCAGAACGATGGCACCAAGGTGATGTCCAGTAAGTTGCCGCACTGGTTTTGGTATCCTACAATGCTGCTCCGAATAACGGCGTGGGGCGCCCCGGGGGAGGCGGCGTGAACGGGCCTCTCCAGGTGGAGTGTCATCTGTTGTAGTGGGGCGCCCCTTTACCGTTTCAGTTGCCATTCCGTCCGTTTTTGGTCCACTGTGTCAAAAGCCGCAATTCAGCTGAGTTGCGCCCACTCTTGCGGTGCAGCGATAGGCGGCTGTCACAGGACTCTCAAAATGGCGGCAGGCTGTTTCCTTTTTGGGCCTGGTCCACTGAAATGGCCCTGGGACACCTTGGAAATCGGACGCTTGTCTGCTAGGTCTTGGACCCCATTCTCGAAAGCGTCCCCTCCGCCTTGAGAATTCATCAAAAGTTTTGGGGGCTCCGACTCCTGCAGGCTTCTGGTGGGGAGCGGCTGCCATGATTGCTCGCGGAATGACCACGACTGAGCTACGAGATGGTGGTGCTCTCATGCTGACGCCAGCTTCAGTCTGAAACATCCAGAAACAAGGTGGGGCTTTCATCGTTTGGGAAAAAAAAAAAGTTTTCATCCAATGAAAAGTGTTGTTTTTAGGTCACATGATCAAGCCTTCCATCATTAGGAAACCAAAAGTAAAATGAACCAATGAAAAGTTTTATAAACAAGTCACATGACCTGTTATGCGGCATAGGGTGTAAAATGCGGAGAAAATACGTTGGCACGTGAGGCGGCGTCAGTAGCGGACCGATGTGCGAATAGGCCGAAGGCAACACAACGCGCCAAGATCCGGATGGCACCGAGGTGGTGTCCAGCAAGTTGCAGCACTGGTGTGGCCATCCTACAATGCTGAAAGTCGGCGTGGGGCGCCCCGTTGGCCTGTGAGTTTGCGTCAGTAGCGGACCGATGTGCGAATAGGCCGAAGGCAGCACAACGCGCCAAGATCCGGATGGCACCGAGGTGGTGTCTAGTAAGTTGCCGCACTGGTGTGGCCATCCAACAATGCTGAAAGTCGGCGTGGGGCGCCCCGTTGGCCTGTGAGCTTGCGTCAGTAGCGGACCGATGTGCGAATAGGCCGAAGGCAGCACAACGCGCCAAGATCCGGATGGCACCGAGGTGGTGTCTAGTAAGTTGCCGCACTGGTGTGGCCATCCAACAATGCTGAAAGTCGGCGTGGGGCGCCCCGTTGGCCTGTGAGTTTGCGTCAGTAGCGGACCGATGTGTGAATAGGCCGAAGGCAGCACAACGCGCCAAGATCCGGATGGCACCGAGGTGGTGTCTAGTAAGTTGCCGCACTGGTGTGGCCATCCTACAATGCTGAAAGTCGGCGTGGGGCGCCCCGTTGGACTGTGAGATGGCGTCAGTAGCGGACCGATGTGTGAATGGGGCCGAAGGCAGCGCAACAATATTTTCGGAATAGAAGACACCACTAGGCGCTGAGATTCCAAGATCCGGATGGCACCGAGGTGGTGTGTAGCAAGTTGCCGCACTGGTGTGGCCATCCTACAATGCTGAAAGTCGGCGTGGGGCGCCCCGTTGGCCTGTGAGTTTGCGTCAGTAGCGGACCGATGTGCGAATAGGCCGAAGGCAGCACAACGCGCCAAGATCCGGATGGCACCGAGGTGGTGTCTAGTAAGTTGTCGCACTTCTGTGGCCATCCTACAATGTTGAAAGTCGGCGTGGGGCGCCCCGTTGGCCTGTGAGATGGCGTCAGTAGCGGACCGATGTGCGAATGGGGCCAAAGGCAGCGCAACAATATTTTCTGATTTGAAGACACCACAAGGCGCTGAGATGCCAAGATCCGGATGGCACCGAGGTGGTGTCTAGCAAGTTGTGGCACTGGTGTGGCCATCGTACAATGGTAAAAGTCGGCGTGGGGCGCCCTGTTGGCCTGTGAGATGGTGTCAGTAGCGGACTGATGTGTGAATGGGGCCAAAGGCAGCGCAACAATATTTTCTACAATATTTTCGGAGTAGAAGACACCACAAGGCGCTGAGATGCCAAGATCCGGATGGCACCGAGGTGATGTCTAAGTTGCGGACCGATGTGCGAATGGGGCCAAAGGCAGCTCAACAATATTTTCTGAAGAGAATACACCACAAGGCGCTGAGATGCCAAGATCCGGATGGCACCGAGGTGATGTCTAAGTTGCGGACCGATGTGCGAATGGGGCCAAAGGTAGCGTAACAAGATTTTCTGTATGGAAGATACCACTAGGCGTTGAGATGCCAAGATTCGGATGGCACCGAGGTGATGTCTAGCAAGTTGTGCCACTGGTGTGGCCATCGTACAATGGTAAAAGTCGGCGTGGGGCGCCCTATTGGCCTGTGAGATGGTGTCAGTAGCGGACTGATGTGCGAATGGGGCCAAAGGCAGCGCAACAATATTTTCTGACTGACACCACAAGGCGCTGAGATGCCAAGATCCGGATGGCACCGAGGTGATGTCTAAGTTGCGGACTGATGTGCGAATGGGGCCAAAGGCAGCGTAACAATATTTTCTGTATGGAAGATACCACTAGGCGTTGAGATGCCAAGATTCGGATGGCACCGAGGTGATGTCTAGCAAGTTGGTGTGGTCATCCTACAATGCTGAAACTCGGCGTGGGTCACCCCATTAGCCTGTGAGATGGCGTCAGTAGCGGACCGATGTGCGAATAGGCCGAAGGCAGCACAACGCGCCAAGATCCGGATGTCACCGTGGTGGTTTCATAGTTGAGAGGCACTTCATCTGCAGTGGGGCGCCGAGATCCGGATGGCACCGAGGTGATGTCTAGCAAGTTGCTGTACTGGTGTGGTCATCCTACAATGCTGAAATGTAGTGGGGCGCCCATTTACCGTTTCAGTTGCCATTCAGCTGAGTTTCGGCTGCTCTTGATGCTACAGCGACAGGCGGCTGCAAGAGGACTCTCAAAATGGCGGCCTGTTCTTTGGATTTGGGCCTGGTCCACTAAAATGGCCCTGGGACACCTTAGAACTTGGACGCTCGATTTTTTTTTCCTTTCCTGTACATGCAAAAAAAGGTAAATGCCCGGTACGTTACTCGCTTCATCTGCCACGATGAACTCTCCAGAGGAACCGAAAAAAAATATAGTTGTGGTAACTATACCATGCATCGTCATATGGAGAGGTGGCACCAATTAATTATAGTGCTGCATAAAAGAGAGATTTGGAGGAGAACCCCTGACCTGCTAGTACATTCATCAAAGAAGTGGCACTGAGAGCTTCAGAGGCAAGGGAAACGGTCCCAAATATTTAGAAGAACTTTGGAAAGATTAAAATGACATGTTTAGATTGTGGTAAATTAATTTCATGTGGACAGATGAGTGTTACTCTAATAAATACAGCATATGAACATCATCATAGTCGATGGTTGGTAGAGACATTTTGACTATATCCTGGACCTGCCCGTCCTCGCCCAAAATGATTTTAGCAACTTGGCTTGTATTTCATAATGTTGTTGCTATAATAGCTGTCCACATTTGCCAATGTCGAAATTTACATCTTGTTGCAGAGTGGAAAATAAAAAGCATAGTGCACTTAGCTGCCACAGACTCGAAAATTTTTGTATGCAAGTGAAAACACGAAGTCTGCCAGAGGGAGGGCAGCCCCTCCTTCGTCTCCCTTTCTCTGTGCTCACACCAAATGCTCTTGGAAGTCCTGTGACTGGTGTGGTTTCGAGCGCGTTATGCCCCCTCCATTAACATTCACTCGAGTTCTCCATTTTACCGGGGGCCACCAACGCTGCAGGGCGGGCTCTCAGGCAGGAATGGAGATCCTGAAAGTAATTCCAACGGAAAGCAAAGTAGAGCCCACAGTGTCAGTGTGCAAGGATACCGAAGCTGTGGGCTCTACTTAAAATGGTAAAATGGAGAACTCGAGTGAATGTTAATGGAGGGGGCATGACGCGCTCGAAACCACACCAGTCACAGGACTTCCAAGAGCATTTGGTGTGAGCACAGAGAAAGGGAGACGAAGGAGGGGCTGCCCTCCCTCTGGCAGACTTCGTGTTTTCACTTGCATACAAAAAATTTCGAGACTGTGGCAGCTAAGTGCACTATGCTTTTTATTTTCCACTCTGCAACAAGATGTAAATTTCGACATTGGCAAATGTGGACAGCTATTATAGCAACAACATTATGAAATACAAGCCAAGTTGCCAAAATCTGAATAATGGTGCATTCTGGGTATGGCGGTCCGAAACTAGGACCATGTGACCACTAGGACACTAATTACAAAACCAACTCACCTGTGATCAAGGCGCATGGCGCCGAAACGCGTACGGGTTTATGGGTTGACATAAAGCTGCCACATGATCAGACCAAATAAAGTGTCAGTGTGCAAGGATACCGAAGCTGTGGGCTCTACTTTGCTTTCCGTTGGAATTACTTTCAGGATCTCTATTCCTGCCTGAGAGCCCGCCCTGCAGCGTTGGTGGCCCCCGGTAAAATGGAGAACTCGAGTGAATGTTAATGGAGGGGGCATGACGCGCTCGAAACCACACCAGTCACAGGACTTCCAAGAGCATTTGGTGTGAGCACAGAGAAAGGGAGACGAAGGAGGGGCTGCCCTCCCTCTGGCAGACTTCGTGTTTTCACTTGCATACAAAAATTTTCGAGACTGTGGCAGCTAAGTGCACTATGCTTTTTATTTTCCACTCTGCAACAAGATGTAAATTTCGACATTGGCAAATGTGGACAGCTATTATAGCAACAACATTATGAAATACAAGGCAAGTTGCCAAAATCTGAATAATGGTGCATTCTGGGTATGGCGGTCCGAAACTAGGACCATGTGACCACTGGGACACTAATTACAAAACCAACTCACCTGTGATCAAAGCGCATGGCGCCGAAACGCGTAGGGGTTTATGGGTTGACATAAAGCTGCCACATGATCAGACCAAATAAAGTGTCAGTGTGCAAGGATACCGAAGCTGTGGGCTCTACTTTGCTTTCCGTTGGAATTACTTTCAGGATCTCCATTCCTGCCTGAGAGCCCGCCCTGCAGCGTTGGTGGCCCCTGGTAAAATGGAGAACTCGAGTGAATGTTAATGGAGGGGGCATGACGCGCTCGAAACCACACCAGTCACAGGACTTCCAAGAGCATTTGGTGTGAGCACAGAGAAAGGGAGACGAAGGAGGGGCTGCCCTCCCTCTGGCAGACTTCGTGTTTTCACTTGCATACAAAAATTTTCGAGACTGTGGCAGCTAAGTGCACTATGCTTTATATTTTCCACTCTGCAACAAGATGTAAATTTCGACATTGGCAAATGTGGACAGCTATTATAGCAACAACATTATGAAATACAAGGCAAGTTGCCAAAATCTGAATAATGGTGCATTCTGGGTATGGCGGTCCGAAACTAGGACCATGTGACCACTGGGACACTAATTACAAAACCAACTCACCTGTGATCAAGGCGCATGGCGCCGAAACGCGTAGGGGTTTATGCGTTGACATAAAGCTGCCACATGATCAGACCAAATAAAGTGTCAGTGTGCAAGGATACCGAAGCTGTGGGCTCTACTTTGCTTTCCGTTGGAATTACTTTCAGGATCTCCATTCCTGCCTGAGAGCCCGCCCTGCAGCGTTGGTGGCCCCCGGTAAAATGGAGAACTCGAGTGAATATATATATATATATATATATATATATATATATATATATATTACCTACTGGCGGTCGCCAGTAGGTATATATAGTTAGGATTTTTTCTCTATGGGATTTTTGAAAATTCTATGTCTAATAACTTTGGCGTTTGTGGACGGAATTGGCTGAAATTTTCAGGAAAATGGCACATTTTGTTTCTGAGCAGCCCTTGAAAATTTGGGGGGGTTCGTCAAGGGGGGGCCGAGAAAAAAGGGGGGTCCCAAAACGTGTTTTTAACATTGAGTTTTCCATAGGGCGGTTGGCCTCACTTTTAGCCCGAACGGCTGAATGGATTTGCACGAAACTTGGCAAAATTGTAGGGACTGGTAGCCCGATGTGCCTTTTGTAGGTCTCAATATATGTGCTCCAGTGGATTTTGAGAAATTAACGTTTAAAAAAAGATATATATCTGTAACAGCGGACCTGGCAGCGTCCCAGGACGCGTACTTTATGCGCAACGGAGCTTTGTGAAGCGAAGCTGATTGGTTCTCCGGCGTCTGTCAACATTCCAAACAGTCCGTAGCGGCCGCCATCTTGTCTCTCGGTAGGATCGAGAGACAAGAGGAGGCCAAAGCGAAGGGGCAAATGACCATAAGGGGGCATAGTACATTGTCGCTCACCCCCTAGGTTTGATGTGGAGGTTTTAAAAGGGCCCCGCGGGGCAAAAAAAAATAAAAATAATAATAATCGAACAGCTGAATGGATTTGCACGAAACTTGGCAAAATTGTAGGGACTGGTAGCCCGATGTGCCTTTGCTAGATCTCAATATATGTGCTCCAGTGGATTTTGAGAAATTAACGTTCAAAAAAAGATATATATCTGTAACAGCGCACCGCTTCGCGTACTTTTCGCGTTACGGAGCTTTGCGAAGCGAAGCTGATTGGCTCTCCGGTGTCTGTAAACATTCCAAACAGTCCGTAGCGGCCGCCATCTTGTCTCTCGGTAGGATCGAACAGCTGAATGGATTTGCACGAAACTTGGCAAAATTGTAGGGACTGGTAGCCCGATGTGCCTTTGCTAGGTCTCAATATATGTGCTTCAGTGCATTTTGAGAAATTAACGTTCAGAAACAAGATATATATCTGTAACAGCGCTCCGCTTCGCGGAGATAAAATTATATGTGTATTACCTAGCTGTTGCTAACACCAGTTAGCGACGGCTAGTAGAATATAGCGACCATCTTGGGCCCCACTTTGCATGTGAGTGATATTTATCACTAATGACATGCAAAGTGGGCATGCCAAGATGTTAGCGACTGGAAACAGTCGCTAACATCGCTATCTCCTATTATCAACTTTTGGAAATATTCGAGATAAGCGCGAATATCTCCAAAAGCTACCACCTGCCCTGAGCAGTTCTTAGCCATGTTATCCAATGGGAGGTGGATAACATGGCTAAGAGCATTAGCTCGGTAATGCATGAATATCGCTGAGTTTTCAGCGATATTAATGCATTGCGGTCGTTTTTTATCGTATTTCCGATAAACCTTGATAATAGCAAGGTTTATCTGCGATAATTTCTGACGGTAAAAAAATCGTTGCTAAGCATCGTTAGGGATAAATATCGCTTAACTTTGGTAATATGCCCCAACGTCTGTTAACGTTCGATTCGAAGGAAATCAGGAAGTGTTGAAAAACATTGTCTGCGCCATCTTGTCTTTTTTCAAATGCCACACTTTTGTCGTGCACGGCAGCCATTTTAGATGCCTTGACCAGACCCACTCTGTGCACGCTGTCGATCCTTAGCATGGCTCCCCACCCTCGCAAGCATATCCCCCAGGCAGTGGTCACCCCCGCTCTCTGTCTTATGCATGGGTAATAAACCTCCCCCCATCTGCGCTGCTCTTCCCTGAGAATCACACCCTGTGCCCGCCCGACACCTCCCTTTCGCCCTATTCACTACCGCACCCTCTGACACTCCTTTTCCTCTGTGTCCGATTGTCCAGGCTGGTCCTAGGGTATCAGCTAGCCCTGCAGATGTAGTTTATGGCCACAGCTGTAAAGAATCACCCCTCTTCAAAGGAGTTATAGTAGATCAAGGCCCACACTCGATGAGATCCGTCACAGCAGAAGCGTTGCTATTATCTGAAAACCATCCTGTATTGTGATTGGGGAGGGGACCGAGCCTGAAGCGGAAGATTCCAGGGATGACTCTTTGTACATCAAAGTTTTTACAATTATGTGTCACATTAAAAATATATAGCACTCCGACAAAGTAGTAAGATTATAAAACTTTAATAATTTATAAATATATACAAGAAAACAAAAATAGTAATAACATATAAACATTTTTAGGGAAAAACAACGAAGTAGCGGTCGGCTGTGCGAATAGTCCCAACGCAGCACAACGTCCAGATTTCCGGCGTGGGGCGTCGCGGGGGGTGGGTCATCAGTAGCAAACTGTTGTGCGAATAGTTCCAAGGCAGCAGAACGCGCTGAAATCTAGATGACACGAAAGTGATGTCTAGTAAGTTGCCACCCAGCAAATAACGGCATGGGGCGTCGCGGGGGGTGGGTCATCAGTAGCAAACTGTTGCGCGAATAGTTCCAAGGCAGCAGAACGATGGCACCAAGGTGATGTCCAGTAAGTTGCCGCACTGGTTTTGGTATCCTACAATGCTGCTCCGAATAACGGCGTGGGGCGCCCCGGGGGAGGCGGCGTGAACGGGCCTCTCCAGGTGGAGTGTCATCTGTTGTAGTGGGGCGCCCCTTTACCGTTTCAGTTGCCATTCCGTCCGTTTTTGGTCCACTGTGTCAAAAGCCGCAATTCAGCTGAGTTGCGCCCACTCTTGCGGTGCAGCGATAGGCGGCTGTCACAGGACTCTCAAAATGGCGGCAGGCTGTTTCCTTTTTGGGCCTGGTCCACTGAAATGGCCCTGGGACACCTTGGAAATCGGACGCTTGTCTGCTAGGTCTTGGACCCCATTCTCGAAAGCGTCCCCTCCGCCTTGAGAATTCATCAAAAGTTTTGGGGGCTCCGACTTCTGCAGGCTTCTGGTGGGGAGCGGCTGCCATGATTGCTCGCGGAATGACCACGACTGAGCTACGAGATGGTGGTGCTCTCATGCTGACGCCAGCTTCAGTCTGAAACATCCAGAAACAAGGTGGGGCTTTCATCGTTTGGGAAAAAAAAAAAGTTTTCATCCAATGAAAAGTGTTGTTTTTAGGTCACATGATCAAGCCTTCCATCATTAGGAAACCAAAAGTAAAATGAACCAATGAAAAGTTTTATAAACAAGTCACATGACCTGTTATGCGGCATAGGGTGTAAAATGCGGAGAAAATACGTTGGCACGTGAGGCGGCGTCAGTAGCGGACCGATGTGCGAATAGGCCGAAGGCAACACAACGCGCCAAGATCCGGATGGCACCGAGGTGGTGTCCAGCAAGTTGCAGCACTGGTGTGGCCATCCTACAATGCTGAAAGTCGGCGTGGGGCGCCCCGTTGGCCTGTGAGTTTGCGTCAGTAGCGGACCGATGTGCGAATAGGCCGAAGGCAGCACAACGCGCCAAGATCCGGATGGCACCGAGGTGGTGTCTAGTAAGTTGCCGCACTGGTGTGGCCATCCAACAATGCTGAAAGTCGGCGTGGGGCGCCCCGTTGGCCTGTGAGTTTGCGTCAGTAGCGGACCGATGTGCGAATAGGCCGAAGGCAGCACAACGCGCCAAGATCCGGATGGCACCGAGGTGGTGTCTAGTAAGTTGCCGCACTGGTGTGGCCATCCTACAATGCTGAAAGTCGGCGTGGGGCGCCCCGTTGGACTGTGAGATGGCGTCAGTAGCGGACCGATGTGTGAATGGGGCCGAAGGCAGCGCAACAATATTTTCGGAATAGAAGACACCACTAGGCGCTGAGATTCCAAGATCCGGATGGCACCGAGGTGGTGTGTAGCAAGTTGCCGCACTGGTGTGGCCATCCTACAATGCTGAAAGTCGGCGTGGGGCGCCCCGTTGGCCTGTGAGTTTGCGTCAGTAGCGGACCGATGTGCGAATAGGCCGAAGGCAGCACAACGCGCCAAGATCCGGATGGCACCGAGGTGGTGTCTAGTAAGTTGTCGCACTTCTGTGGCCATCCTACAATGTTGAAAGTCGGCGTGGGGCGCCCCGTTGGCCTGTGAGATGGCGTCAGTAGCGGACCGATGTGCGAATGGGGCCAAAGGCAGCGCAACAATATTTTCTGATTTGAAGACACCACAAGGCGCTGAGATGCCAAGATCCAGATGGCACCGAGGTGGTGTCTAGCAAGTTGTGGCACAGGTGTGGCCATCGTACAATGGTAAAAGTCGGCGTGGGGCGCCCTGTTGGCCTGTGAGATGGTGTCAGTAGCGGACTGATGTGTGAATGGGGCCAAAGGCAGCGCAACAATATTTTCTACAATATTTTCGGAGTAGAAGACACCACAAGGCGCTGAGATGCCAAGATCCGGATGGCACCGAGGTGATGTCTAAGTTGCGGACCGATGTGCGAATGGGGCCAAAGGCAGCTCAACAATATTTTCTGAAGAGAATACACCACAAGGCGCTGAGATGCCAAGATCCGGATGGCACCGAGGTGATGTCTAAGTTGCGGACCGATGTGCGAATGGGGCCAAAGGTAGCGTAACAAGATTTTCTGTATGGAAGATACCACTAGGCGTTGAGATGCCAAGATTCGGATGGCACCGAGGTGATGTCTAGCAAGTTGTGCCACTGGTGTGGCCATCGTACAATGGTAAAAGTCGGCGTGGGGCGCCCTATTGGCCTGTGAGATGGTGTCAGTAGCGGACTGATGTGCGAATGGGGCCAAAGGCAGCGCAACAATATTTTCTGACTGACACCACAAGGCGCTGAGATGCCAAGATCCGGATGGCACCGAGGTGATGTCTAAGTTGCGGACTGATGTGCGAATGGGGCCAAAGGCAGCGTAACAATATTTTCTGTATGGAAGATACCACTAGGCGTTGAGATGCCAAGATTCGGATGGCACCGAGGTGATGTCTAGCAAGTTGGTGTGGTCATCCTACAATGCTGAAACTCGGCGTGGGTCACCCCATTAGCCTGTGAGATGGCGTCAGTAGCGGACCGATGTGCGAATAGGCCGAAGGCAGCACAACGCGCCAAGATCCGGATGTCACCGTGGTGGTTTCATAGTTGAGAGGCACTTCATCTGCAGTGGGGCGCCGAGATCCGGATGGCACCGAGGTGATGTCTAGCAAGTTGCTGTACTGGTGTGGTCATCCTACAATGCTGAAATGTAGTGGGGCGCCCATTTACCGTTTCAGTTGCCATTCAGCTGAGTTTCGGCTGCTCTTGATGCTACAGCGACAGGCGGCTGCAAGAGGACTCTCAAAATGGCGGCCTGTTCTTTGGATTTGGGCCTGGTCCACTAAAATGGCCCTGGGACACCTTAGAACTTGGACGCTCGATTTTTTTTTCCTTTCCTGTACATGCAAAAAAAGGTAAATGCCCGGTACGTTACTCGCTTCATCTGCCACGATGAACTCTCCAGAGGAACCGAAAAAAAATATAGTTGTGGTAACTATACCATGCATCGTCATATGGAGAGGTGGCACCAATTAATTATAGTGCTGCATAAAAGAGAGATTTGGAGGAGAACCCCTGACCTGCTAGTACATTCATCAAAGAAGTGGCACTGAGAGCTTCAGAGGCAAGGGAAACGGTCCCAAATATTTAGAAGAACTTTGGAAAGATTAAAATGACATGTTTAGATTGTGGTAAATTAATTTCATGTGGACAGATGAGTGTTACTCTAATAAATACAGCATATGAACATCATCATAGTCGATGGTTGGTAGAGACATTTTGACTATATCCTGGACCTGCCCGTCCTCGCCCAAAATGGCGCCGGAATAAATGGGACTCGTAACTCCTTGTTGTGTACTGGTTGCAGAACCTTGAAATCACGAGATACGTATGCAGTTTTGAAGCACATGGCGGGCGGGGACGAGAATTGATTGAATATTTCGACATCCCTATTGATATTAAGTTCTGATGTGTTATTGATTACTGTACTGTTGAAAGTTCGAATTAACGTCACCCATGGTACTTGCCCGCAAATGTATATCTAGATAATTTTATTGTAACTGGCCCTGTCGTATTTTAATTATAAAATGTACGTCCACCGATTCCGTAACTGTTAGACACCTTAGTTCTTGCAACCTAATGGCCCGCCCGTTACGTTCCTCTACAGTGTAAATGTCTATTCATCATATACGATTACAGTTTGCTCCGTGGCAGGCCCACGTGGTTATAGGCTCGTATTTGTATAATGAAATTTTCACAATAAAGGTTTTTAAAAGAAAACATGGTAGTAGTATATACATTGGTAAAGTTTTTAATAATAGTCACTGTTTTAGAATCATTAAAAGGCAAGTGAAATAAAGCAGACCAATTACATGAAGGGTAAAAGGTATAATACGAAGGAACGCAGTAAAGATAAATGGTCAAGGGCTGTTGTGTTTTCTATTCCTGCAACATAAAGTGATCGCTAAGAATCTCATATTCAGGCGTATCGGCGACTAAGACAGCAGGTCGACCCTCTTTTGCTCAACGGCTCCGTCATGGGACGAAGAAACGCTCTTTTTCTCGAAAAAAGAATATATTTTACTTGCAGGACAGTTGTAAAATTTCCGGGAAAGTACATTAGCCTGGAACATTATAACATATATTTAAGAAAAAATAATGTTCGGAAGTAATTAAAAGCGTAATTTTTAGGTGATATGACCAAGGCTTTCATCATTAGAATAAGAAAAGTAAAATGAACCAATGAAAAGTTTTATTAACAAGTCACATGACTTGTTATGCTTACGTTACGCGCTGCGCGCCCCGGATGACTTCCGGATGCGCTAACGCGGCGCGTCATATGACGCATTACGCGACAACGCAGGTCCAGAATATAGTCAAAATGTCTCCACCAACCAGCGGTCGAAACACAACCCCTTTCAGCAGGCTAAATAGTTCTGTTAAATGACAACAGAAGGGACAGGCAACAAGAACCATCAGTCAAAGAGGGGAGGGCTAGTTCTTCTCTACCGGGTTACATTGGGGCGCTACCGGAACTGATCGAATTGGTAGTCTACAGTGTTTCTGGATGTTTCAGACTGAAGCTGGGGTTAGCATGAGAGCACCACCATTTCGTAGCTCCGTTGTGGCCATTCCGCAACCAATCATGGCAGCCGCTCTTTATCGTTATTTTGGGCGGGGTGGGTGGCGGAGCCGAGCTGTTTTGCAGCCATCATTGTGTGGAGTTCAGTTCATCTCACTAGTTTTGTATTTGTCATGAGGGGTTGTTCCTAATGTTTCTATTTTAGCGAGGTCAAAAAGAGATCCCATTAGTGGCCTACTGATTTTGCTCGATTCCTTTTCTTTTTTTTTACACGATTTTTCGTTATCTGCAAAGACTAAACAGAGTATTGCGACTCTGTGTTTGTTTGTAAATAGAGAATGAACCAAAGAGAACTAATTCTAAAACAGTAAATACTTGGATAACAATCAATCAAATGGAGAGAGAAGCAGGCACGACGGATTACAACGGGGGCAAAGGCCTGCGTTAACTACCTTTCACTATCTGCAAAGAGAGAGTACTCCTAATAGAAATGAGGGGGGGGGGCACCATTCAAAGCAGATCAGTGTGCATAAACACGAAAATGTTTTCACTTACCACGTACTTGACATTCGACAGCTTATGATATTTGCTATTAAAAAACCATTGAAATTCACTGAAAAAACCATAGGTTATAGACCATATATAGTTAGGAATTAGCATTTACAAAACCTTGAAAATTCACTGAAAAAACCATAGGTTATAGACCATATATAGTTAGGAATTAGCATTTAAAAAACCTTATTTTACTCACACAAAACCATTGAAATTCCATATATAGTTAGTTGCACTAACTATATATCGCGCACCCGCAATCCACTGCTGATCATGTCACATATTACATCATTCATGACATGGTCAGTGACATCACTGATGACATCACTGATGACATCTCAAATGACATCACTGATGAGATCACTGATGACATCTCATTTGACATCATTCTTGTGCTAATACGATAAACCTCTTCAGACTCTAATATAACCTTAGATACACTCAGTGTATACAGACACTCACACACTGCCACTCATCCATGGAGTTACTCACACACCCAGTCAGTCATGCAAAGAAACAATCTCACCTCCATTTCTTCAACTATACAGTTAAACACACCTTACTTATTGAAACATATACTAACACATATTTACTCTCTTATACAATCCCTGATACAAGTTCACAATGATCGATACAACCACTCACTCATTCAGTGGCTCTCATGCACAGTTATTTATATATGCCAACTCTCACATGTACTGTGTTTTACATATGTACTTACTATGACATGTAGCATTGAGATATCCATTCACTCATCAATACACTCATGCACACAGTCAACTGCCCATGTAGCTGTTTCCACATGCACTCTTGAACTCATACACCTAGTGAATAAACTGCTCACACATCTATGCATAGAGTCACACACCTTCCAGCCACCCCCACACAAACTCAATCTGCCATAGAAATACTTGGGCAACCAATTAATAACACATATAGCCTCTCGTATAGCTAATGATCAACACATGCAGCAGTTTACAGAACAACAGACATAATGATGCACAAATTAAGACAGTTTAGTCACTAACCCATGCACTCAGTGAGACACATTTAATCACTCACTCATACATTCAGTCATGCACCTACTAAATCCTTCGTCCAGACACTTATACATCTACTCATTCTTCAATATGTAAAACATATTTAAACTTTACAGAAACACACAGTCACTGGATGACGTCATCAGTGATCTCATCAGTGATGTCATTTGAGATGTCATCAGTGATGTCATCAGTGATGTCACTGACCATGTCATGAATGATGTAATATGTGACATGATCAGCAGTGGATTGCGGGTGCGCGATATATAGTTAGTGCAACTAACTATATATGGAATTTCAATGGTTTTGTGTGAGTAAAATAAGGTTTTTTAAATGCTAATTCCTAACTATATATGGTCTATAACCTATGGTTTTTTCAGTGAATTTTCAAGGTTTTGTAAATGCTAATTCCTAACTATATATGGTCTATAACCTATGGTTTTTTCAGTGAATATATATATATATATAGAGAGAGAGAGATATAGATATATATATAGATATATACTCTCTGCCTATGGCTCTGACACTTGCAGGTTACCAACTTGATGAAACCATGTTTTTTCATATACCTGAATATAGATATATAATTGAAATAAGGTCATGCTTTAGTTTGTTGATACATATATAAATTGTGCATTTTTGTGTTTGTTTGTGTTAACACATTAAGGTCAGGCATATTGTCGGTGTCAATGATTGTGTCACTGACTCCTAGAGGATTTGCAAGTTACATGACGGATGGTGTGTTTGAATGATGGTAATGTTTGTTGTAGGATAAAAGTAGAATATATTTTGATTGCTGGTAGTGAGGGCTATACAGAAAGTGTGAGGGAATGTGAGATGTGATTGTATGGTGATGAGGGCGGTTGCCATGAGGGTGAGCTATTTTTTGCTTTAAGGTTTTTCAATTTACTACTAGAACATTTCTTTTTGCGAAGGTACCAAAGAGTGATTGCTAAGGTAGTTGCACTGCTTTGAAAGTAGCTCGTGTAATAAAAGTATTTTGTGTCCCTGTAAGCCAATTAACTAAACCCTGTGCATATGGTTTAAACATATATTCTAATCCTTCAACTTTTTTCCTCATATGCACAGGGCTTCTCATCTCCTAATTGAGGAAACACATGTACTTTCTTTCCCACAGCATACTGGGTTTAATAAAGATCTGGGGTTAGAAGTATTGATGGGCAGTTAGCTATGTGGGAGGGTGAGCAGGGCTTAATGAAGACACTAGCTGCAGCAGTGAAGGTCAGCTGGAAGGTTGTGGGCACTGAGTTGTGGTGTTGGGGTGGGCCAAGCTGCTACCCAGGCAGGTAAGAGCGGTGGGGCCGATGGGGGGGGGGTATTTTGACAGACGAGGAGGAGAGGAAATTAATTATTTAATTTCCACTTGTGGTAGTCAGTCGAATTAGCCCGCCCCCAACGCCGCCCACCACTCTTATCTGCACAGGCTGCTGCTGGGTGGGGCCTAATGCCTACAACAACTGCAGAAGTTATGATCTGCAGGATTCTGTCCATCACTGACCATTGCCGAAGGGACAGCCATCTATGTGTTAGCCCACCCTGCCTGAGTTGTAAACATAAAGAGACTATTAGGAGGCCATGTTCTAGTCATGCTTGCACTCAAGTTAGACAAATGGATTAAAAAAAGACACCTTCATGAGCTGCAGTGAAGAAAATAAATAGCTTTCTGTGTAATATCCATGTGACATATAGGACTGAATGTGACAACAAATTTGCTTTTGAGATGTAAAATATTGCCTTGAGCTTTGCAGGTGGGATGATAAACCAAGCAGTCAAAAATGCGAAATTGTATGTTGAAACAGTAACAATTCTCTGACTCCCCCATTGTATGTGTGTATATATATATATATATATATATATATATATATATATATATATATAGATAGATAGATAGATATATATTACCTACTGGCGGTCGCCAGTAGGTATATATAGTTAGGATTTTTTCTCTATGGGATTTATGAAAATTCTATGTCTAATAACTTTGGCGTTTGTGGACGGAATTGGATGAAATTTTCAGGAAAATGGAACATTTTGTTTCTGAGCAGCCCCTGAAAATTTGGGGGGGCCGAGAAAAAAGGGGGGTCCCAAAACGCGTTTTTCCCATTCATTTTTCCATAGGGCGGTTGGACTCACTTTTAGCTCGAACGGCTGAATGGATTTCCACGAAACTTGGCAAAATTGTAGATATTGTTTGCCCGATGTGCCTTTGCTAGGTCTCAAGATATGTGCTCCTGTGAATTTTGAGTAAATTAGGTTTAAAAAAAGATATATATCTAGAGCCGCGCCCCGGTGCGCGTACCGGGGAGCGCTCCGGGCGCGCCACGCGACTTGCGCACGGCAAGCTGATTGGTTCTCGGGTGTCTGTAAACATTCGAAACAGTCCGCAGCGGCCGCCATCTTGTGTCTCGGTAGGATTGAGACACAAGAGGTGGCAAAAATCAAAGGGGGAAATGAGCAAAAGGGGGCAGGGTACACCCCCCTGACCCCCTAGTTTTGATGTGGGGGCCATAAAAGGGTCCCGCGGGTAAAAAAAACAATTTAGAAAAAATTCGATTTTCGCGGGGGGAGCGCCCGGTACGCGCACCGGGGAGCGTACGGGGGAGCGTACCATGGAGATAAAAAATGACAGACTTTTTAAAAAAAAAAAATAGCATTTTTTAATAAATTGGAGGTAGTTCTGAAAAGAACTTTTTTTTGTTTTTGTTTTATATTTTTTTAGACTTTTTAAAACGATTTTATATTTTTTTTGGATTTTTGTCAGGGGAAAAACAAAAACAGGGATTCCAAAACTGCTCAACAGGAGCAAAAAAATGTGAAAATTTAGGGACTGGCAGTGCAGCGGTGTTGCTGTTTCTTTATGGCAATGAGTTCAACACTCTGCTCCCCATAGCAGAGCAGTTCGTCACACTCCGTGCACAGAAATTTGATGCCTGCAAACACCGGCTGTATGTTAGGGACCATTCTTCCACGGGGTGGTCCCGAAGGTGTTGCTCCACCAGTGGAGGTGCTGCCGCCATCTGTGGGTAAATTCCGTGCCAGCTCTCTGACACTCTCCCTGGCAAAGTTGTTTGGGTGTCTTCTTTTGACATGCCTGATTAAATTGGCATTTCCAAAACTATATTTTTTCAGAGGATTGCCTCTGGATAAAGTACTACCACATATTTTGCAGGTTACTTTGGGAGCATTGACTTTTTTTGTCCTTCAGGGATGTCATAGAATTTCCAGATGAAATGGTCTTTTTTCTTCTGCTGAGGAGGGTCCTCATCTAAAAATCCGTCGGAATCACTGCTGGATGACTCTCTTGCAGCCATTGCTGTAGATCAGGAAAGTAGGAGATGAACACAGAACAGCTCTTGCTCTCTCCAAGTACAAAGCAATAGTGAGAGAAATGGGTGGGTTTCACACAATTTGGAAAAAAAAAAGTTCTGAACCAATGAAAAGTGTTATTTTAAAGTCACATGGTTTGACGCGCTTACGCTACGCGCCCCGGGGCGCGTCCCGGGGCGTGTTTCATAAGCGCATCGGGGCGTTTACGTTGCGCGATCGCATGCGCTTCCGGGTGCGCTTACGCGGTGCGTCATAAGACGCATCTCGCGGCTACGCGATACGTGTCTTATGACGCAAGGCGTGGCGGCTACGCAATACGTCACGATGTTGTTTTCGTTCGCGGCAATAGCGCTATTGGGACGCTCATCGGTACGCGCCCCGGGGCGCGCCGCAAGATTGCGCTTACCCGTGCGTTCACCGGTCCGCGCCCCGGGAGCGCACCGAAAAGAATTAAAAAAAAAAAATGACATAATTATACAATATAAAATTCGCTTTAAAATGTATTATTTTTTAAAACTATAAACATTTGCTATTAAAAAACCATTGAAATTCACTGAAAAAACCATAGGTTATAGACCATATATAGTTAGGAATTAGCATTTACAAAACCTTATTTTACTCACACACAACCATTGAAATTCCATATATAGTTAGTTGCACTAACTATATATCGCGCACCCGCAATCCACTGCTGATGATGTCACATATTACATCATTCATGACATGGTCAGTGACATCACTGATGACATCACTGATGACATCTCAAATGACATCACTGATGACATCACTGATGACATCTCATTTGACATTACTGATCACATCACTGATGACATCATTCATGTGATGATACGATGAACCTCTTCAGACTCTAATATCACCTTAGATACACTCAGTGTAAACAGACACTCACAGACTGTCACTCATCCATGGAGTTACTCACACACCTAGTCAGTCTTGCAAAGAATCAATCACACCTCCATTTCCTCAACTATATAGTTATAGACACCTTACTTATTGAAACATATACTAACACATATTTACTCTGTTATACAATCCCTGATACAAGTTCACAATGATCCATACAGCCACTCACACATTCACTGGCTCTTATGCACAGTTATTTATATATGTCAACTCTCACATGTACTGTGTTTTACATATGTACTTACTTTGACATGTAGCACTGAGATATCCATTCACTCACCAATACACTCATGCACACAGTCAACCGCCCATACAGCTGTTTCCACATGCACTTTTGAACCCATACATCTAGTGAATCAACTGCTCACACATCTATGCACAGTCATACACCTCCCAGACACCCACACACACACTCAGTCTCCCATACAAATACTTGGGCAACCAATCAATAACCCATAGAGTTAGTCATATAGCTAATGATCAACACATGCATCAGATTACAGAACAACAGACACAATGATGCACAATTTAAAACAGTTTAGTCACTAACCCATGCACTCAGTGAGACACATTTAATCACTCACTTATACAGTCAGTCATGCACCTACTAAATCCTTCATCCAGACACTTATACATCCACTCATTCTTCAATATGTAAGACATATTTTAACTTTACAGAAACATACAGTCACTGGATATTGTCATCAGTAATGTCATCAGTGATGTCATTTGAGATGTCATCAGTGATGTCATCAGTGATGTCACTGACCATGTCATGAATGATGTAATATGTGACATCATCAGCAGTGGATTGCGGGTGCGCGATATATAGTTAGTGCAACTAACTATACCGTATTTTCCGGCGTATAAGACGACTGGGCGTAAAAGACGACCCCCCTACTTTTCTTGTTAAAATATAGGGTTTGGGCTATACTCGCCGTATAAGACTACCCCTCTTCAATAGGTCAATGGGTATTGAAATGAATGAGCCATCCAACCTCAAATATGTTCAAAAGACCTATACAACCTCTATTGTGTTGTGATTCACTCACCCAATATGCGAACAAAAGGCAGCGTAGGTCCCTTGGTTCTTTAAAATCAATTAATAATCCCAGCTGCTCTATTCAGGGAGTGAATGTATCCAATCTGTAAGGAAAACAGAATTCAATTGTACACTGTACTAAGGCTGTGCAGTGTAACGTTGCACATTACTCGAAGGACACAATTTACAGATCAACACACGCTCATTTCACTTGACACTGGGACACTGGCAATTACGACACCCGGCGTATAAGACGACCCCCAACTTTCAAGAAGATTTTCAAGGGTTAAAAAATCGTCTTATACGCCAGAAAATACGGTATATGGAATTTCAATGGTTTTGTGTGAGTAAAATAAGGTTTTGTAAATGCTAATTCCTAACTATATATGGTCTATAACCTATGTTTTTTTCAGTGAACATATATATATATAGATAGATAGATAGATAGATAGATAGATAGATAGATAGATATAAAATCACACTGAAAAAAACCAAAGGTTACAGGGACGTTATAGTTCGGCTGATATTTCACTTGTACAAAACCAGTGAAATTCAGCAGTTATAGTTACCCGAGCTAACTATAACTAACGCCCCCGCAATGTACTGCTTATGTCCTCACATATTACATAACTCATGACATGGTCAGTGACATCACTCATGACATCAAGTGATTGTAAGCATTTTCAAAAGTTTATGGGTGTTAAACATATAATCTGATAGAAACTTCTAGCTGCAGATTCCTTAGCTTTGAATTTCCCAGGCGTCCGGCTGGATCCTGAAACTTTTGCTAAGCAGTACCGTCAGTTATGACGTTGCGGTACTTATATAGACGCCACCCAAGCTCACGGACGTCGGTTCTTTTCTATTCGCGCCAGTTAAGCGCTGGTCCGGGAACAACTACCCCTTTGTCGCTTTTTGACAGGCTTTTTGTCGACTTCCAGAGTTTTTTTCTTCCATCGTGCTTGAGAATGTCATCGAGGAAGACAGGATTTAAGCCTTCCGGGGCCTGTCCCTGCTCGATGTCTGTCACCAATCTCCACCTAGTCTGCCTCTTGTGTCAAGAGCGCAACCACAATCTGAGGTCGTGCTCGGACTGTTGGGCCATGGATCCTAAGACTTTACGGGAGCTGGCTTTGAAGCTCCTTGCCGCCCAAAGCTGACACCATCAAGCGAGACTCCGCGGAGGTCTTGGTCGAGATCAAGGAAGAGGAGGTCACTGGACCGCTCTCGGAGCCTAGAGTCCCCTTTGTCCCACTCGAGGTCGTCAGTAAACTCGGTCGCCTCCGTGCCTCCTTCCTTTTCCAGGAGCCGTAGCTACCCCTGCTCAGATCAAGGAGATCTAAGAGGTCATGCACCGCATATTTGAGCGGGCCGACCTATCTGGTGAGCCTTCGGGCCCTGCGAGTTCTGAAGGGGCCCTGTCGGATTCAGTGGGGCCTCAGATCCGATAACAGATCTGGGTCGACTCAAGTCGTGCCACCGCAACCTCCCTGGGCATTGGACCTGAAGTTCATGCCTGCAACATAGCTGGTGCCCATTGGCCAGACCAGCCCTATCCTTATCCCCGACAACATATTGCCCATTCGGTCCTGCAGGACTTCCTAATTTGAGGGATTGGTCCGCAACCCACTGCCGGGATGGTGTGACTTGAGTATCAAATTCAAAGAGAAGGAATCTGCAGCTAGAAGTCTCTTTCAGATGAACAAGGTGCTTACCTTTGTTAACTTATTATCTGGTAGAGACTCAATCTAGCAGCAGACTCCTTATAGCCCCAGCCATGTCTCCCCGTTTTGCTGACTAATGGTGTAGGGCTAGGGTTATTCCCCTTTTCAGGGCCCTAGTTTTGCACACAACTACATCAGATACTTCATGGCTCTGCGCTTCTGGCGTGGAAAAAACAAAAAGTACTGAAATCTGTGCTCCTGGGAGGTGCCTATATAGGTACAGTGATGTCATAAGCGACACTAACGACGCCGACGACATCAGGCAGAGACGAATGAAGCCACCCGAAGGTGTACCCAAGGGGTATTGCTCAGCAAAAGTTTCCAGATCCAGCTTGATGCCTGGGAAATTCAAAGGTAAGGAATCTGTAGCTATATAGAGTCTCTACCAGATAATGTGTTACCAAATGTAAGTAACTTGTTCATCTGATAGAGACGTATAGCTGCAGATTCCTTAGCCTTGGGTGGCTCCATTCGCTCCACGTGACTGCCTTGCTAGCGTCTGTATTAACGTTGTGATACCTATATATAGTCTCAACCCAGGCACACGGTGGTCAGTTCTTTTGTTTCCGCACCAGTAAGTGCCGATCCGGGAAGAGCTATCCCTCTGTCGCTTTTTGAAAGGCTTTTTGTGTGAGTGATGGTATTGGTGAGTAAGTAGGTGTGTAAGTGACTGTATGAGTGAGTGAGTGGCAGTGTGTGTGGCTCTATGGGTGTGAGTTAGTGAGTATGTAGTGACTGTATGGGTGAGTGAGTTGGTGAATGGCTGTATGAGTGATTGTTTCAGTGGGTAAGTGGCTATATGGGTGAATACAGCCACTTACCCACTCTAGATCAAGATGGCGACTGAAGAGGAGCTTGGGATGTGAGCTCCACAGGCTTGGGATCCTTTCTTGTAAATATATCCCAGTAAAGCCTTGGTACGCGATAAGAAGTAAGAAGAAACTGGAAAGAAGTAAGAAGAAACTGTAAAATGAAAAATCATGAAAAGAAACTGGTTTGAATTACTCATGTTTCTGCCTCCCTGCATGCCGCGCTGGAAGTCGTCGATGTGGGTGAGGAGTGGAACACTGGAGGCTGGGCGGAACATGAGAGGAGATCGGCTGCCTCCTGTGTGACCACTGGAGCCTGACCTGAACACGAGAGACGATTGTCTGCCTTCACGGATAGGAGCGGAGCGCTGGGCCTGGAGCAGAACGCGAAGGGGTATGCCTCCATGCATGCTGATCCCTCCTGGCGTCAATCTGAGCACTGGCGCTGACGAAGGGCAGAGCGGAGCAAGATCTCTACACAGGAGGGCTCAGGTAGTGGAGCCTATCCTGGAACGGAGCAGCAGCGGCTTCCGCAGCAGGGAGATTGAGCGGCAGCCGGGTCTCGGCAACAGGGAGTGGTATAGGTCGGGGAGGCAGGGACGGACAGAGAGCGTCTCCTGCACCGAGGGGCACCAGTAGTGGCGGCGCTCATCGCTGGATCAGACGGAGGCCGGCTCTGCTGGAAACAGCGCGAAAGCGCGAAAGAACGAGCTTGTTGTGTGGCTCGCCCCACCTCTATTTCAATGCCGAAGAGGCACAGAATCACGCTGGGAGCAGGCGGCTACAACTGATCACAGCGCAGAGCAAAAGGTCTTAGGGATAGACGGACAACATCAAAAAAATAGACGGTGAGGATCTCTTATTTTTGCTTGTTTTTGCTTTGACTTTAACTACTGGATGAGGGGGAATTGGTCTGCCTCTCGGAAATGGTGAATAGGAGGACTATTTTTCCCTGCGCTCCCCCACAACACAGAGTAAATTGCATACAGGATCGCCCCATTTATGTACCATCTGGGCACTGGAAGTGATGTCACCATTTTTTGCAGGGGAGGCTGCCTAAAATACAAAATGGAGCTAGAGTAAAACTGAGATAGGACTAGGGCAACTAGTGTACTGCCCCAAGGGTGTGGGGGAATAGGAGGATACAGAGATCTTATCTAAAGAAAAATAAGAGGGAATTGAAAGAGGACTGGATCGTCTAGGAATCGGGTACATGAACAGAGACAAAGGACTCCACTTATCTAAAGAAGAATGAGTGGGAATTGAAAGAGGACTGGTTCTTATAGGAATCGGGTACATGAACAGAGACAAAGGACTCCACTTCTCTACAGTAGCTTTAGGGGCAGCCATTTTGGTAGGGGCGGAAATGTACTATTCTATCTACAAACTTTCTAATTGCTGAACCAGAGACAAGGGACTCCACTCCTCTACAGTAGTAATAGGGGCAGCCTTTTGATAGGGGCAGATCTATTAACAAATTTTCCGATTGCTGAACCATGGCAGGACATCACTTTAAATCTGAAGGAAGAAATTCATTCTCAATATTATACCCTCCCAGGCTCTCTAAAAATGCTTCCAAAACTTTTAAACAAAACCTACTCAAATCTAACCCTGAAACGCTAATTTTAGAGCCCTCCCTCAACTTAAAAAAAGGGTATGATTATAAATGACCTTATATTCTTTACTACAAAAAGGGCTAAATGGAGAAATACTTTAAGTAACTCGCTGAAAGTACAGGAATCAAAAAACATTCCTCATGAAACGAAGTTGCTCATTACACCTTCCCGAAAACTGAGGTCAACATTAAATTTAACGTGTTATAAAAATGTCACGATTCTCATCCAAGCTGCCAACAAAGATCTAGAACGCTTTGACGATTATTTTGCCACATTAAAAAACCTTGTCCACAGCAGCCTCACTGCAGGAAGTAACCAACTAAAGATGAACCTTCAAGTCATTACCGCACAGGGGAACCAACCGGCTGTGTCTGAAGTAGGCAGTGCAAGGGATCCCCAACAGTCGAATCAAACTATTACACTGGATGGCATTAACACCAATGAAAAGCCTCATCCCTGGAATCAGGTAGACAGGATATGGCAGGTCAATAATACGAATGAAAGTGTCAGGGCGTTAGGTTACTTAAACCCCAATGTTGAACCCCAATTGTTACCTCTGGATCTATTTACCCCGAACGATAGCGAAACAGGAACTGGTAGGACGATCTTATCCCAACAGCCACAGCAAGTATATCCTGCAACCAACAAGATAGAAGACAGGGACTTCGACACCAATCTAGCATTAGTTACATCACCCATAGCATCTACCTCCACTGCTACGCCGGAATTTAAACACGACCAGCTGACAAGACCGGTAATTTTAGCACAATCCTGGACAAGAGTATAGAATCAAAAGTTAATACAATTGTGTAAAGTGATGTAGTCGACACCAGTGGTTTTCTTAAGGGATGTTTTATGCGAAGATGTTCATGATAAAAAACAACTCCAGCCGACACGTGTTTCGTCAACAGGGCAATGTCTGTGACTCTTCAGGGCTGGGAAACAATATGGCGTGAGAGAATATATGTCTGTTATAAAATACAGAAATAACAACAAAGTAGTGAAAAACACAATGAAAGTACCTAATGTGAGGTGGCTAATATAACACACTTGTTAGAGTGGAAACCCTATGGAGACCTGCATACATTTTGAGGAAGAACCAAACAAAATATAAAGATATTGCATATTACGATGGACAGTGAGGAGAAAAAATGTGTGGTTTCTGAAGTTCTGAATTCTCTTGGAAGGCATACAAAAGTAGTTGTTCGCAAGGAATGACGAAGAAGGACATGGTAAAAGCGATTCGCTTGGACAGCATACAGCAAGTAGTGCTTCTCAAGGAATATGTAGGCATTGTAAATGGCATTACATGTACAGACCAGAGGTGGTAAAACACGAAAGGTCTCAAATGTACTAATCCCCGTAATAAAGTGCAAAAAGTGGACGAACGGGTGCGAAAACTGTGACAATCAAGATGAAAAGATGTTTGTGAACAATTTAAAAGGAGTTCTGGCACCAGCATAATAAAAGCCGAATTACGCGATTAGCTGTATATATTAACTGTTATTAAAGTACTTGTTTGTCTAAAGAGCAGAGACAATTCATATTGATAGTGAGTGCACGGGTGCGACAATTGTGACAATCAAGACGGAAAGATGTTTATAAACAATTTCAAAAACAATTTAAAAAGGGGTCAGGGACCAGCATCATAAAAAACGTTATATGCAATTGGTTGTCTATTTTGTCTGATGCTAAAGTTCATATTTGTCTAATAGGCAGAGACAATTCATAGTAATACAAGGCTAAATGACCCTTAACTGATATCTACGTATGAGCTAGAAAAGATTAGGATAAAGAGTGAAATTCACGTATGAGAATAAAGTGTGACAAGCTCTGTTTAGAAGAGTGGGTAATGTTTGAAAAACATAGAGGCAGCCTACCTTTAGAGTGCGTGGTGCGAGTATCTAAGGGTAAAGTGGAAAAGAAGGAAAACTCGTTGTCAGTAAAGGGGTCTGGCACGCATATGTCTGACCAAGTATAAACCTCATTACGAGGAGGCAAAAACGTACTCAAAGACCGGTGTTAATTCCAACCCGGTTAGCGGGTTATCGAAGGCCGAGTGTGGCCGTCTGGTAATAAGGAAGTAAGTAAAAGTGATGCGGGGTAGGGGGGCGTGGCTAACAGCCAAGCAAGATGGCTGCTTAGTTGAAGAGCTCCGGGGACAGTACAGCCCTTCTCGTCAATCCGACCAATAATCCGGGAAATTACAGGGCTCCAGAGGCTTGGGCCGAGGTCCGGGAACAAGCAGCGAAGACCGGAGAAACTCCGGAAAGAATCCGAAGCCGGGAAACGACGGAAACAATGCGCGACCTGAGGCGACCTGCTCGGGGTGTTGAGACCGGGGCGTAAAGTAGAAAGAGACCCAGAAGCGAGGCGTGGGTGAGGCGGAGTGCGGCGAGCGACATGCCGGTGGCGGAGGGCGCACGCCACAACACTACGGACAGAACACATCACGGGGGTTCGGCGTCGACCAGTGCCGCGGATAAAGCAACAAGGAACCTGGCACTAAGCATGGGCGGATTTTGCGGATCCACGATTCACGGATTTGCGTATTCACGGATCGGCGGATTTGGGGCGGGGCTTCCATGCCAGGACCATCGTGCCAGATTGAACCCAGCCCTTCATATTTATTCAAGAAGACGCCACCGTTTTGTGCCATACCTCTACTCAACTGGAGTACTTTCTACTGGATAATCAGTAAGTGCTACCTCGTTGGGTAAATGTATAGTGCTTTTACTACACTACAGCTACCTAAAGTGCCAGAGAGTTGTCTACAGCGACCAGGTGTGTGTTACTATGCAATCGCGCCGAAGGGCGCAGGGGTCCCTTGAGTGAGCTATCATAGTGGGTAAATGCCGGGAAGACGGTGCACACCACGAGTGTGTGGGCGGGGCCAAACGGACGGGGCTTCCATGCGAGTGCACATGCCTCTTGTGTGTATAAAAGGTCAGAGACCGATCAGAGCAGCAGATGAAGATACAGAAGCTCCTGGCCACAGGAACAGCACGAGGATTGCGCTCGTGAAAGTCAAGGATGCAAAGGCCTCTGTCCAGCATCACAGCTGATTTTCGATGGTATATTTGGGAAGAAGGCACATCTGCCCAGCCTTGACAACGCTCACGATTGTTTTTTGGGCCGATGAATGAGTCACTGAATTTAAGCTTCAACTAGGGCACATGCTTAATTGATATCTGTAAGTGCTTGCGGTTGAGGTTTAATTTTTGTGCCAGGACCGTCGTGCCAGAATGAACCCTGCCCTTCATATTTATTCAAGAAGACGCCACCGTTTTGTGCCTGTTGTAACTATTTTACGATGGCGCCGGCAAGCTGCCAGCGCCATCCTAAAATAGAGCACCTGCTTTATCTTATCTATTTGAGCTTCCTGTTGAAGCTAATTTAGTAACTATTTTAGGATGGCGCTGGCAGCTTGCCGGCGCCATCGTAAATTAGTTACAACAGGCCAGCAAGGCTTGAACTTTTGCCCCCGGAATCCGCCGCTCGCGGATTTGCGAATTCGCGGTAAATTCGCGGGAGTTCGCGGATCGCGAATTTACCGAAAATTCGCAAAATCCGCGAGCGTAACGGATTTTGCGCTCATACTTACCTGGCACAGACGCGGTGGGGCGCAGAGACAACTTAACGGCTAGAAGATCGAATCCCGTTGGGCCGCTGCGCCTGCCGATCTGCTAGGACTTGAGCAAGTGACTTTTGAAGCCTGGCGATGCGCTCCTACCGCCAGTGAAGAGGTGCGTCTGCTGCCCCCCCCCTGAGTGGTTGGAATTTGCCTACGAGGTGCGGTGGGCAACCTGTGGCGGCCTGCCCATGCGTGCAGAGACCGGGGCATAAAGTAGCTCAAGACCCAGAAAGGAGGCGTGGGTGTGGCGGAACGCGACTAGAGGAAGACACTTCACGGGAGCCCCGTGGCGGCTAGTGGAGAAGGGGCGGCGGCGAGGGAAAGGACACGGACGCAGTGAGGCCCAGGGACAGTGCAACAGCCGGGAGCTCGAGTCCCGGAGGGCTGCCGCAATTGCCGACTTTAGGGGCACTGAGGCACGAGACTCCCTACGATTACCGGGGCGATCTGTGCACCGGTGAGAGAGTTAAGGTCCCCCCCTTCCCCCGAGGGGTGATAACCTGAACGCAAGACGAGCCTGCAGGCGCTGCTCGACGTTGGGGACACTGGTGGACACTGGCGGATAGTGCACGTGGCGAGGGCAGGGGAGACACCCCCCGGCAGGACGGGTGAAGCCAGCCAAAGAAAGGAACAAGCGCCTAATATAGCAACGGACCAGTGAAAACTATAAACTTTGGGACACTGGCGTACACGCACCTTCAACCAATTACTCACCAAGCCGGTGCCAATATAATGTCCGACACACAGCAACTCATAGGGACCGTAACCAAGAGAGAGATTACCATTGCATAGTGAGTTGCCCAACCCACCTTTGTTTGCGCCATGTCGGGCAGAGACGCACGGAATCAAACGACGCAAGCCAAGCTAGACAAATATGCCTATGATAAAGGTTCTCAGCCACTGCCGGAGGGGCGCACATCCACAGGCAAAGGGGCGGATGGTGAAGGGGCGAAAAAGGTCACACTTGAAGACATTATGAAGGCCTTGTCGAATGTCCAAACCACAGTGGGGACGATCTCCACAGACGTCTCCCTGCTACGTGCAGACATTCACAAAATGGCGGACAGAGTCAAGGAAGTGGAGATAGTCACCAAATCACTAGTGACGGACACAACAGAGCTACAGACAGCCATTTCTCGCCTTGAGACAGAAAACAAGCTACTCACGGATAAACTCGACGACCAAGAAGGACGCTCGCGACGGAACAAGGTACGCATTCTCGGTATTCCAGAGAGTGAAGGCACTCAGGCAATGGACCTTTATTTGGAAGAACTGGTGAAGACAAGACTGCAACCCAAGGGACTCTCCAGCTTATTTTCGGTGGAAAGAGCCCATACTGTTCCCGGTGGCAGGCCCAAACCGGGAGCGCCCCCAAGACCAGTACTAGCCAGACTATTCAATTTTAGAGACAGAGATGTAATCCTGCAAACGGCGAGAGTCTCCCCGCCAATTAGGATTCATAATTCCACAGTCACCTTCTTCCCGGACTACACGCCAGCAGTCTCTTGACGCAGGCGAAGTTTTCTGGAGGTTAAAAAAGTGTTGCGAACACAGGAATTGCCTTACTCCATGCTATTTCCCGCAAGGCTCAGAGTGGTAGCTGGAGGAAAGACATGGTTCTTTGAGACACTAGAAGCGGCATACGATTGGCTCGAAGGATGGAGGCCAGTGGGTAACACCAGTCGTGGGAACAGAACTCACCGCCGCCGAGATGGAGAGGAAGATTCAGGAAGTCAAGCATCAAGACGCCTAGATTCGGAGCTCGGAGCACTCGCCAGGTCTGGAAACGGAGGTTGATAACCACGGATAACGCCAATACTCAAATGACTCCCGGTAAACTTAATAAATAAATGGACGAACACGGTCGGACCGGCTATGGATACTGGACTGAGGGCAGGAAGGGCTGCTGCTCCCATTGGACCCTTTACCCCTGACAAGCAAGTAATATGGTTTGGGATGGGAAGAAGCACTCTGCTGAGTTGGGGTGGCAGGCGGTTATCAGTCCGTTAAGTAGGGAGGCAGGGAGGGTGGGAGGGACCCGGGGTGGGGAAGTTAGTAGTTTGTTTAGTGTTGTTGCAATTTTTGATGGCAATGTTGACAGTGCAGACCACTGATCGAATGGCAGATCCTCAATTGTGATGGTGGGGCACACATTGAGGACACTTAGGCACCATACCCATGGCGATAGGCTCACAGACTGACAGCACCCCGACTATGTCCCAAGAAACACTGATAACCCCTCTGAAGCTGGTAACGTGGAACGTCCGAGGCCTGGGGGACAAGATCAAAAGGGGTCTGGTGCTGCAGGCCCTCAAGCGTCATGGCCCTGCGCTGGCTCTCCTGCAAGAAACACACCTCATGGGGACGATGACTAAGGCATTGGATAGATGGGGATATAAAATAGTAATCCCCTCCGAGTTTTCATCTGGCTCCAGGGGGACGGGCATCCTGGTGCGGAAAAATTCTTCTTTCTTGGTTCTACAGACCAAGGCAGATAACCAGGGAAGGTTTGCAGTGGTTCAGGGTCAGTGATAGGGAAGACTCCTTAATGTAGTATAAATATACGTACCACCTGCACTTCACACGTTGGCACTCCCAGCGCTTAGCGACTTCTTGCTGGCACTGCCGGATGGGGACCTTGTCATTGGGGGAGACTTTAATGCAATGATGGACGCCACTGTCGACAAATACCCGGCTAGGCCACCAACACAAGGAACCTCACGTTTACGAAGTTTCACTGACGCAATGGGGCTTATAGATGTATGGAGACATTCACACACAACAGAACGACAATACACGTACCACTCAACTGTACATAATAGGCTAACTAGATTGGATTATTTTATGATGCCTGAGGCCACCCTACAAAACGTTGAAGGGGTGGAAATTAAACCGAGGCGTATCTCTGATCATTCCCCCGTGCTGTTAACTTTTTCTCACCACCAAAAAACTTGGCGGAGAATATACCCCATTCGGCCAGGTTACTTGCATGTCCCTCATATAAAGAAGAACCTCCGTAAAGTCACAAAGCACTTTTTTCAGGAAAACACTAGTTTGGTTTGCTCACCTTCAATAGTATGGGAGGCATACAAGACCGTACTCAGAGGGCAAGCAATAGCATCCATTTCGGGGCATAAACGGGAGAAGCAGAAGGAACTCTTGGACTTAGAATTAGCACTGCAAGCAGCTGACACACAGCATTCGGCAGATCCCACACCAGGAACGGCGCACACACTGCACTTCAGACAGCAACAGCATAGGGGCTATTTGCACGAAAGAACGATAGCTAACCTGGCAGCAACAAGACACAAAATCTACGACGTAGGAGACAAAGCCGGGAAACTGCTGGCATGGCTAGACAGGAGGGAGACAAGTTCTAAGGGGATACAGCAGATACGAAATGAAGGAGGACGACTAGTGACGGACCCAGAGACAATAGTGAACATTTTAGCGGACTATTTTCGTAAAGTCTACACACCAACCTCATACGTAACAGATGCAGAGGTAGCAGAGTCTTTACTACAAGTAGAGATGCCAAGGTTAACTCAGGAGGGTACTATGGAACTTGAGGCTGATCTCACGGACGAGGAGTTGCAATTGGCAGTCAGATCACTGCAGTCTGGCAAGGCACTGGGACCCAATGGGATCCCGGTGGAATGGTATAAACAAATGGCAGAAACTGTCTGCCCGCATATGCGAGCAATGTACAACGAAAGCCTGCAGAAGGGTGAACTACCATTAGACCAAAGAATAGCGACGATAGTAGCAATCCCAAAGCCTGGTAAGCCCGCTTCTGAGTATACTTCATACCGCCCCATATCCTTGCTAAATGCTGAAGCCAAAATTCTGGCTAAACTACTAGCCAATAGGCGGATGACATATTTACCACACTTAATACACCCAGATCAGTCGGGCTTTATGCCTAACAGGAACACGGCACTCAACCTCAGGTGATTACATTGCGTGATGGCAAAGGTGCCGTCTCTATCGGAAATTGCAGTGATTTTGTCCCTAGATGCGAAGATGGCCTTTGATAAGGTAGAATGGCGATACCTATTCGCGGTCCTCCCTCATTTGGGATTTGGCCCGAAATTTTGCGCTTGGGTGCGACTCTTATACACGAATCCGCTGGCCCACATTACAGCTAACGGACACATGTCAAGTGAGATACCGTTGGCAAGAGGGACGCGGCAGGGCTGCCCCCTGTCACCACTTTTGTTTGCACTGGTGCTGGAGCCTCTGGCGACACTGATTAGGAAAGCCCCATTGCTGAAGGGTATTCGATGGCGTGAGGGATGGGAGGATCGCCTCTCTCTCTACGCAGACGATATATTGGTATACCTCACACACCCGGAGCAGTCTATCCCGATACTCCTCGCCATCTGCGATGCCTTCGGGAAGGTGTCAGGATATACGATAAACTGGTCCAAGTCGATCTTATATATACTGCAGGGTCCGGCGCCGCAACTTCCTCCGGACTACCCATTGATAGTGGCGAGGGACTCTTTTAAATACTTAGGTATACATATCACCCTGGATGAAAAGGAATTCTTCTCCAAGAATTTGGTACCCCCATTGGAGAGGTTGCGTAGAGACGTGATGCACTGGGCGACTCTGCCCCTCACTCTCCTGGGTAGAGCGGCACTATATAAAATGATGGCCCTACCCCGGTTCCTTTACTCCCTTGACAATACACCGTTTCAAGTTCCACCCAGGTACTTTAAACAGATAGCTGCACAGGTATCGCAACTTCTCTGGGGCAGCTGCCTGGCCCGCATAGTGCAGGCAAAGCTACATAAAAGTTGGTACGATGGCGGAATAGCACTTCCGGACATGAAACTTTATTATTGGGCGGCGCACCTCAAGGTCGTTAATCAGTGGTTACACGCACCACAGAATGACCCGGCGTACAGGGCGGATAGAGCCCAACTAGGAACGAATAAGATGCTCACAATCTTATACGACAAAGGACTAGCACTGAAACTACAAGGCCCTACAAAGCATACGGTCATATTATGGCATACGGCGTTGACACGGCTGGGATGGAGAGGGGTTATTACTAAGCTTACCCCGCTGTTGGACACCAAAAAACTAGGACAGCTGAGAAATAGCAAGGGGTTTGACCAGTGGGACAATATTGGTATTTCCACGTTGGGAGATCTATGGGACAAAGGGACAGTAGTTCCTTTCGCCCAACTCCAACAACAATATGAATTGGGTCCGACTTAGACCTACAGGTATACGCAAATACGGCATGCATTGCTCATAGCGATCCCACATGGCGCCGACGTCCCTGAGGCCTCCCCATTAGAGGACCGGCTACTGACTGACCATATGCAAAAGCGCGCCACGTTCTTCACATATAGGAAGCTGATTAACAACTTGTCAGACCCGACAGTCTCACTAAGGGGCAAATGGGTGACAGATGTGGGCGACGTAGAAGACTCGGAATGGCAAGAAGCCCTGGCATCACCCAAAGAGGTGGGCATCCCTGCAAGGCTGCGGTTAGTGCAGCTTAAGATCCTGCATAGGGTATATTACACTAGAACCATGTTGTTTAAAATATCAAGGGCACAACACCCATACTGCATACGGGGGTGCGGAGAGGTGGGATCTTTCATACACACAATATGGGAATGTTCAGCGGTAGCGGACTACTGGCGACAAGTACTAAGAACAATATCACAGGTGATGGAGGTGTCGTTACTGCCAGAGCCATGCAGATGTTTACTCAACATATGGGAGCCCAATGATCTCACGCGCCATGGTCAAACGTGGGTCACGCTGGGGCTCATGGTGGCAAAAAGGAATATTGCACAGAAATGGGGTGCAATGGACTTACCATCGCTAGAGGCTTGGTGCAGAGATATGGATCTCACTATGGTAACGGAAAGAACAGTGTATACAACACGTAAAAGCCCCCAAAAATGGACTAAAATCTGGACGGCTTGGAACACCTACAGGGGGATATTTGTGACCCGATACCAGAATTAGATTTGGATAGCTCGGATGAAGGTTAGGGGGAAGAAGGGTACATGGGGTACTGAACTGCCGAATAACGATCCTCTGGTAAATACTGATTATTCTTGTTTGATAATGGTAATATTTTCAGGAATGTGTCAGCTTAATATATTGCTCGTACTTTACAAATGTATCATCATTGCCAATGTGTTAACAGAATAAAAACTAAATGATAAAAAATAAAAAATGATGTGGGGTATTGGTGGGGGCGAGGGTTTAAGAAGGCATTTCTATATGGTGTCACCCACCATTCTAGATGTATGCGCTGAAATACCTGGTGGTTCAGGGTCCACTTCGTTGCTCATCTCTCACCGAAGGAGTCTGTCGGAGGACGAGACACGGGGCTGGAAGTGTGTTAAAAAAGAAATCTTACGCGGAAGACTAGACCGCTGACTGAAGTGGGAAGGGTTGTGCCCCGGAAGTGTAGTAATGGGGAGATGGGGAAATGAATGATCTGTATGTGTAGACTGAGAAGTATGAAGCATGGAAGGAAGATAGAGAGCAATAAAGATTGTTTACAGATACATTGGGGCTGCCAAGCCCAACAGACGTCAAAGGTGACTGTAATTACAAAGGATTTAGCCTGTTATGACAAAACGGTACGAGGAGCCATTCATAGTGAGGCTAATATCTACAGTTTCAAAGTACAAATTAAGTAACATGACGGTTGTTTGTGGAAAAGATGTTAATTTATACTACTATTATAAAGGAAGAACTTTGAGGCTTTGAGGCGGGTAAACTCGGGAACCACAGCACCAATCCACACACCCGATACATCGTTGGAATCCTCAGGGTGTGCAGATGGACATATAGGCTACATAAATTTAAAAAATACGTTATATTTAAAAAATTGACATTTAAAAAAAAGTAGTCCCCTCGAAGTAGCGCCGGCCGTGACCTGCGTGCTGACGTCGTTCAGGAGCGCGAGGAGGAGCGGCGTCCAGGAACGCGAAAAGGAGCGCCAGACATGGCGCGGGGGAGGAGCACTGACGAGCGGCACACAGGCGGTGAGCAGCAGCGGAGCGGCGAGGAGCACTGAACTGAGGAGCTGAGGTAAGTCTCCGGGGGACAATGTCGGGGCACACGGGGGTCGGGCACGCGGGGGACGGGGAGTTACAACAAAAAGGCTCCAGGGGACAATGTCGGGGCAGGCGGGGGTCCGGACAGGCGGGGGACCCTCTGGCATAATTGTGCTCAAGCTCCCGACTCCCGCCGGCTGCTCCATACTCTGTGAACTCCTGCTCTTATCCCTGCAACCTCTGCTCATCCTCGCCTCCCTGCAAACAGAGCGCCAGAGCCCCACTTACCCAGAAAGCTCCCCAGTGCCTCAGGCGCTGCTGCTGGCCACCACTGCAACACTGGGCCTCTGGCATAATTGTGTGAGGTAAGCCTCCGGAGGACAATGTCAGGGCAGGCGGGGGTCGGGGCGGACGGGGGCCCGGGCTGCTGGCCAATGTCGGGGCAGGCGGGGGTCGGGGAAGCCTGATTGCTCCCGGACAAGGTCGGGACGGGCTGCTAGTTACAATATAAATTACGAATGGCAAGCACACTGTGAAATTCAATGCGAACAACTACTTTTGTATACCTTCCAAGAGAATTCAGAACTTCAGAAACCACACATTTTTTCTTCTCACTGTCCATCGTAACATGTGATATGTTTATATTTTGTTTGGTTCTTCCTTAAAATGTATGCAGGTCTCCATAGGGTTTCCACTCTAAGAAGAGTGTTATATTAGCCACCTCACATTAGGTACTTTCATTGTGTGTTTCACTACTTTGTTGTTATTTCTGTTTTTTATAACAGACATATATTCTCTCACGCCATATTGTTTCCCAGCCCTGAAGAGTCACAGGCATTGATCTGTTGACGAAACACGTGTCGGTTGGCGTTGTTTTTTCTCATGAACATCTTCGTATAAAACATCCCTTAAGAAAACCACCGGTGTCGACTACATCACTTTACACAATTGTATTAACTTTTGATTCTATACGTGTGCCCAGGATTGTGTTAATGTTTGTTTAGTGAAGGGCTATTAGCTCTTCTCTTATTCAGGGGTTTTGGGTCTACCTCTGACCTGGCAGCACCATATGCTTTTGTTCTCCTTTTGTCCAACCCCCGACAAGGTTACCTGCACGAGCGCCACTCTCCTGCTACCCTAAAACCCTGTGCAGAATTGACTAGTATATTACGCAGGACTGGCAGCCACTGCAGAACCGTACTATTAAATTACGTACTTGATACTGATATGGATAGAGACAAAGTCGCATCGGATCTTTTTGAGAATCTAGAGAAAGGAACGCCCACATCAGGCCCCTCAACAAGTGGGACCCCTCAGCGTAAAGAGCGTCTTAAGGACATATTTATTAAACTTGAAAGGCTAAAGAAAACGGAGAACACACACTGGTGGGACAGCGCCACCTTGAAACAATACCGTAGGCTTAATAGAGTACCAAGAGGTCTTCACTCACAAATTTTCCCCACCTTTGATGACCTGGATGACGATTTGTTAGGGAAGTGGGAGGAGCCACTCACGGTCAACTCCAATACATTCATCCTGATTCTAATTGAGAACGCAGAACGTAAGGTAAACAAATTACAAGCAGAAATCGCACAACTAGAAACAGAGATCAGGGACATCAAGCTCACGGAGGCAACCGAAAAAAACTACAAAATCTTGAATGACATACTGAGCAAACACCAGAACGAAATCAAGGATAGGAAAAGCAGACAATTGAAAAGGAACGAGGCGGACTACAAAGAGGGTCGCGTTTTTACATTTGCAAAAAAATACGACCAACTTGTGAAGAAAACCAAAGATACCAACAAATCGGAGACGGGTGACACATCCTCCATCTCCTCCAGCTCTTCCTCACTCAACACCATACCTAGTGACATCGAATCCGAACCACAAAGGGACACCCCTGGTTCCAATTTTTTACAAGAGGTCCAAACCATAAGACGGGAAAACAGGACGCAGTGGAGACAAGGCACATTAGAAAGAAGACCCATAGAGGGAAAAGAGCAGACAAAGGAAGAGTACAAGAGGAAATTAAAATCGGGGGACACGAAAAAATAACTAACGACCAGAAAGAAGTTGACGTCGTCAACCTTTCCTCCAAACCGCTCACCCAAGATATGGTCTCTCTCCTCAGTAAAGGTCTTAATTTTAATCCACATGAAATAGGAGACCTCTGCAAAACCAAGATAGACCTCTTTAAATGTATTCAAGGCCTTAAGCTCAGGAAACACTTTGCTGCCCTACCCGAGAAACACACCAACACCAGAGATCGCGAAGAAATCCCCCGCACTCTGCAAAGTATCAGACATTAAGGCAACCCACCTACTTATGACACTTAGCGATATGGATGACCTTCCATACACAATGGAGCAGCTCATGCAGGAGCTTGAAATCGAAAATGACATATCAATTACAAGCGGCCTCAAAAATAAATCGAAATGGACCCCCACACTCCCAGGTGGTAACCCTATTGACACCTTCTATAATCTAGTCCTGGCCGATCTAGACAGACATGAGATGAAACTAGACAAACACAAACACAGAAACAGGGACAACCTCACAAGAAATGAACGACTGGCACTCAAAACTCTGACGTCCGACCAAGATATCATCATAAGGGAGGCCGAAAAGGGCGGCAATGTGGTTGTGATGAACCTTTCGGACAATCATGAAGAAATAATCTCACAACTTAATGATTCCAACTGTTACATGCCTCTAGACAACAACCCCACCAGCAAACTTACCAATCTCATCAACACACACCTTGGAGAATAGCACACCACAGGGCTATTGGATGACTATGAAGTCCTATACTTGAAAGTCAACAAACCTTTCACACCTTGGCTATACACACTCCCAAAACTACACAAACCGGCTAATTTTCCACTAGGCAGGCCCATTGTGTCAGGTATAGGGGGACCTACAGAAAGACTGGCTGAATATGTGGATCTCTTCCTTAACCCTATGGTGAAAAACCTCCCCTCATACATCCAGGATACCAAACACATACTAAGTATCCTTAACAATCTGCAGTGGCAACCCGGCATGATCCTGGCCACACTGGATGTTGTGTCATTGTACACCTCGATCAAACCCGACACAGGCCTAGAGGCAGTAACCAAATACTTAGAGACAAGATCCGCCTCCCAATGGCAACACACCAACATGCTAATAAGCATGATGAACATCACTCTCCAGAATAACTGCTTCATGTACAACAAAAAATGGTACAGACAAACCAAAGGTGTAGCCATGGGCTTGAATTTTCGCCCTCCTTTGCGAACCTGTACATGGGTAGCCTTGAGGGAACTTGGATATGGGGCGAGAAAGGTGCACCTTGGACAAATTCCATCGTGTACTGGGGTCGATATATCGACGATTGCTTACTACTGTGGTCAGGATCACAAGGCGATCTCGATGATTTCTGCAAACACCTCAACTCAAATGATATGGACATGAGGTTCACCTGTTCCTAAAGCAAGACAAAGATTACATTTCTTGATTTAGAACTCTATGTTGAAAACAATACTCTCAATAGCAGGCTATATCGCAAAGAAACGGCCTGCAACGCGATCCTCCATGCGTACAGCTCACACCCAGCACACCAGTTAGATTCCATTCCCTACGGTGAACTAGTAAGAGCTCGCAGAAATTGCAGTAACAGCGCAGATTTCCTTGAATGCATATCAGACATGGAAGAAAGATTCTCCAAACGAGGTTACAAATCCAGTCATAAATAAAACAATCTCCAGAATAAAGCTAAATGAGAGGGCCAAGACATTACTACCCAAGAAGCACAAACCACCGAGTATTCAAAAAACTAGGTTGGTTATAGATTACAATGAAATGAGCGTGGTCATTAGAAAGAGTCTTACTAAACATTGGCACATCCTACAAGCAGACAAATCACTCAGCAACAACATCACCTCCAGATCGCTCATTACATACAGGCGGGGGAGAACCCTCAGAAACAGACTCAGCCCTACTGTGCCCCACACCAGAAGAACTACAACATGGCTTACCAGGCACACCAGAGGTTTCCACAAATGCGGTAGCTGTGGGGTATGCAAATGGGCCAAAAATGGTGTTAGAAATTTTGAAGGCCACAACAAAAGACAACATGAGATCAATGTGAACATAAATTGTTACGCCAAGTATGTGGTGTACGTTCTACAATGTACATATGGCAGCCAATATGTAGGCAGCACCATTAGAACGGTGAGAGAACGCATCAGTGAAAATGCCAGAGCCATCCACCAACAGGACACAATATATCCGATGGCTCTACACATAGCCTCTTGCCATTCACAAGGCTCACAGAAAAGTTTCTCCTTCTTTGGCATTGATATTGCCGAACCAAACATAAGGGGAGGAAACCGCGAACTAATATTGAGACAACTAGAGGCGACGTGGATCATGCGCCTGCACACCGTGGAACACGGACAGAACTCTGACCACGAGTTACATTACTTCCTAGGCAGCTAGAAACACCTTCCGTTTTCAATAGAGTATGTACCAGTACCTGTCATGCCCAGCTAAAACCGTCCCTCTCATGTATCCTATATTTTCTCTCAGTGGTGTTCTCTTCCCATGTGTTTTCCTCACCATTGATAAATCCCCCCGATGTATGCTTTTCCACCATTTGTAACTCTCACACCATTTGACTCCCGATTGGAGGAATGTTAACACATTTCTGCTCATGATGTTCATCTATTTACTAACCAGAGATGTATACTTTCACTTACTGAGTCTGTTGCATCTGTCACTGAACTTTTAGTATATACATTCAATTATCGTGTGTGTTGCATCTGCACGTAATTCTCTCAATGCAGTTACCATTTTAGTAATCAGCATTACGTGTTCGTCATTGATTTTCACAGTGTGCTTGCCATTCGTAATTTATATTGTAATTAACATCTTTTCCACAACCGTCATGTTACTTAATTTGCACTTTTAAACTGTATATATTAGCCTCACTATGAATGGCTCCTCGTACCGTTTTGTCATAACAGGCTAAATCCTTTGTAATTACAGTCACCTTTACCTCTGTTGGGTTTGGCAGCCCCAATGTATCTGTAAACAATCTTTATTGCTCTCTATCTTCCTTTCATGCTTCATACTTCTCAGTCTACACATACATATCATTCATTTCCCCATCTCCCTGTTACTACACTTCCGGGGCACAACCCTTCCCACTTCAGTCAGCAGTCTAGTCTTTCCGCGTTAGATTTCCTTTTTAACACACTTCCGGCCCCGCGTTTCGCCCCCGACAGACTCCTTCGGCGAGAGACAAGCAACGACGTGGACCCTGAACCACCAGGTATTTCAGCACATACATCTAGAATGGTGGGGTGACACCATATAGGAATGCCTTCTTAAACCCTCGCCCCCACCAATAACCTGCATAATTTTTAATTACAGGCTCCACTCCACTTTATTTATTTATTTATTTGCGGGTTTGTATCGCGCTTGAATCGACTCCCGGAGGAGTATCTCTGCGCCCAAGGAAACACAGCAAAGCAGAATCAGAGGAGAGACCAGATGGAAAATGAGTTTTGGAACAGAAAGGTTTTAAGTTTCTTTCTGAACAGCAGATGTTCAGAGCACTGTCTGAGAGCTAGAGGGAGCTTGTTCCATAGCGATGGACCGGCCACAGAGAGAGCTCTACCTCCGTGCCTGGCCTTCTTTGCACGGGGCACAACTAATAGAAATTGGTTGCTTGACCTAAGGGAACGTGTAGGGGTCTAGGGTATACATTTATTCTTCAGGTATGCAGGACCTAGTCCGTTTAAGCTTTTGTGGATTAGACAACATGTCTTAAACTTCGTCCTCTGCCGGACAGACAACCAATGTAACTTGTCTAGAAGAGGTTTGGACGCCGTACGGTGGGGGCGTTTAGGACCAGGCGGGCCGCAGTATTCTGAATCACTTGGAGTTTTGCTAGTACTCCCTCGTTTACAGATAGTAACAGGCCGTTACAATAATCAATGTGGCTAAGAACCAGAGCCTGTACCAACGTTCTCCTGATGGAGTCTGGGAGAATAGGGAAGATTTTACGTAACAGGCTGATTACGTGGAAGCATGAGCCCACAATGTAGTTGCTATGTTGTTTCAGTGAGAGTTCCTGATCTAGGCGGACTCCTAAGTTCTTTACGATCTGTTTGGGTTTGGGGACTGGACCCAGATCATTTGGCCACCAATCTGGGGTCCAGAGGATCTTAGCCTCCCCGAACAACATAACTTCGTCTTGCTTACATTGCACTGTAGACAGTTTGATGACATCCACTGCACCACAGCTCTCATGCCCTGAGAAAAGAAGTTCTTTACCTCGGTGGTCATAGATTTAAAGGGAAAGAGGAGCTGTGTGTCATCCGCGTATGACACAGGGACGAACCCATATGCTCGCATAATTCCAGCCAGGGTTGCCACATAGATGTTAAAAAGGGTTGGGCTCAAACAGGAGCCCTGTGGCACCCCTTTGGAAATCTCTACCTCCACTGAGCGATAGGCACCCATGGTGACGCATTGGGTGCAGTTGGATAAGAAGCTTCTTAGCCAGGTCAGAGCTTTGTCCTTTAGACCGATGTTTTCCAGTCGGTTTGTCAGGATGTTGTGTGACACCGTGTCGAACGCCGCCGACAAGTCTAGTAGTACCAGGATGACAGAATGGCCCTTATCCTGATACATATGTAGGTCGTCCGTGACTGACATCAGAGTTGATTCCGTGCTATGTTTAGGCCTAAAGCCGGATTGAGAATAATCCAGCCCTTCTGCCTGTTCAATATACATGGATAGATGGCGATTCACATGTTTTTCAATGAGTTTCCCCAGGAATGGTAGCAGGGATATAGGCCTAAGATTGGACAAATCTGTCCAAGGAATTGTGGGATTTTTCCTAATGGGTCTAACCAGAGCCTTCTTCCACTCTCTGGGGACCTCACTTGTGTTCAGGGAAAGATTTACCAGCCTCTGAATCCCAGGCCCTAATTCTGTACCAATCATAGGCATAATTCTTGCTGGAATGGTGTCATCTGGACATCCGCTCTTGATTTGCGAGGTTAGAGATACAACCTCCTCTAGTGTGATAGGGGGGAAAAGGCCTAGGGTGTGCGTGATGGGGATGGGGGTCTTCCTTGCTTTGTGGAAGAGAGCTGTTTCCACAAAAGGACTGGTTGGCGCTAATGATTTTCTCATAGATTTTATCTATTTTATTGGTGCAGAACAGTGAGATATCATCACACAGTTGCTGAGATGCTAACTCTGAGCTCTCGCAGGCCACCGGTTTAACGAAAGACTGTAGGATTTGATATAATATCCTAGGAGTGCTTCCAGCAGCTTCGATTTGGGACGCAATATGAGTTTTACGAGCCGTACGGATGGCTTTATGGTATATGGAGAGGGATTCCCAGTAGCGGCTCTTATCATCAGCTAGGTGGGACTATCTCCATTTCTTTTCAAGTTTTCTGGCGTTTTTTTTTAGGGATCTTAAATGCTCCGAAAATCAGACTTCTTGTTTATGTGCCGGACGTGGTTTGAACAGTTTCAGGGGGGCAATATCATTCACTGCAGTCACCAGCGCTCCTTCAAATTTAGTTAGGGCCCCCTCAATGTCCTCAGTGGGCACAAGGGAGGGTTCAACAAACCTTTCTTTAAAGGAATTTTGGGTGATTTTGTGCCATTGCCTACGTTTGCTTGGCAAGGCTATTGTGCCTGATGGAGGAGTGCTAATGTGGGGGGTATGAAATTCTATGATAAAATGATCGGTCCATTTTACTTGTGTTGGAGGTAGACATTTAATTAATGCAGAGTTGGACAGGATTAGATCCAGGGTGTGTCCTACCTGGTGTGTAGGACCACTATTGGCTTGTTTTAGGCCTAGTAGGGACAAATCTGTCAGAAGGGATTGTGCCTCAGTGCACTCTTCTAATTCGCTATGAACGTTGAAGTCTCCCACAAGTAAAAATTCGCTGTCTTTAATTATATGGGGGGGCAGTGCTTCTACTAGCGTGGTGGAGAAATTGGCACAAGGTCCATGAGGGCGATAAACCAGAGCTCCTTTTTGGCTACTTTTGGGTGCAATGTTAGTTTTAAAAATCAACAGTTCAAGTTCTGGGGTGCATAGTTCATCTAGGATAGAAATATGTATTTCTTGTGTATGGACTATTGCAATACCTCCCCCTGCCTTAGTAGGGCGGTCTAGTCTGACAATTTTATACCCCATCAGAATTCCTAGGGTTATGGCCGGAACCGAGTGTGGCTTCAGCCATGTTTCCGTCAGGAAACATAAGTCGGGCTCTTCAGATGAAATTAATTCCCATACTTCGGTTGCATGTTTCGATAGTGATCGGATGTTACATAGAAGGTTCTTACTCCCAAGTAATACATTAGTACCCACCCTTTTAGTCGGAGTGGGGTGGCCATCAGCAGGATCACTGGCCTTGATATCAGTATCTCGCGGATCACCCGCAGGGTCTGTGTTATCTTTGTCCACTGATGAATTTTGGAACTGGGACTTGCAATGACGGCATGAGAAGGGGCCCTCCAAGCTGGTGTCTGCCCCAGTTGAGCATTCCCATGGAGGTGTGTTACGTTAGGCCAGGAGTGTCTGAGGGAAGTAGATAGCACGAGTAATGGGCCACACCTCTGATTATGAATCCGAAACCGGTCCCAGGATGCTTGTTTCCGGTCCAGGGAAGACATGGCTTGGCAGTTCGGGCTGGACTGTTCCCATAAGGCACAGGGTCAGACTGATTTGCATATAGCCATGTCTGAACTGGGGTGGCTGAGTGAACTAAAGAATGGTGATGGATTAAACCCAGATCAGTTGACTGGGGGTGAGTGTTTGATTTGTTCAAACGCTCCGTCCATCATCCCCTTTTGTATCGCGCTTGTTCGCCCTAAGTGTGGCAGGGTATACTCAGACGTGAGTCCCTTGTTCACTTGGCCACTGGATTCAAGATAGCCTGGCTGATGAGGATTATGAATCCGAAACCGGTGCAGGATGCTTGTTTCCGGTCCAGGGAAGATATGGCTTGGCAGTTCTGGCTGGACTGTTCCCATAAGGCACAGGGTCAGACTGATTTGCATAAAGCCATGTCTGAACTGGGGTGGCTGAGTGAACTAAAGAATGGTGATGGATTAAACCCAGATCAGTTGACTGGGGGTGAGTGTTTGATTTGTTCAAACGTTCCGTCCATCATCCCCTTTTGTATCGCTTTGTTCGCCCTAAGTGTGGCAGGGTATACTCAGACGTGAGTCCCTTGTTAACTTGGCCACTGGATTCAAGATAGCCTGGCTGATGAGGATTATGAATCCGAAACCGGTCCCAGGATGCTTGTTTCCGGTCCAGGGAAGACATGGCTTGGCAGTTCGGGCTGGACTGTTCCCATAAGGCACAGGGTCAGACTGATTTGCATATAGCCATGTCTGAACTGGGGTGGCTGAGTGAACTAAAGAATGGTGACGGATTAAACCCAGATCAGTTGACTGGGGGTGAGTGTTTGATTTGTTCAAACGCTCCGTCCATCATCCCCTTTTGTATCGCTTTGTCAGATTTCGGTGCCATTGCCCCTGGTCCCGTCCGGTCACGGACGGGCGCAGACGGGCTGGTCTTTGGCTCGTCGTAGGCACGTCCTTAGGCGCTCCGCTGTGCGCTTGACTCGACGAGGGGGCTAAATAGCCCTGTGAGCAAAAGATCTAGAGCGCTAACCGCTCGACTTGCTGGGAGTGTCTGGCTCTTCCTGTCCCGCCCTCCGCTCTACGGTATTGGCTACCGAGTCGGACCGGGGCGGGCAGGCTGGAATACCGAGCACAGACTACTGGAATACAATTAAGCCCCTAGCAGCACCGGGAATTATTGTGGGTACACAGAGTAAGTGAAGTTTTAAAATTCGTAATCAATTTTAACTTTATAGCAAAACATACAGTGCGTGATTTTAAAAATCGTAATCAATTTTAAAAGTGACAGAGTTGTGTTACAAGTAACAAGTAAAACAATTTTCGTGCCGAGCTTCCGCTCTGAGGGTGCTTACTGACGCCAAGCGGGGTCGGGAGACACTGCCACCATCGTCCCTTACCACTACGGACGAACTCGCCCGTTTACTTACTTCCTTATTACCAGACGGGCACACTCTACCTTCGATAACCCGCTAACCGGGTTGAAATTATCACCGGTCTTTGAGTAAGTTTTTGCCTCCTCGTAATGAGGTTTATACTTGGTCAGACACATGCGTGCCAGACCCCTTTACTGACAACAAGTTTTCCTTCTTTTCCACTTTACCCTTAGATACTCGCACCGCGCGCTCTAAAGGTAGGCTGCCTCTATGTTTTTCTAACATTACCCGCTCTTCTAAACAGAGCTTGCCACACTTTATTCTCATACGTGAATTTCACTCTTTATCCTAACCTTTTCTAGCTCATACCTAGATATCAGTTAAGGGTCATTTAGCCTTGTATTACTATGAATTGTCTCTGCCTGTTAGACAAATACGAACGTTAGCATCAGACAAAATGGTCCCTGACCCCTTTTGAAATTGTTTTTGAAATTGTTTATATACATCTTTCCGTCTTGATTGTCACAATTGTCGCACCCGTGCACTCACTATCATTATGAATTGTCTCTGCTCTTTAGACAAACAAGTACTTTAATAACAGTTAATATATACAGCTACTCGCACAATTCGGCTTTTATTATGCTGGTGCCAGAGCTTTTGCACTTTATTACAGGGATTAGTACATCTGAAACCTTTCGTGTTTTACCACCTCTGTTCTGTACATGTAATGCTATTTACAATGCCTACATATTCCTTGAGAAGCACTACTTGCTGTATTCTGTCCAAGCGAATTGCTTTTACCATGTCCTTCTTCGTCATTCCTTGCGAACAACTACTTTTGTATGCCTTCCAAGAGAATTCAGAACTTCAGAAACCACACATTTTTTCTTCTCACTGTCCATCGTAACATGCGATATCTTTATATTTTGTTTGGTTCTTCCTCAAAATGTATACAGGTCTCCATAGGGTTTCCACTTTAAGAAGGGTGTTATATTAGCCACCTCACATTATATACTTTCATTGTGTTTTTCACTACTTTGTTGTTATTTCTGTATTTTATAACAGACATATATTCTCTCACGTCATATTGTTTCCCAGCCCTGAAGAGTCACAGGCATTTACCTGTTGACGAAACACGTGTCGGCTGACGTTGTTTTTTTCTCATGAACATCTTCGCATAAAACATCCCTTAAGAAAACCACCGGTGTCGACTACATCACTTTACACAATTGTATTAACTTTTGATTCTATACGTGTGCCCAGGATTGTGTTCATGTTTGTTTAGTGAAGGACTATCAGCTCTTCTCTTATTCAGGGGTTTTGGGTCTACCTCTGACCTGGCAGCACCATATGCTTTTGTTCTCCTTTTGTCCACACCCGACAAGGTTACCTGCACGAGCACCACTCTCCTGCTACCCTAAAACCCTGTGCAGAATTGACAAGACCGGTAAGCAGGTTGGAAAACACACGTCAAACTATTTAACTGGAAAGGAACGCAGGCGACCCGAGCAGAGAATTGCAATTCTGGCTCCAAACTTAATCTTAATCTCAATATAACAGGCACAGTCCCTGCAGAGATGTGTAAAGCTAGCCCCTCAACAGAGAAGAAACCCCTAACCACCATACAAAATAGTCTAGCTTCGGCAAAGACTAGATCCACACACACAAAGGGGGCTCTTAATCATCTCTATGCTCAATCTAGTAAAACCTACAAGGCCATGCTCGCCGCCATCAGAGATATGAAGAACCTGCTTTGCTTATCAGATAATTGGCTGTCAAAAATGGAGGCCCTTCAGTCCTCCTATCTTGCAACAAATGGTAATCGCTGCTCCACCCCTTTAGCAACGTCAAAAAGAATCTGCCGCCCACGCACGCAACTCAACTACCTGTCAGACAATGCGTTAGCATCCATTATGTTCACTTATGATCCTATTCAAATCTCGCAACCTAAGTTAGGCATAAATGCTATCCAAACTATCGTTTCTAATACGGATAGAACGTCCCAGGTTAACAATAGAAGGACTAATGCGAGCAACCTAAAGACAGTGCCTCTATTGCCTGAAACGTCAGCTCCGCCAATGACCAACTCCCAGAAACCTATTCGTTGCATACTACTCAACTGTCGTTCAGCAAACAAACACGCGGCGGACATAGCCGACCTCATACTAAATCATGAAATAGACGTTACCATCTTAACCAAAACCTGGCTCTCCGACTCGTCTTCCCCATGCTTAGAGATGTTAGTCCCCCCAAACTACCAGATTATGAGACTAGACAGACAAGAGAGACTGGGTGGAGGCATCGCTTGCATTCATAGGTCAGACATTTCCATTACTGAAACTCACTCGGACCCTCTAGACTCTTGCGCTTATCTAGGCATGTCCTTAAGATCATCAGACAACCAAAACTGTTAACTCCATGCGTTCTACCACCCGCCTGGTACAAAGACCAAGTTCCTAGACCAAATGATGGAAATCATCCCCTTCAACTCTAGCTCCCAGTCAAATTATATCTTCCTAGGTGACTTCAATATTCATTGGGAGGATCAGGCGGACAAGCAAATTACACTCTTTAAAACCTTCCTGGAAGAACAATCTTTAGTCCAGGGATGTCATCTCCCCACACATTCCAAAGGTTCAACCCTAGACTGGATCACAGCCAAAGAAAAAGCAATCGAGAACATTATAATCACAGCATGCGATTGGTCTGACCATCACATAATTACATTCGAAATTCCCCTGAGAAAATCTAAATTGACCTCACAAGCTATTAAGCCCAAAAAATGGACTAGGGACACCAGAGGAATCAATATGGAAAACGTAGCAGCTCGCTGTGAAAACATGTTGCAGCCACCTAAGAACTTGGTTGACGTCAATGCCCTCACTCTGCACCATAAGAAGGCAATATCAAGCGTTATCGAGGAAATAGCCCCTCTTAAACTTAAGAGGATGGCTGACAAAGACACAAATCCGTGGTTCAATAGTTCCCTAAATGAGGAAAGGCGATCACTCAGACTTTCAGAGCGCAAATGGCGTCAATACCCTACCTCACCCCATTTATGCCAACTGAGACAATCCAGGAGAGCTTATAATAAGCATCCTTAAATCAAAAAAAGACTTTTTTAGGAATGAATTGGACAATGCAATAAATAGGCCAAGGAATCTATTCGATATACTCAAAGAACAGTCGAATAAATCTGCCAAATCAGCACCGGTCATCGCCAAAAAAAGCTTAAATAGCGAGGATTTCTCCGTCTTCTTTACCGACAAAGCAAACACACTGGAGAGGGAACTTAAAAAATCAGCTGATAACTTGGAAAGGGAGAAGGTTTCCTCAGATGAACCACAGTCCCAACAAGAATTCGACAAACCAAAAAACAACGCTCAATGGACAGGTTTTAATCTAATCAGTGAATTAGAATTAGCTCAGATCATGTCATCCACCAAACCTAATAACCACTATAATGACCCCCTACCAGCAAAGTGCTGGTCTTCTCTTAACCACCTGTTAATCCCGTTGTGGACTAAGATCATAATGCTTCGTTATCACACTGCCTAAAAACAGGGCAAGTCATTCCTCTTCTAAAAAAAACAAATGAAAACCCTTCTGATCCAAACAACTTCAGGCCTGTTACAAACATTCCAAAACAAAATGAGAGAGTAAGGGTATTAAACAATGTGTAAGGTGGGAACTCCTGGTCCCCTGCTTCAATATTAAACAACAAATGGAGGAGTACCCCCTGGAAGAGTGACAGAGAAAAACTCTGTACCTGGAGCTTAAGGCTCAATGGAGCACAGTGTGCCCAACCTTATAACAGGGCAAAGCATGTCCTTTTTGAAGACCCCTCACTCACCAACCTGGTTGGTGACATGCTTCATCATCGGGGTCCCACCCCGAAGGCCGAGTGCCAACAGGGTGTGCTGCGACACCTGATTACAGTGGAGCGGGTAATCTCTTTCTTTTATATGTGCAATGATTCTAAAAGGTGATAAGTGGATTAAAAAGGGCACAATACTACTCACTGCAAGACTTTATTCTTGAGTGATTGAACCCTCATAAAATTAAAGTGTGACACCTGTGTCTAATTAGGTAGACTTTGATGTCTGAGACGTGTAGTGTTTATTAAAAATAGCGACGTGTGCTATGTGATTTTAAAATTAGGTCTACATGTTTCAACCATCTTGCGATTGTGGGTTTTCGTCAGGACCGAAGGAAGTGATCTGGGTGGTACGCACACACTAAGGTGCGCCCTGTCCTCGATCACGTGAGAAAAGTGGGCCCACAAAATTTGGACCTAAACAAAATGTAAAAGTCTTCGCCCCACTCCGGAAGAAAAACCTGTAAAGGGAAAAATTGGGGTTGGGATCACGTACACAAGTAGACAGACAATTGTTTGTACACTTAACATATATTGTGCTCATAGAAGTGAGTAGCAGAAATAAATGCCTGGTTGTTGGCCCAAGCTTATTGCTAGTATGCCACCAGAACATACATCAATGCCGGGTGGAGGTGCAGTGGTATACTTAGCAGTGCATCAGTGGTTTTTACCCCAGGGCAACTCAGAGAAAGGGCCTGGCATATGCCGCCTTGGGGGGTTGGCTAAAAAAGAGAGGAAAGTGCGGGCGAAAATAAAGGTGCGATCAGGGAAGTGCCGTGATAGTACAGGCTCGTGGGATATAATGTATGTCTGACATACACCCAGGGCGCTACAACTATGTATCCAATGAATCGGATGATTGTTCGAAAATTGTAGCCCTGTAAGGCCCAGACATATGGTAAACATTCGGCTTACTGAGACAGCGGTGTAAGCCGCTACATGGGTGTCCGTATTCCAAGAGTCATGCTCACGTCACCTGGATAGAGATAAACACAGAAGCGGGTACATACTGGTATGAGCTGTGTTGCATCGTTATTACAAGTTTCGGCCGAGTCCCGTAGTAACATAAAAAAGCGACTTACTAGTGGCTACTGCTCATCGGACCGGAAACCTACTTGGTTTCTGTTCGGTACAGCCCGTGGAAGTCCCTGGCTGCCCGTGGCTGCATTGAAGTATATCTAATTCTCTCTACTTCCTGGAATCAGGCGGGAGGGGCGTGGTCGTCGTCACGTGGGACAGGGAGCCAATCCCTATTCCGTGTTACGTGAACGAGGCTTGGCAGAGGTTGCCACGGAAACACCGTAGCAAGTTCCGGAGTGTTGGTTGGAAGTTACACTGATCGCTCGTTGTGGCAAACGCGGTAGGCACAGGAAAATGTGTCCCGGTTGGCTGCACAAACAGCTGAACACAATGTATATGTTGGAAAAATATTTCAAAAAAACACAACAATAGTGGCCGAAGGGGGAGGAGGAGACAGAAGGCAGTTGGGAAGGAAATACAGGACCTACTGGCATAGGGTTATCTGATTGTTAGAAAACCAATATGTGTATGCCTGAAAAAGAGTTATTTATTTCTTAGCATCCAACAGTATTGACAGTCTCCATTGCCACGGAGTGTTGAATACAGTGGAGGTAGTTATCTGGTAGAAGTCACAACCAGGTTAGTGGTAGTTTGACAGTGTTGGTAATTACTTAATGGTCTGCTGCTTATATGTGAGTCAATGGTACCATATGTATATATAAGTGGTGGTTTGACAGTGTTGGTAATTAATTAATGGCCTGCTGCTTATATATTAGTTAGTCAATGGCACCATATATATATATATATAGCCTGAGTATTAAGTATTAAGTATAAATGCACCGGTGGTCTTAATGCAAAAAAATGGTCAGACTCATCCCATGATTGAATTCCATGGAATGTTGTCATTCAGGCCAGTCCTATGGGTGCCCAGCCTGTACACCCATCTCTGTTCCTTCTCGAATAGGCGTTGGTTTTGATTATTCCCTGCACTGATCTGCTCAATGATTGTCCATTGTATATCTTCGGGTGTGTGCCCGGCTGTCAGATAGTGTTCTGTGAGCCTTGTCATCGACTTCTTACACCTGATGGTGCTTCTGTGCTCGCCGATTCTTAGTTTAACTTTTCGGTTGGTCATACCTACGTAATGTAGGTTGCAGGGGCAGGTTATCCTATACACTACATTTTCGCTGTTGCAATTTGTATGTCCTCGGATAATCCAGGTTTTTCCTGGTTCAAGTTGTAGTGTCTTGGTGTTGGTAGTAAAAGGGCACACACTACAATTGCCACATTTGTAGTGGCCCGTCACTCTTGGTTAGCCCCAGGCATTCAGCACTGATTCTGCTTCTGTTGCTCTTTGGATCGGTCTGGTGTTCACTACTGCGTCTTTGGTACTCCTCGCTTTTTTGTAGGAGAAAAGAGGCTTTTCCCATTTCATCTTGCCAGAGTTCAGAATGGACCAATGTTTATTAATTACTCTGGTAACATCATTAGAGATCGTGTTGTACGTGGTGACACAGGTTAGGGGAATCTCCTCAATTGTTTTTTCAGTGTTCTCCAAAAGAGCTTCCCTCGGCTGGTTGCGAGCGCGTTTCTGACTTTTTTGTAGGATCCTCTCAGGATAACCTTGATCCTTTAGTTTATTGGTGAAGTCACTAGCCTGTTTCTTGTAGTCGGTCAATTCACTACAGTTTCTACGTATTTGTAAAAATTGTCCGTAGGGTAGATTCTCCCGCAACGGTCTGGGGTGAAAGCTTTCGAATCGCAGCAAGTTGTTTTTTGCCGTTGGTTTGTAATGTGTCAGTGTTCTGAACATTCCATTTTCCTTCTTGATTGTGAGATCTAGAAACACCAGGGTGTTGTGATCTTTGACATAGGTGAACTTGAGGTTGTCATCGCATGTGTTCAACCAATTGAAGAAGGAAACCAGTAGATCCTCAGGTCCCTTCCAAATGGCCAACACATCGTCGATGTATCGCTTCCATAAAAGGATAGTTGAGCTGTAGGGGTTCCTGTCGCTGAGTACGAATTTTTCTTCGAAATCGTGGACGTAGAGCCCTGCCACACTTGGGGCAAAGGTGCTCCCCATCGATGTACCCCCAGTTTGGAGGTATATTGTTCCTTCAAATTCAAAATAGTTCCTTTTGAGAGCCAGCCTTGCACATTCCAGTATGAATTGTCTGGGAGTTCTATAGGTCCATTCCTCTTTCTCCAGAGCATTTTTCACTACTTCGAAAGTCGCATCTTGGGGAATGCTGGTGTATAGGCTCTCAATATCGAAACTTACCAGAATGGTGTCATCTTCCATATTGAGATCATCCAGAAGTTTTAGCAGGCTTTTGGTGTCCTGAAGGTAAGTACTGTTTTTTTGGACCATTTTTTTCAGGAAAGTATCACAAAAGCGGGAGAGAGGTTCCAAAAGGGATCCTAGACCGGAGACTATCGGTCTTCCCGGTGGGGGAGTCTTGTTTTTATGCATCTTCGGGAGCGTATAAAAGTAAGGTATTTTCCCTTCACTTTTACACAGAAAGTCTGCCCCTTGTTTAGAGATATACCCTTCAGTTTCTCCGTGTTCTACAAGCGACTTAATTTCGCTACGTAGATCTTCTGTAGGATCGACAGGTAGTCTGCGGTAGTTTGTTACGTCAGACAGTAATCTCTGGCATTCAGTTTGGTAGGCTGATTTATCTTGCACCACCACCCCGCCGCCTTTGTACGCGGGTTTGACTATGATGTTGTCGCAGTTTCTCAGTTGGTCCAAAGCGATCCTTTCTTTTCTAGTCAGGTTCATGAATGGTTTCTTCGGGGTAAGTGACTCAACCTCGTTGAAAACCGCTTGCTCAAAGGTAGTTACCTCTACTGGGACTGTATGCGGAGGTGGTATAAAGGTTGACTTAGGCCGTAGACCAGTTTCGTTCGGGTCTTCATCAGAGGCTGTGTCATTCCTCTTGTCAAAAAACGCCTTGAGTTTTAGTTTTCTAAAGAAGGAGGAAAGCTCGCAATGAAGCCTAAATTTATCTAGGTTCGCAGTTGGTACAAAGCCGAGTCCTTTATTCAGGACTCGTTCCTCATCCTCGGAAAGGGGTCTTGTGGATAAGTTAGTAACTAGGTTCTCCGGTACTGGGACCGGCTTGTGGAGTCTTAGTCCGTGCTTGACCTGCATTCGGATCTTCCGTTCCCCAGTGTACTTGGTTGCCCTGGTTGCTGTTTTTCCGTCTGCCTCTTCCCCTTCCGCCCCTGGCTAAAAAAGGCGGTCTATAGGCATTAGGTGGGTAGAAGGGCTGTTGAAATGGCGGCTGCCATCCATACATTGGAAAATTTTGAGGATATTCAAAAGGGCCTGGGTAGCCTTGCATTGGCATTGGGTTAAAGGATGGCCAGTTGCTTTGCATCCTTCCCCGTCCTCTTCCTCTTTGCTTTGTGCTTCCAGTGCTCGAGCTGCTGCTTGCATTGGAGGCATTACTTGAGGCATCAGAGTTATCATCAGGATTTTGTGGTGGTGCATATTCAGGATCCGAGTAAGGGTAAGCTTTTACCATTGAGAATTTCTTCAAATCTTTCTGGAATTTTTGCACTTTCTGCTGTGTTAGATTATCCTTGTAATCATTAATTTCCCTGTTCAACTCGTCCAGTTTTTTCTTCTAGCCAGTGATTGTGGCTTTTATGTGACCTTCTGCTACTTGGATTTCCACTTGGATTTTCTCGGACAGTCTCAACGCAGTTTTTAGTATGAGGACTATCCAATCGTGCGTGCAGTGCCACGCTATGGAGGCCCAGTCCTTGCAAAAGGTAGCATCTTCCAAAAAGATGCGAGGTGCATTTGTTACCAATAGGCCTTTGGGTGCCATATTGTTATTTAGATATTGTTTTAAAATAGTGCCATGAAGGATGGTTCTGATCCTGTTCCGTTTAAGTTCTGTTAGATTCTCCCAATCGGTCGTTTGTGAGATACTCTGTGCTATACTTGCGTCCGCGAATATAGACAGATCGCCCATGATTTCCTCAACCCCTTCCGAGGTATAGGAGAGGCCTTGGTTCTCGCTCATGGTTGCGGAAAGTGCCAGAAAGGTGAGTGTAATAGCTATGTTTATTGCTTACGTGAAACTCTCGCAGCTGTGCGCTGCCTAAAGTACTCCAAAACAAAATGAGAGAGTAAGGGTATTAAACAATGTGTAAGGTGGGAACTCCTGGTCCCCTGCTTCAATATTAAACAACAAATGGAGGAGTACCCCCTGGAAGAGTGACAGAGAAAAACTCTGTACCTGGAGTTTAAGGCTCAATGGAGCACAGTGTGCCCAACCTTATAACAGGGCAAAGCATGTCCTTTTTGAAGACCCCTCACTCACCAACCTGGTTGGTGATATGCTTCATCATCGGGGTCCCACCCCGAAGGCCGAGTGTCAACAGGGTGTGCTGCAACACCTGATTACAGTGGAGCGGGTATTCTCTTTCTTTTATATGTGCAATGACTCTAAAAGGTGATAAGTGGATTAAAAAGGGCACAATACTACTCGCTGCAAGACTTTATTCTTGAGTGATTGAACCCTCATAAAATTAAAGTGTGACACCTGTGTCTAATTAGGTAGACTTTGATGTCTGAGACGTGTAGTGTTTATTAAAAATAGCGACGTGTGCTTTGTGATTTTAAAATTAGGTCTACATGTTTCAACCATCTTGCGATTGTGGGTTTTCGTCAGGACCGAAGGAAGTGATCTGGGTGGTACGCACACGCTAAGGTGCGCCCTGTCCTCGATCACGTGAGAAAAGTGGGCCCACAAAATTATGGACCTAAACAAAATGTAAAAGTCTTCTCCCCACTCCGGAAGAAAAACCTGTAAAGGGAAAAATTGGGGTTGGGATCACGTACACAAGTAGACAGACAATTGTTTGTACACTTAACATATATTGTGCTCATAGAAGTGAGTAGCAGAAATAACTGCCTGGTTGTTGGCCCATGCTTATTGCTAGTATGCCACCAGAACATACATCAATGCCGGGTGGAGGTGCAGTGGTATACTTAGCAGTGCATCGGTGGTTTTTACCCCAGGGCAACTCAGAGAAAGGGCCTGGCATGCCGCCTTGGGGGGTTGGCTAAAAAAGAGAGGTAAGTGCGGGCGAAAATAAAGGTGCGATCAGGGAAGTGCCGCGATAGTACAGGCTCGTGGGATATAATGTATGTCTGACATACACCCAGGGCGCTACAACTATGTATCCAATGAATCGGATGATTGTTCGAAAATTGTAGCCCTGTAAGGCCCAGACGTATGGTAAACATTCGGCTTACTGAGACAGCGGTGTAAGCCGCTACATGGGTGTCCGGGTTCCAAGAGTCATGCTCACGTCACCTGGATAGAGATAAACACAGAAGCGGGTACATACCGGTATGAGCTGTGTTGCATCGTTTTTACGAGTTTCGGCCGAGTCCCGTAGTAACATAAAAAAGCGACTTACTAGTGGCTACTGCTCATCGGACCGGAAACCTACTTGGTTCCTGTTCGGTACACCCCGTGGAAGTCCCTGGCTGCCCGTGGCTGCATTGAAGTATATCTAATTCTCTCTACTTCCTGGAATCGGGCGGGAGGGGCGTGGCCGTCGTCACGTGGGACAGGGAGCCAATCCCCGTTCCGTGTTATGTGAACGAGGCTTGGCAGAGGTTGCCACGGAAACACCGTAGCAAGTTCGGGAGTCTCGGTTGGAAGTTACACTGATCGCTCGTTGTGGCAAACGCGGTAGGCACAGGAAAATGTGTCCCGGTTGGCTGCACAAACAGCTGAACACAATGTATATGTTGGAAAAATATTTCAAAAAAACACAAAAATAGTGACCGAAGGGGGAGAAGGAGACAGAAGGCAGTTGGGAAGGAAATACAGGACCTACTGGCATAGGGTTATCTGATTGCTAGAAAACCAATATGTGTAAAAGTGAAGGGAAAATACCTTACTTTTATACGCTCCCGAAGATGCATAAAAACAAGACTCCCCCACCGGGAAGACTGATAGTCTCCGGTCTAGGATCCCTTTTGGAACCTCTCTCCCGCTTTTGTGATACTTTCCTGAAAAAACTGGTCCAAAAAACCAGTACTTACCTTCAGGACACCAAAAGCCTGCTACAACTTCTGGATGATCTCAATATGGAAGATGACACCATTCTGGTAAGTTTCGATATTGAGAGCCTATACACCAGCATTCCCCAAGATGCGACTTTCGAAGTACTGAAAAATGCTCTCGAGAAAGAGGAATGGACCTATAGAACTCCCAGACAATTCATACTGGAATGTGCAAGGCTGGCTCTCAAAAGGAACTATTTTGAATTTGAAGGAACAATATACCTCCAAACTGGGGGTACATCGATGGGGAGCACCTTTGCCCCAAGTGTGGCAGGGCTCTACGTCCACGATTTCGAAGAAAAATTCGTACTCAGCGACAGGAACCCCTACAGCTCAAATATCCTTTTATGGAAGCGATACATCGACGATGTGTTGGCCATTTGGAAGGGACCTGAGGATCTACTGGTTTCCTTCTTCAATTGGTTGAACACATGCGATGACAACCTCAAGTTCACCTATGGCAAAGATCACAACACCCTGGTGTTTCTAGATCTCACAATCAAGAAGGAAAACGGAATGTTCAGAACACTGACACATTACAAACCAACGGCAAAAAACAACTTGCTGCGATTCGAAAGCTTTCACCCCAGACCGTCGCGGGAGAATCTACCCTACGGACAATTTTTACGAATACGTAGAAACTGTAGTGAATTGACCGACTACAAGAAACAGGCTAGTGACCTCACCAATAAACTAAAGGATCGAGGTTATCCTGAGAGGATCCTACAAAAAAAGTCAGAAACGCGCTCGCAATCAGCCGAGGGAAGCTCTTTTGGAGAACTCTGAAAAAACAATTGAGGAGATTCCTCTAACCTGTGTCACCACGTACAACACGATCTCTAATGATGTTACCAGAGTAATTAATAAACATTGGTCCATTCTGAACTCTGGCAAGATGAAATGGGAAAAGCCTCTTTTCTCCTACAAAAAAGCGAGGAGTATCAAAGACGCAGTAGTGAACACCAGACCGATCCAACGAGCAACAGAAGCAGAATCAGTGCTGAATGCCTGGGGCTTACCAAGAGTGACGGGCCACTACAAATGTGGCAATTGTAGTGTGTGCCCTTTTACTACCAACACCAAGACACTACAACTTGAACCAGGAAAAACCTGGATTATCCGAGGACATACGAATTGCAACAGCGAAAATGTAGTGTATAGGATAACCTGCCCCTGCAACCTACATTACGTAGGTATGACCAACCGAAAAGTTAAACTAAGAATCGGCGAGCACAGAAGCACCATCAGGTGTAAGAAGTCGATGACAAGGCTCACAGAACACTATCTGACAGCCGGGCACACGCCCGAAGATATACAATGGACAATCATTGAGCAGATCAGTGCAGGGAATAATCAAAACCAACGCCTATTCGAGAAGGAACAGAGATGGGTGTACAGGCTGGCCACCCATAGGACTGGCCTGAATGACAACATTCCATGGAATTCAATCATGGGATGAGTCTGACCATTTTTTTGCATTAAGACCACCGGTGCATTTATACTTAATACTTAATACTCAGGCTATATATATATATATGGTGCCATTGACTAACTAATATATAAGCAGCAGGCCATTAATTAATTACCAACACTGTCAAACCACCACTTATATATACATATGGTACCATTGACTCACATATAAGCAGCAGACCATTAAGTAATTACCAACACTGTCAAACTACCACTAACCTGGTTGTGACTTCTACCAGATAACTACCTCCACTGTATTCAACACTCCGTGGCAATGGAGACTGTCAATACTGTTGGATGCTAAGAAATAAATAACTCTTTTTCAGGCATACACATATTGGTTTTCTAGCAATCAGATAACCCTATGCCAGTAGGTCCTGTATTTCCTTCCCAACTGCCTTCTGTCTCCTTCTCCCCCTTCGGTCACTATTGTTGTGTTTTTTTGAAATATTCTTCCAACATACACATTGTGTTCAGCTGTTTGTGCAGCCAACCGGGACACATTTTCCTGTGCCTACCGCGTTTGCCACAATGAGCGATCAGTGTAACTTCCAACCGAGACTCCGGAACTTGCTACGGTGTTTCTGTGGCAACCTCTGCCAAGCCTCGTTCACGTAACACGGAACGGGGATTGGCTCCCTGTCCCACGTGACGATGGCCACGCCCCTCCCGCCCAATTCCAGGAAGTAGAGAGAATTAGATATACTTCAATGCAGCCACGGGCAGCCAGGGACTTCCACGGGGTGTACCGAACAGGAACCAAGTAGGTTTCCGGACCGATGAGCAGTAGCCACTAGTAAGTCGCTTTTTTATGTTACTACGGGACTCGGCCGAAACTCGTAATAACGATGCAACACAGCTCATACCGGTATGTACCCGCTTCTGTGTTTATCTCTATCCAGGTGACGTGAGCATGACTCTTGGAACCCGGACACCCATGTAGCGGCTTACACCGCTGTCTCAGTAAGCCGAATGTTTACCATATGTCTGGGCCTTACAGGGCTACAATTTTCGAACAATCATCCGATTCATTGGATACATAGTTGTAGCGCCCTGGGTGTATGTCAGACATACATTATATCCCACGAGCCTGTACTATCGCGGCACTTCCCTGATCGCACCTTTTTAATTTCGCCCGCACTTTCCTCTCTTTTTTAGCCAACCCCCCAAGGCGGCATGCCAGGCCCTTTCTCTGAGTTGCCCTGGGGTAAAAACCACCGATGCACTGCTAAGTATACCACTGCACCTCCACCCGGCATTGATGTATGTTCTGGTGGCATACTAGCAATAAGCATGGGCCAACAACCAGGCAGTTATTTCTGCTACTCACTTCTATGAGCACAATATATGGTAAGTGTACAAACAATTGTCTGTCTACTTGTGTACGTGATCCCAACCCCAATTTTTCCCTTTACAGGTTTTTCTTCCGGAGTGGGGAGAAGACTTTTACATTTTGTTTAGGTCCATAATTTTGTGGGCCCACTTTTCTCACGTGATCGAGGACAGGGCGCACCTTAGCGTGTGCGTACCACCCAGATCACTTCCTTCGGTCCTGACGAAAACCCACAATCGCAAGATGGTTGAAACATGTAGACCTAATTTTAAAATCACATAGCACACGTCGCTATTTTTAATAAACACTACACGTCTCAGACATCAAAGTCTACCTAATTAGACACAGGTGTCACACTTTAATTTTATGAGGGTTCAATCACTCAAGAATAAAGTCTTGCAGTGAGTAGTATTGTGCCCTTTTCAATCCACTTATCACCTTTTAGAATCATTGCACATATAAAAGAAAGAGAATACCCGCTCCACTGTAATCAGGTGTCGCAGCACACCCTGTCGGCACTCGGCCTTCGGGGTGGGACCCCGATGATGAAGCATGTCACCAACCAGGTTGGTGAGTGAGGGGTCTTCAAAAAGGACATGCTTTGCCCTGTTATAAGGTTGGGCACACTGTGCTCCATTGAGCCTTAAGCTCCAGGTACAGAGTTTTTCTCTGTCACTCTTCCAGGGGGTACTCCTCCATTTGTTGTTTACTGTTACAAACATTCCCATGCTCGCTAAAGTTCTGGAAAAATGTGTCCAACAACAACCGAGTCATCACATTTCGGATTTCAATCTACTAAATGATTTCCAATCAGGGTTCAGACCGAACCATAGTACAGAAACTGCAATACTGCAAATAGTAGATGACGCTCTACTGGCTCTTGACCACAACGACACATGTCTCCTAATATTGTTGGACTTGTCGGCTGCGTTTGACACAGTAAACCAATGCAAAATTCTGGATAGGCTGAAAAACAGAATGGGGTTAGATGGTATAGTACTAAAGTGGTTCAGCTCCTTCCTAGAGAATAGATCACAAAAATTCATTGTCAACCAAACCCTGTCAGGCTCTACCGGAAATACAATTGGAGTTCCATAAGGTTCAAGGTTATCCCCGGCGCTATTCAATCTTTATGTATGACCACTTACAGTTATACTACAAAAAGCAAACATCTCATTTCATATGTATGGGGATGACACACAGCTGTATATCAAGGTGACATCGACAGAAGATATAAAAACCATTCATCAAGCCCTCACGAGAACCCTCCAATGGCTAACCCTGAATCACCTGAAGCTAAATCAGCAGAAAACTGAATTCCTACTGATTACACCTCAGAAAAGTAAACTCAAGATAGCGGATTGGTCCAACATTATCACTGCTTTAAAATGTACCCCGAAGAATATCGACTCTACTAAATCTGTGGGAATTCATTTTCATCTAAGCTACCTGCAGAAACTAAAACCATTTATAAATAAAACAGATCTTAAAACAGCAGTCCAGGCACTGGTCATCTCCAGGATAGAATATGGGTGAACTACTCTGGCAGGGCTTCCCAAAGTCACAACAGCCCCTTTGAAAGCATGTCTTAATGCAGCCACAAGACTGATAATGGGATCCAAAAAATTCGACCACATCTCCCCTCACCTGAAAGTCCTCAACTGGCTACCATTCGAAGCAAGAATTCACTTCAAAATAGCATGCATCACCCATAATGCATTGCACCATAAAACGCCAGTTTACCTTGCACAGAAAATCACGCTGTCGGGAGGAAACAGAAGCACCAGGAGCAGAGACAATCTACTTCTGAAGCCAGCTCGTTTTTGTAAGAAAAGAACTTATGACTGAGCGTTCTCTGGTGCAGCACCACGAATTTGTAATGCACTTCCCCCAAGCATTAGAAGAATTCCATCCATCGCTTCATTACAAAAAGAAGCAAAATTATTCTATATGAGAATTTTTTTTACAATAAGACCTTGCAGTAGTACATATGGATCAAATCTTTCCATGTTTGCCTCCAGTCATCCACCAGCCTCTCGCATGTGGTGGTGTGACTTAATGCGATTGTTACTATCTTAATTGATGATTTAAATATTTGTTTATACACTTCCCTGAAGTGTACTGTTGTATAGAGTTTGTAAATTGCAGTCTCTGCTTCCAAATTGTGCTAATGTTAATACACGGATGTAAAGCGCCCTGATACCCCTCGCAGGGTCATGTTTGCGCTATAGAAAACACTAAATAAATAAATACATTAAAAAAAAATAAGTTGCTGTTTGAGTGGGTGTTTAGTTAAGTTGGTGTGTGAGTGCCGGTATTGGAGAGTGTGTGTGAATGGCTGTAAGGGTGAGTGAGCGGTTGTGTGAGAACTAGTATGGATGTGTGAATGGGTATGCAAGTGGGTGTGTAGGTTCGAGAGTGAGTGTATATGTGAGTGAGTGGCAATGTCGAGAGGCTGTATGGGTTAGTGAGTGGGTGTGTGAGTAACTGTATAGGAAAATAAGTGGGTGTGTCATAGCTGTATCGTGAGTGTGTGGCTATGTGAGTGGCTGTACTGGTGAGTGACTGGTTGTATGAGTGGCTGTATGGGTGAGTGAATGCTTATGTGAATGACTGAGTGAGTGGGTGTATGACTGCCTCTATGGAGGAATGAGTGGGTTAATGAGTACTAGTATGGGTCTGTGAATGGATATGTGAGTGGTTGTGTGGGTGCGTCAGTAGGCATACAAGAGGTTCTATGAGGGTGTGAGTGGTTCTGTCGATGTTGTCATCAGTAATGTCAATGACCATGTCATGAGTGATGTAATATGGGAGGTCATAAGCAGTGCATTGCGGGGACGTAAGTATAGTAAGCTTGGATAACTATAACTGCTGAATTTCACAGTATACCGCCCCTGTAACTTTTTTTTTGAGAATTTCCAAGTTTTTTAAAATTCTATTTCCTAACTATAACGTCCCTGTAACTTTTGTTTTTTTAAGTGAATTTTGAAAGATTTTTAACTAGTAGTCGCACTAGCAGAGTGGTGGAGAAAGGGGGCGGTATCTCCAGCCAGCTCTCAGGAATCCCACTGTAAGTGACTTATTAGAAGTAATTGTAGGGCTTCTTGGCTCCCAAGGCCCCTCGGCAGCCAAGGGGGCTTAATCCCCCAAGCAGTAGTGCGCCAGGAGGCTTGTTTGTAGAGTGGTGGAGAAAGGGGGCATGCCTCCAAAGTCCTTAAAGCAGTCGTGCTCTGTGGGACTTACTAGAGGTAGCAGGACGGCTTGTTGGCCCCCAAGGACCCTCTGGATCCAAAGAGATGTCATCCCCAACCTGCAGCACAGCAGGAGGCATGTGTGCAGAGTGGTGGAGAAAGGGGGTGTCGCAACGGAATGACGGCCAAAACCCCTGAAGGCAGAGAGAGGAGTCGTACATCGAGACCTGGAGGGAGAACAGCGAAAGCCAGAAGCTGACCCTGGGAACCTGACACGGAGTCCGGAAGAGAGGAGAACGCCAGCAGTGCCGGGAACTGTTGTTTCCGATGGTTTGCATCCTCGCAATTGCCGATCAGCGACCCTCAAAGTTCGGATCCTGACAGTACACCCCCTCTTACAAGGGGCGCAGACCGGCAGCAGGCTTGCACGGAAACCGACGGTGGAAGCTCGCCACCAAGCCAGGTGCATGCACCGCACTGGCCGGCTCCCAAGAATTCTCCTCGGGGCCATAGCCCTTCCAGGATAGGAGATACTGCAAACGCCCCCGAACCCACTTGGAGTCCAGTATCCTCCAAACCTCGTATTCCCTGTCATGCTGGACCCAGATGGGCAGAGGTGCCCGCCGCACGGGACATCGTGAGGGTTTCAAGAGGGACACATGGAAAACAGGATGGATACGAAAATGAGTAGGCAAACGCAGCCTCACGGCCACTGGATTAACGTGTTTCACAACACTATAAGGCCCAATGAACCTAGGGTTGAACACGCTGTGCCTCTTGAATCGAATATGTTTCGTGGACAACCACACCAGGTCCCCCTTCTTGTACACTGGACATGGCCTGCGGTGTTTATCCGCCTGAGTCTTATACCTGGCCTTAGCCCGGATAAGGTTTCTACGTGTAGCGAGAAGCACTCTGCGGACACGCAACAACCTTTCCTTTACCTCAGGCAGTTTGTGGTTGGTGTTCGGGAGCAACAGGGGTGTAAACCTGGGATGATGTCCATAGGAACAAAAGAAAGGGGAGTGAAGCGTGGAGGAATGCTGAGAGCTATTATAGGCTTTTTCCGCCACCCACACCCACTTCACCCAAGAATCAGTGTTTTCCTCAACATAACAACGCAAGAACTGTTTGAGGGACTGATTCAACCTTTCTGTCTGCCCGTCTGTCTGGGGATGAAAACTGGTGAATAACGAGGAGCGACCCAATTTAGTGCAATCCTTTTAGTACTTTATTTCTGTGCTCTTAAACAGCCAGCAATCCACCATGACGCGTTTCGCCTCTACCCCGAGGCTTGATCACATGCCGTAGACACAAAAGAAGGTATTTATAGAATGTAAACAGTGTGCAAAACTCAATACTAAATTGCCTACTGATAGACAGTGAGGAAATGCTATGTGCATGATCACGCTTTTTAAATAAATAAATAAAGGACATGTTGTCCATTGAGGTAAAATCCATTTGTTTCAAATATAAATATAAATGCATGAATAGAAAAATATTACAATTTAAATCAATACATACATTAGATTAATCTCAATTTGTATAAAAAATATTAATTCATATATCTACAATACATATACACATTTGATACCCATATAAATATGCTAAAAAAAACAATTTTATATTTGGATATAAAACCTCTTCAAAACACCTTGATATTTATGCTATGTACATCAATCAATCTTGTAAATATCCTTAGCGTAAACATATATTTGCAACTTTTCCTCACAGATTTTAAATTTCTTATCTTATAGATATATGAATCTATGGTCTGTCTTAGGTATCGTAATCACTTATATAAAAATACCTTCCCCAAGTGCTGTATATGGTTCAACTGTTTCTAAAGTGAATAAGTGCAAGTGCTTTAAAAAATCATATCTCATATACAGTGTTAGGGCGCCGTTGAGTCTGTATGCTTAGATCAAACCAGAAATCAACCACCCCAAATTAATGGGAAATGGTCAAGATTAAAGTTCTTTCTTCATATATATTCTAGTTTGATCCCATCATGCTCTTATTGTTACTGGTTGAAAAAATATTTTGTAATAAATTTATCTTTTTGCAGTTAAAGGGATGATGTCTATATGTCGCTATAGGCAAGTATGCAGGTCTTCAGTTGCATTGAGACCCCCCGGGCTTTTACTATTCATCTCTAGTATATAGCGTGTTTCCAGTAATCTCAATTTAGATTCCCTGTCACCGCCTCGTTTAAGAGGTGGTATGGTATCTATCAAGAAATACTGGAGGTATTTCGGGTCACTATCATATAATGCCTCGAAATGTCGGGCAACTGGGTATGCCTGGTCTTTACCTGAGATTGCCCTTATGTGCTGCAGTATCCTCTTGTGGGCGGGCAAACGGGTGCGGCCCACATAGTACAGCCCACACGGACACTGCAGCACATATACCGTATACTCCATTTTACACGTGAGTCTCTTATTGATTGCAACTGGTTTGTCTTTAAAAAGACTTACATAGTGGGTTTTATTTATGCCAAAACGGCAGGCTTTACAAGACATACATTTTTTAAAACCCTTGCTTAAGGCCATCCATGTCCCTGAGATCATAGTGTCGATACTGTTACTGACCAAAGCATTGGCCATCGATGGAGATCTTCGAAAGGTTAATTCCGGTTTATTGGCAACCAAGCTGCCAATTACTGGATCTCCTTTCACCAGATTCCAGTTCTTAGTAAATATACTTCTAATCTTGGAATGTTGTCTATTGTATGTTACAATGGCTCTTGCTTGTATTAGGCTATCGTCAGTCTCTGAGACTGCCTGTTTGGATTTGGGGATCAAGGCCTGCTGTCTTGTAATCGATTTAGTACGATTAATGGCTTTGTCTATTATTTCTTCTGTATATCCCCTTTCCATAAAGCGTCTCTTGCTTTCCTCCTGAGCTTTGACACAGTCTGAGTCTGTACTGCAGATCCGTCTCAATCTCAACATCTCCCCATAGGGGATGCTGCGAATGAGATGGCATGGATGTTGACTTGTTGCATGTAGCAACGTATTTCCTGCAGTTGCCTTCCTATGTAATCTAGTTGCAAGGCCATTGTCCTTGATGAATACCTCCACGTCCAAAAAACTCACAGATTCCTTTTGTATATCTGATGTAAACTGGAGATTAAAAACATTTACATTCAATTCCTCCACAAATCTTTCAGCACTGATCTTGGACCCCTTCCACACCATAAATAAGTTGTCTATGTACCTCAGATACAAAATTACATTTTCAGACATAATTTCCTTGTGTTGGCCCATGAGGACCCGCTCCTCCCACAGCCCCATGTCCAAGCACGCGAAGCTGGGTGAGAAGCAGGCCCCCATGGCCACACCCCGCATTTGTAGATATATCTGGTTGTTAAAAACAAAAAAAGTCTGTTCCAAGCATAATTTCAACATTCCGACAATCATTTTATTATGGCTGACGTATTTCAGGGGACGTTTTTCCAAGTAGTGCTCAACAGCTTTAATGCCTTCCCCATGCCTAATGGACATGTAAAGTGAGGTGACATCAAGAGTCATTAGTATATAGTCTGCATTCCATACCACTTTCTCCAATTTGCAAATGAAATCAGTGGTGTCCCTGACATAGGAATCAAGTTGTTTAACCCAGTCCTTCAAAAAGAAATCTATATATTTTGAAATATTCTCAGTTGAACTTTCGATGGCTGATATTATTGGCCTACCAGGTGGTGTTTTGGCGTCTTTATGTACCTTTGGAATTAGATAAAAACTCGGGATAACTTGATAATCTTTCTTCAGGAACCGAAACTCATCATTGGAAATCAGTCCTCCACTTCTCCAGGCCATTAATTTTGAGTTCTGTTCTGCCCACGCAGCTTTGATGGCCACAATATTACTTTTTCTGTAGCGGGTAGGATTCCCCAACTGCAATTCTGCTTCCTTGATATATTGAATTCGATCCCATAGCACAATGTTGCCGCCTTTGTCGGCTTGTTTTACAATTACATTCCGAACTGATCCCAATTTTTTAATCAAATTGCGATGACTGTCAGGCTCCACCGTGGTTCCTCTTCGGGATTGTGCTGATATGCCTATGGCTTCCCCCACACGATGTCCCCAAGAGTCTGGAGTATGCACACAGACTACTAGGATAGTCAGGAGAGGGAAGGAAAGGAAAGGGACAGCAGGGAAGGAGACCTGAAACGACAAGAGCGTACACTAAGCATATATATATATCTTCAACAAGCACTTTGAAAAACAACAGCACAAAACACCCTAATGCTGACCCCTGTATATATCCTGACCCTACCTGTAAAGAAAAAGATTGTAGGCGTAAATCAGGGATGAGGAACGAGGCGAGAACAGAGATACATCTACTGCAATAGAGAAAACATCAGACAGGTTTGTGTGATTACCTATTGGGTTTTTTAAGCAAGACTAATCTTATTAATGTAACTATAACATACCTATAGGTACATAATATCACGTCTCATAAGTAGATGAATCCCTCTGATTTTCCCCCCTCAGTTTGGCTCCCCTGTATTAGAACATAAAGTAAACAGCAATGTGAAGCAACGAAAGGAAAGTTATCAGTCCTAGGTTAATAACGTCTTAACCTTGTTAGCTGATGAATACAACCTTGGAAGTTTGGTGTATATACAGTGCCCCAAATAACACCTCCAAGATAGGAAACCAGATAGATGTCACTGATATGGTTGGAGCCCCAACCAATCCTTAATCTGTTCTCAGGAACACCACATAAAAGTCACAACCCGTGTTAGGCTCAGCGTTCCTGAGCACACAGAGAACGAACAGATGTTTGGCTGAACTCCAGAGAAACACAGCAGTATGTAGTCTCTGCCGCGAACAACCCAAATAACTTTCTTTGACGAGAAGCTCGGCTCGCCTCCACAATAAGGCCTGAACCAACCTTCTGGTACTGAATCCACCGATGAATGATCCCTTCAAACAGAGGTAGGCTTACCAGTACAGCAGCAGCGATACCAACCTCAGCCTCGGAATTCGCTAGAATTATCGGCCCCGCCTTCATCATAGAACGGTGTTTTACTTCCGAGGTGACGTGCCATGCGTCAGGCACGCAACGTCCTCCCCGATCATGCCGGGAACTGTAGTTTCCGATGGTTTGCATCCTCGCAATTGCCGATCAGCGACCCTCAAAGTTCGGATCCTGACAGTACACCCCCTCTTACAAGGGGCGCAGACCGGCAGCAGGCTTGCACGGAAACCGACGGTGGAAGCTCGCCACCAAGCCAGGTGCATGCACCGCACTGGCCGGCTCCCAAGAATTCTCCTCGGGCCATAGCCCTTCCAGGATAGGAGATACTGCAAACGCCCCCGAACCCACTTGGAGTCCAGTATCCTCCGAACCTCGTATTCCCTGTCATGCTGGACCCAGATGGGCAGAGGTGCCCGCCGCACGGGACATTGTGAGGGTTTCAAGAAGTACACATGGAAAACAGGATGGATACGAAAATGAGTAGGCAAACGCAGCCTCACGGCCACTGGATTAACGTGTTTCACAACACGGTAAGGCCCAATGAACCTAGGGTTGAACACGCTGTGCCTCTTGAATCGAATATGTTTCGTGGACAACCACACCAGGTCCCCCTTCTTGTACACTGGACATGGCCTGCGGTGTTTATCCGCCTGAGTCTTATACCTGGCCTTAGCCCGGATAAGGTTTCTACGTGTAGCGAGAAGCACTCTGCGGACACGCAACAACCTTTCCTTTACCTCGGGCAGTTTGTGGTTGGTGTTCGGGAGCAACAGGGGTGTAAACCTGGGATGATGTCCATAGGAACAAAAGAAAGGGGAGTGAAGCGTGGAGGAATGCTGAGAGCTATGATAGGCTATTTCCGCCACCCACACCCACTTCACCCAAGAATCAGTGTTTTCCTCAACATAACAACGCAAGAACTCAACCTTTCTGTCTGCCCGTCTGTCTGGGGATGAAAACTGGTAGAGAGCGATGACGTGATATGCAGCTCCGCACACCATGTTTTCCAAAACCGAGCTGTAAACTGGGCACCTCTATCAGACACTATAACCCTTGGAAGTCCATGTAGTCGGACTATGTGAACCAAAAGGAGGTGTGCTAACTGACCTGCTGTAGGGACCTGGTGACATGCAATAAAGTGACCCATTTTCGTGAGGTAATCTACAACCACGATGATAGCAGTGTTCCCTTGGTCTGTTGGAAGGCCAACAATAAAGCCTACAGAGACTCTCTCCCAAGGGTTTTCTGGAGTGGGCAAAGGCTGCAGCAGTCCCTGTGGTTGTTGGCGATCTGACTTCATGCGGGCGCACGTGGAACACTCTTTCACCCATTGACACAGGTCCGGACGAATGGTGGGCCACCAGATCTGTCTTAAGGCCTTATCAAGCGTCTTTGCATATCCCATATGGCCTGCACACGGTGATTCGTGGCACCAGGAAAACACTGTTCTCCTCAACGTTGTGGTTGGTACAAGCACTTGTGTTCCTTTCATTGGCACACCTTGTCTCATTTTCCATTCTTTGTGGTGTCTCAGCCAAGTCCTCCATACACATGTTTGTGCACCTCTTTTTATGCTTGACAAAAATCCTCCGTTCTGGTGACACACAGTACTTTAGAGGGCGCGATGATGGCCCGGACAGGTTTGGTGGCATGCATCTCAGGATTTTCTTGTCTAGTTAGTGCGTCCGCCTTCTTGTTCTGGGCCCCCAGTTTATACGTGATGACGAACCGAAATTCCTCCAAAAGACAACATCCACCGTAACTGGCGAGGAGTTAGATGGCGTGCCGCGCGCATAAACTGCAGATTGCGGTGATCTGTATACACCGTCACCTGGTGTCTCGCCCCCAACAGCCACTGTCTCCATTCCAGAAAGGCCTCCCGGATCGCTAGTAGTTCCTTTTCTGCGATCGTATAGTTTGTTTCAGCAGGAGTTAGTTTCCTTGACATATAGGCAATTGGATGTAGGAGGCCAGTGGTTTCCTTTCTTTGGGACAACACAGCGCCTATTGCAACCTCGGATGCGTCGGCTTCCACCGTGAATGGAAGTTCGGGATTGGCGTGCATCGGGACTGGGGCCGCGGAAAAGGCTTTTTTCATCTGATCGAACACGTCTTGAGCGGACGTGTCCCATATGAACGGGACAATCTTCCTGGTAAGCCGGGTCAATTGTGTTACCATAGCAGAGAACCCCTGGATGAAACGCCTGTAAAAGTTGGCAAATCCCAACAGGCTCTGGATGTCCTTGATGTTACATGGGCGAGGCCATCCCATCATGGCTTTGATCTTTCTTTCGGCCATGACCTGTCCCGATGGGGTGAGCATAACACCCAGGAATTCAACTGTGGTAACGTGGAATTCGCACTTCGTAATCTTACAATACAGCTGGTTATCCATCAAGGCTTGCAATATTCGGCTCACATGCTTTGTATGTTCCTATGTGGTATCTGAGTAGATCAATATGCCGTCGATGTATACCACGACATATTTGTCAAGATAGTCCCTCAATACTTCATTTAAGAAGTATTGGAATGCGGCCGGGGCATTACAGAGCCCAAAGGGCATCACAAGGTATTCAAAAAGCCCATACCGCGTTTTAAATGCTGTTTTCCACTCGTCCCCTCGGCGGATGCGAACTAGGTGGTAGGCCCCCCTCAAATCCAGCTTGGTGTAGATCTTGGCGGCTCGTACCTGTTCCAACAAAACCGGAATGAGGGGCAATGGATATTAGTTTCTCACAGTGATGGTGTTGAGGGCCCTATAGTCTATACAACACCTCTTTTCCCCGTTGGGTTTAGGCACAAAAAACAATGGAGATGCTGACGGGGATCTGGAAGGACGTATAAATCCCAGTGCAAGATATTTATCCAGATAGGCACGTAGGATTTCGTTCTCCGGTATCGTAAGAGCATATATCCTTCCATTCGGAACCACTGCCCCCGGAACAAGATCGATTCGGCAGTCATACTCCCGATGGGGTGGAAGCGTTTCAGCCTGGGTATCACTGAATACTGCTTCGTATGCTGAATAACATGACGGTAAAGACACTTCTTTCTCGGCTGCTGTGGCTATGTGGTGCAGGGAGGCCAATGTTCTCGAGGGACTTACAGACTGTAAAAGGCAATGTTCCGTACAATAAGTAGAAGTGAATAGTACTGTTCCAGAAGACCATTGTATAGAGGGTTCATGTTTCCTCAAACAGGGGAGTCCCAGGATGATTCCGTAATGTGGAGCATGTATGAGGTTAAATGACAAACATTCGGAATGGTAGGTGTTACAGACGAGTTCGTATTCCGGGGTATGATGTTTAATAGGTCCGGCTTCCAGCTCTTTGCCATCTGCTGCATACACCGTTTCGGGAACCTTCTTAGGTATACGTCCTACACCCAATCGTTCGGCTTCTGCAAAGTCCATAAAGCAACCGGTGGCGCCGGAATCCACCATCACCCTTACTTGTCGTTCCTTTGAGGCAATAACCAGAACCATATCAAGAAACAGATGGCTCTTCTCCTGCTCCCCACTTGCCGTTATGAAAGGGATAACGTGTTTGCTTGAGGGCACCCTCTCGTCCACCTTCAAGCATGGTAGTTTTCCGACCCCATATCTGCAGTTCCTGCGGTGGTTTGTCTGGGTCTGAATCTTCCTGACTTAGGTTTAATCGGACAATCACGCAAATAATGACCCTTTTTCCCGCAGTAGAGACAGAGACCCTGCTTTCGTCGGTGATCTCTTTCGCTCGCAGTCAATGATGCACTTACCGCTCCGATGTCCATAGATTCTGGTGTCGCAGAACTTCTCTCTCCTTGTCCTCCACGATCTGAAGGCACTACCGCTCGATCTTTGGGTTTGTGGTCGCCTTTCCGCTCTCTCATCCTATGATCCAGGCGCAGTGTTAACTCAATGAGTGCCGTACACGTGCGTGGTTGTGGATCGATGTGTGCCAACACGTCTTTTAATTCGTCGTTCAGGCCTTGATAGAACAAGGCAGACTGTTTGGCTTCTGGCCAGTCTGTCTCGGCCATCAGTCGACGAAAGCTGTTAAGATAGGTGACCAGGTCGGTGTTCCCCTGCTTCAAGACCAGCAGCTCCCTATCTGCGGAAAAGGTTTCGGCCCTCCGGACAAATGTCTTTTCAAATTCAGCCCGGAACTCATCCCAATCATAGAGAAGAGGGTCATCATGTCGAACCACAGGGACTGCCCATTGTGCTGCCTCACCCCCTAAATAGGAAATCAAAAAGGCCACCCGAGCCTGATTAGTGGAAAACATCTTTGGCTTGCACATGAAGTGCAACTTTACCTGGGTCATAAATACCTGTACTTTCTTATTATCCCCATAGAACCTCTCAGGGGGGGCCAAAGGCATTTGTGTGGGCATTTCCACCACTACCGAAGGGGTAGGGGCCACGCTAGTACCGCTTTCGGCATCAAAAGGATTTATTGGGATCCTGTCCACCCTAGCTCGTAATTGGGCTGTTTCGGCTCGCGAAGCAGCCACCTCTCTGTTAGAAGCCGCTAGTTCTGTCTGAACCAGAACCAATGCAGCGAGGACGTCATCTAAAGTAGCCATTGCTGATATAGCACAATCAGGAAGAGGGTAAATTTGTGGGCCGATAATTCTGTCAGGCTCCACCGTGGTTCCTCTTCGGGAGTGTGCTGATATGCCTATGGCTTCCCCCACACGACGTCCCCAAGAGTCTGGAGTATGCACACAGACTACTAGGATAGTCAGGAGAGGGAAGGAAAGGAAAGGGACAGCAGGGAAGGAGACCTGAAACGACAAGAGCGTACACTAAGCATATATATATCTTCAACAAGCACTTTGAATAACAACAGCACAAAACACCCTAATGCTGACCCCTGTATATATCCTGACCCTACCTGTAAAGAAAAAGATTGTAGGCGTAAATCAGGGATGAGGAACGAGGCGAGAACAGAGATACATCTACTGTCACTGATATGGTTGGAGCCCCAACCAATCCTTAATCCGTTCTCAGGAACACCACATAAAAGTCACAACCCGTGTTAGGCTCAGCGCTCCTGAGCACACAGAGAACGAACAGATGCTTGGCTGAACTCCGGAGAAACACAGCAGTATGTAGTCTCTGCCGCGAACAACCCAAATAACTTTCTTTGACGAGAAGCTCGGCTCGCCTCCACAATAAGACCTGAACCAACCTTCTGGTACTGAATCCACCGATGAATGATCCCTTCAAACAGAGGTAGGCTTACCGGTACAGCAGCAGTGATACCAACCTCAGCCTCGGACTTCGCTAGAATTATCGGCCCCGCCTTCACCATAGAACAGTGTTTTACTTCCGAGGTGACGTGCCATGCGTCAGGCACGCAACGTCCTCCCCGATCATGCCGAGAAGTGTAGTTTCCGATGGTTTGCATCCTCGCAATTGCTGATCAGCGACCTTCAAATTTCGGATCCTGACAATGACCTTGATTTTGTCTGTTGATAGCGGAATGTTTTTTATTTGTTGCTACATATAATTTCTTCAAATCCTGAGTTATTAGGTCCTGATAGACGTCAAGATTGTCGTGTGTCATAATTGGTAAAAAGGTAGATTTACGTTTAAAAGGCGTACTTCCACTTCCTGTACTGACCCCTTTAGTTGGCATATTTACATTGGTAGTATTCATACTTTCTTGTTGGAGCGCCCATATTACTTCAAAGGCCGGACCCTCTGCAGCTGTTAGCAAGGAGGGACTTTTTGCCGTTTCAATCCTTTCTTTTTTATTATATGGTTGCAGGCGGTTTTATTTGCTTAATTTTAACTTTCTAACTAACCTGAATGCATCCATCCGAGTGTTCGCATAGTTAAAATCACATGGTGGGAAAAAAGATAGTCCAAGCCCCAAGATTGCTTCTTCTTTTGATGTTAGATATACTTCTGTCAAATTGATTATTGAGTTGGAGCTTTGGGCTGTCCTCGATTTTGGAACCTGTTCCATTTGCCCTGATTGCCTTTCTTTTCTCCAACTACCTTTTCTTTTACGGCATTTGCGTCGTTGGAGCCATTTGTAATTTGCCCTTTGCTGTTTTGTTTGGGGTCTATCCGCGGTCTAAGAGTGTCCCGTCGATTCTCGCATAAACAGCTGACCTCCTGTGCGAGAGAAAGCTTTGTAAACCCCACTTCTTGCATTTTTCTGGGGTCCCCTTCCACCTCGCTCTCTGCAGCAGAACTTAGGTCAGTAGATGACATCGACACCCTTATCGCCTCTGATGGTTTCCGTTTGGACTTTCCCACCCACCATTTTATATTATCGTACCTGCGGGCGAACGTGAATATTTGTCCATTTAAATAATTAAGCGATCCCGCTCAAATTTGAAAGACTTTCTTTTCTTTATGACATCTTCCTCTTTAGCCAATCTGATCATCATGTCCTCTCTCATTTTTTTTTGTATTTTCATTATTTTCAGCTTCATTTAATTCCATTTCCACATTTTCAATTTCCCGTTGTAGCTTTATTCTGTCACTCTCGGCATACTTGACTAAAATGCCCATCAATTTTGCCGAGGATTCTAGATTTGCTTCCGCCTATTCTGCTAACATCTCTGGATCTGGGCTCTCATAGCTGGGTGCTAATGTGATGCTGAGACCCCTTGGAACACGCCCTACTTGTAAGTAGCGAGATAGGGATTTATTTTCCCACCACTTGGCTTGTTCTTTTTTCATCAGCCTCTCAAGTTTCCGGAAAGTGTCTCTTATTGTGGGATTATTGCTGCATTTTTCAACCAGTATAGTGCCTCTATCTTCCCCAGCCGGGGAGTCCACAAAAACAGACTCGGCAGCCTCCTCCCTGTGTCTCAACATATCCGCGGACATTTTGTTGCTTACAATGGCGTTTCAATGATAGCACTAGCACTGAGGACCGAGGATCAAGCAAATAATAGAATACAATTGCTGTCCCCGGGCACATCCTTCACTGCGCTTTACGTTGGCTGTCCTACCTTGGGCTAGGCTGCCTGCATCTCCGATCAATTTCAGTCGACGCCGGCTCCTTTCATCCGGTAGTAACGTGTGCCCTACTCGCAGGGTCTCTTGCGGCTTCCTCGATCCGAAGTCTCTATTTCCGATTCCGGTTCACGGAATCCCAGCTTCCTGCCGCATACGCCCAAAGTCGAAGAGGGGTCTCGCTCGTACCACAAAGCTCCTTGGTACTATTAACTCGCGAACGTCGCCATTCACAGAGTCCTGTTCACTGGAAAGAATAACGAGGAGCAGACCCAATTTAGTGCAATCCTTTTAGTACTTTATTTCTGTGCTCTTAAACAGCCAGCAATCCGCCATGACGCGTTTCGCCTCTACCCCGAGGCTTGATCACATGACATGCCATAGACACAAAAGAAGGTATTTATAGAATGTAAACAGTGTGCGAAACTCAATACTTAATTGCCTACTGATAAACTGTGAGGAAATACTATGTGCAAAATCACGCTTTTTAAATAAATAAATAAAGGACATGGTGTCCATTGAGGTAAAATCCATTTGATTCAAATATAAATATAAATGCATGAATAGAAAAATATTACAATTTAAATCAATATATACATTAGATTGATCTCAATTTGTATAAAAAATATAAATTCATATATCTACAATACATATACACATTTGATATATATAAAATACAACATTAACAATTAAGGTGAGTGTGGGGTAAAGCACTCAGTAAGACGTAAGACTGAAGCTCAGTAAGTTTCTCACGCACAATTGCTGTTACAGATACTGACTGCAAATACCCACATATAGGATATGAATGCAAAGGCAGGGTCTGTGGAGCTTATACCTATGGTGATGTTATAAATGCAACTCAAAGACAATACTCACAGTGAACAAGAAGCACCAACTAGGTAGTCAGCGGTGCCCACGGATCCTGGCGATCAAACAGGAACACGCAAGGCAGTAACAGCAAGGGGGTAGAACTTAACACAAGCACAATAGACAAGGAGCAAGCAAGGAAGAGTGCTTAACAGGAAAGGAAGGAAATCACAGGGCACACTTGGCAGAAAACAGGTAACAAACATACAAGGCAACAGAAACAAGACAGCAGAATAAAAAGACAGAAAACTAGAACTTGAACCAAGGAAATGGGAAGAAAGGCAGGGACTGGAAAGGGATATACAGAAGGGGAGGCTACAATACAGATGGGAAGGCTACAAGTGTATACTAGAATAGTGCAGGTTAAGGAATCATGAAAACAAAGTAGCTTAGAAGGCAATGCTGGGGCAGGAGCAAGAATTGAGCTAAAGCTCAGGAGTCTAGGTAGCACTGCAGGCAGTGCTAGTACAGGAATAGGGAATTATTAAAGCTTTAGGAGTCAAGGTAGCACTGCAGGCAGTGCTAGTTCAGGTTCAGGGAATTAGCTACAGCTCAGGAAACAAGGAGTCAAGAGTGCACTGCAAGCAATGCAAATCAGGAACAAGAAATAGCTGAAGCTCAGGAACGGGAACAAAGAGTAACAATAGCTCAGGAATTCAGGAAACAAGAGCACTGCAGGCAGTGCTAATTTGGGTACAAGGAATAGCTATAGCTCAGGAACTCAGGAAACAAGGTAGCACTGCAAGCAGTGCTAATTCAGGAGAAGGAAAACTGCTGCAGTTCAGGAGCAAGGAATACTAAGGCTCAGGGGTCACGGTAGCACTGCAGCCAGTGCTAATTCAGGAACAAGGAAAACAGCAGTAGGTTAGGAACAAGGCATAACTAAAGCTCAGGAAACATTGGAAACAAGAATAGCAAAAGCTCAGGGAGCACTGGAAACAAGGATCGGTCTCACCGGTAAACAGCTACAATGACCAACACTGGGCTGAAGGGAGCTGGGGCTTAAAAGAGCTCTCAGTAATCATATGCATCAGGTATGAGCAGGCTAGAAACAGCCAGCCACAGGTGAGTTGAATTCCTCCACCCATCCTTGGCCTGCAGGGGTGGAGATAAAGCAGTGAGCAGGGAATTCTGTGTAATGGTGTTTCAGGCATGAGTAGGCTGGCTTCAAGTATAAGCAGGCTGGCTTTCACAAAACCCGGCATGGTTTGAGAATGGATGTCAAGTCACAAAAAGTGTCCAAATGGCTGGAAGTCAGGATATGCATGCAAGGGAGGGTCTGGAAGCTTATTAGAATACTGGAAAGTCCCACTATGTGGCCCCCTGGGTACAAGAGTACAGGGAGCGAATCATGACACCCCGAGCGAGTGGTCATCACCAATCGTCATGGTCCCTAAACCAGAGGGCTCAACCAGGTTCTGTATGGACTTTAGAGCCCTTAACTCTGTATCCAAATTTGACTCCTACCCCATCCCGAGGATAGACTAGTTGATTGAGAAACTAGGAGAGGCCAGATACATAACCACTCTAGACCTCAGAAAGAGCTACTGGCAGGTGGCCCTAAAAGAATCAGACAGAGAAAAAACACCTTCATTACACCCCACGGAATTTATGAGTTTAATGTTCTCCCCATCGGTTTGCACGGAGCGCCAGGCACTTTCCAACGCCTGATGAATACGATACTTTGAGACCACTTATCCTTTTCGTCAGCTTATCTTGACAATATTGTGGTGTTCAGCCCCACATGGGGAGACCATTTTGATCACCCTCACTGGATATTGCTTGCTCTCCAAACGCTGCCCTCTATATTACCTCAAAGAAATCTTGGGTGGGCTTTTAAAAAGTGCGGTACTTGGGGGCGTGGCTTGCCGGGCGATGATGGCGGTCGCAGCGTTGTAGAGCTCCCGCCTGCCCTGACATAATCCTACCATTTATCCTGACCCCCGAGCCCGCTACCTGCCCTACCTGAGTGGCGATTGTCCCTGGCAGCATCTGGACCTGTCCGGTGAGGCGCGCTGTCCCCCCGGCTGCTCTGGTGAGCCGACATCGGATGTGGAGTGGTGCGGCCTGGGGCCGGCAGGCGGAGCCGGGACCTCAATTTTCGAGGCATCGGCTGGCGGCCGCTGGTCGGACCGGTGGGAAGCCTTCCTGATTGGTGCCTGCGACACCGGAGGTGAAAGGAGCTGCGGCGGTGACCAGTGGAGCGGACTCCCACGCCGGGGTGGCCCCTGGAGGCTCCGGTACCACTGCGGCCTATGCTGACCCCGAGAAGCCGGGGCCTCGATTTTGGAGACGCTGAGCTGACCCGCGCCTGGGAGGTGGTGAGTCGGCGCTGGGTGCCCCTGGGGTTGGTGGACCGAGCTCTTGCCACAGGACGCCATTCGCCGTGAGGAGGGGGTGCCACGAGAGACCCCCCGTGACTGCGGCCCATCTGCATTGTGGGTTGGCCCCCCTTTTGGTGGCGTGGGTCCGGAGGTACAATTCCCTTGCCTGGGACTGAGGCTGCCTGGTTCCCGGGGACGTGACGGAGGGCTCCCCGGACTGCCTTTGCTGTGACGACTTGGGGACCTGGCCCCCGGGGACGCCGGAGTGGTGCTGTGCTCTGCTGGGCCTCTGGACGCCGGGACCTTGAGGTTGGCGGTCCCCGCCTGGCGCGACCGTCTTTGGCTCTCTGTCGGGGGAGCCGACGCTGTGGTCAGTGGCGCGTGGGGTCTAGGGCCCCTCTGCGACTGGACTTTTACGGATCCTGCGGCTGTGCTGGCTGGGCAGTGGATCGGTGGCAGGCAGTGTCCAGTGCAACCTATCCCCGCCAACCTGGGGATCGCGCCTGCTGCCCAGGAGTGGACTGTGGCCTGATCCGACTGCGACACGCGGAGAACTGTGAGTGCCCCCCGATTTGGTGTGTCCACCTGCGGTGTGCAGCTAAGCCCCCGAGTGCATTCTACGTCTACTTTACTGCGGGTGCGGAGGGGTTCGCCCGACTTCCCCTGATCATGACAAGAGGTGGGGGCGGCGCTGGACCCAACAAGCAAGGTCCAATCGACAAGTTTACCGGACCCAGCGGGGGGTCAGGAGCCTCGGGTGGCGGCCAGAACGCGGGACCTGACAACGCGGCCCTGATGGCGGCCATCACGCAATCCAGGGACTCACTGGACGCCAAGATCGGGGCCGTTGGGGCTGATGTCATGCTTCTGCGCCAGGACCTTCGAAACGCGGTTGCTCGCATCACAGAGGCTGAAACCAGGATCACGGGAGTGGAAGATGATGTTGGTGCCCTAAAGAAGAAAGTGGCGGAGATGGACAAGATTCAGAGGGGTCTGGCACTCCGAGTTGAGGATGCAGAAGGGCGAGCGCGCAGGAATAATCTACGCTTCATTGGCTTTCCGGAGGATTGCGAGAAGGGGCCCATAGATGCGTTTTTGACGCGTTGGCTAGAAGGTTGGCTCCCCCCAGATGTCCTCTCGAGCTGTTTTGTGATCGAACGGGCCCACAGAGCCCTGATGCAGAAACCGCCTGTGGGAGAACGACCGCGCCCAATCATCGCAAAAATCCTCAACTTTCACGATAGGGATACCATACTTCGAGAAGCAAGGGCCATGGACGCGTTGCTGTTCGATAATCATAAGATCATGATTTTCCCGGACTATACCAGACAAGTGCAGCAGCAGCGTCGCTCCTTCCAAGATGCGAAAGCCAAGCTCCGGGGTTTGAAGATTCCTTATTCACTGCTCTACCCGGCCCGTCTACGCGTCGTTTTCCAGTCCAAGACTCACTTTTTCGATACTCCAGAGGCAGTGTATGGTTGGACGGATGAGACTATCCGGCTCCGGCCGAACGCCCAACCGGGCCTGAACCCAGGGCCATCACGTGGATCGTCGCAGGAGAGGAGTGACTCCTCCACTAGGGGTAAAAGACGCGGGAAATCTCGGTCGCGGAGACGCTCCCATTCCGGGGGCGCCCCGCGGGATGGTGTACAGTCCGACACTGATCAGTCCGGGAAAGGGCTTTGATGATCATGAGACCTCCATTTCCTAAGTCAGTTCTCTTTTCATCAGTGGACTATCCGAGAGGCCCGGAGCGACTGCCGCGATGGCCGAGGAACTAACGCCAGGGGTGGTGAGACCCAGACATTGGTTTGTCTCTGGTGGGGCGCTGTTGGTGAGGCCTGATTGCCTCGCCCTGACCGTGTTACAGGTCACTAGTGGTTCATTGGGGCTCGGGGTGTTGACATATGGGCAGCCTTGTCCTCTCACGTTGGGAGGCGGCCCCGAAGGGTAGTTCCCGTTAGTTTGGGGGGTGTAGTGGGATCCATTGGTATGGGTGGTTTTGGGCACTATGTTTTGGGCCCGAAGCTCCCCATGCCGCGACAGGTACTTCAAGGTTTCATGAGGTATAGGGGTGGGGGGAGGCGGAGTGTTGGGTGTTGGGTGGTTTGTGGGGTTGTATCAGTTGGGGGAGCTGGGGGGGCTGGGGGGGTGTTGGACGGGATGCACGTGATTTTGGCTACAGTGATTTGCATGCTACAGGGTGCCTGGGCTGGGTCCTGGGGCTTTCTGAGACTTTTTCGTCAGGACAATGGCTGATCCCGCACAATTGACACCTACTAGTGGATCTATGAGAATTTTAAGCTGGAATGTGAGGGGGATGTTGGACAAAATTAAGCGTGGGGCAGTGTTGCGCTGGGGCAAGAGAGACTCAGCTGATGTCATGCTATTGCAGGAGACATATGTTGGGAACAAAGGTGCTAAGCTTACAGCGCTTTGGCTACACTCAAGTGTTTCATGCGGGATTTTCTAGAGGTTCGAGAGGGGTGGCCATCCTTATACACAGGAGACTGTCCTATACCCACGAGCGTCATTGGCTGGATCCCCAGGGTCGATATGTCTTTGTCAAAGGGGTGATAGGCGCGGAGCCGGTGGTGTTTGGCTGTGTGTATGCCCCTCCTCCTCTACAATGGTCCCTGGCTGAGCGCCTCTTTGCGTTGTGGGCTGAGATTCCGGACTCTTTGGCTGTGATAGGTGGTGACTGGAACGATGTGGTAGATGTGTGCCTGGATCGGCGAAGGCTGCAGGAAACTGCGGTGGCCACCTCCCCTACTCGCTTGAAGGCGATGGTTGATGGGCTGGGCTGGGTGGATGTCTGGAGGCATTTGCATGCCAGGTCGCGTGAGTACACATATGTCTCTGCTGTGCATGGCTCCTTCTCCCGACTAGACTGTGTGTTTGTGCCGGGGGCCTTTCTTGACAGAGTGAAGCAGGCCGTGATTCAGCCTCGTGGGCTGTCGGACCACTCCCCAGTCGTAGTACAGATCACACTGCACAGGTCGCCCCAGCCGTTTCGGTGGCGGATGTCCTCGTGGCATCTCCAGCAACCAGACTATACTACTCACATGCGCGGAGCGATTGCCCACTACTGGCACGAGAACCTGACTGAGGAGATTGATGGGGTGATGGTCTGGGAGGCCATGAAGCCCACGTTGCGAGGCGTCGACATAGCTTGGTGTGCTGCAGCCCGTCGACGTCGTCGTGAGGCTATAGTGGCGGCGTCAGATAGAGTAGGGGTGTTGGAAGCTCGGTGTCGGACTGACGGTAATGGGGTAGCTCTCAGGCTGCTCCTGCAAGCGCAGCAATCTTACGCCTCAGTTTTACTTGACGAGGCGCGACTGGCCTGGCTGGCTACGAGGAGCAGGGTCTACCAATGGGGCGACAAATCTTGCACCATGCTCCATAGATTGTGCCAACAAACACTGCAGCCGGTTACTGTGCCGGGCCTCGTGGACGAAGACGGGTTGGCCGTGACGGATCCGGCTGCCATTGCGGCGAGCTTCGCTCGCTATTATGCGATACAATATGCCCCTCGGAACAGTCTCCCGCCGGAGGCTATTGACAAGTTCATCGCTGACCTTCCCCCTCGCGCGATTACAGACGAAGCCAAGACCGCCCTTGATCTCCCCTTGACGGCGGAGGAACTAGGCGATGCATTGGGTCAACTCAACACTGGCAAGGCGCCCGGACCGAGCGGATTTCCCAGCGAATTTTATAAGAAATTCCACTTGCAGTTGGGGCCGCATTATAGGCGGGCACTAGAGGCAGCGCGGGAATGTGGTAGCCTGCCGATTGACTGGCGTCAGGCCGAAATTGTGGTTTTTCAGAAACCAGGCAGACCACCCGACAGACACGAGTCATATCGTCCCATATCCTTGATCAACTTTGAGGCCAAATTGTTGGCCAAGGCGTTGGCGAACCGCCTCCTCCCGTATATGGCGGACTTAGTCCACCCGGATCAAGCGGGCTTTATGCCCGGTAGGGCGACGCGTCACAATATCAGGCGCGCGCAGGTGGCCGTCGATGCGATGGGAGCGACGGGAGAACAAGCGGCGCTTCTACTAGCGGACATCGATAGGGCATTCGATTCAGTCAGTTGGACTTATCTCTTCGCTCTTTTGCCGCGGCTCAACCTCGGTCCAATTTTTGTCTCGTATGTCCGGCTTCTATACACAGACATCACCGCCTCGGTGCGTGTTTCGGGGGCTGTGTCGGAGAAGTTCCCAGTTGCCAGGGGGACTCGCCAGGGGTGCCCCCTCTCCCCGTACCTTTTTGCCTTGGTCATGGAACCATTGGCCGCATGGGTGCGCATTGATGCACAACTTCGGGGCTTTGTGTGGGGAGCTGGACTCTCGGACAGGATTGCGTTATACGCAGACGATGTCCTCTTCTTTCTGACAGACCTTCACCGTTCTGGCCCGCGGATCCTAGACATAATGCGTATTTTTGGTGAAGTGTCGGGACTCTTCCTTAACCCGCGTAAATCGACTTTATGGGTGCTGGGCGGGAGATCGGAGGTGTTCCCCTGGGCCTCGGCCTTGCAAGTCGCGGTTGGTGGTCTAAAATACCTGGGAGTTTTCCTGTCTGAATCTGCCGCGGTTGCATGGGAGCGCAATGTGTTGCCGGTGTGGGACAGAGTTCAGTCGGACGTTAAGACCTGGTCTCGCATGCCCCTTAACATCTATGGCAGGTCGGCGATTTTTAAGATGGTCGCCCTCCCTAGACTCCTTTACCAGCTTCAGAACTTCCCATATAGGGTTGACCCACAATGGTTCCGTCGCGTGAATTCGGTACTGGGACGTTTCCTGTGGGCAGGGGGTGCCTCCAGAGTGGCACTGCGGACTTGTTTCCTGTCCACGTACTGTGGTGGTCTCGCTACATCAGACATACTATCCTACTACCAAGCCTCTCATCTGCTGGTTCTGAATGAGTGGTGGTACGGTGGGCGTGATGACCCGGCATACGCCCTGGAACGCTTTCTTATGGGGGATGCCACGCTCCACACGCTGTTATACTCGGCCAGCCGGCGGCGGAAGCTGCCGCAGGCTACTCAGGTGGTTTTCATGCTTTGGAGACAGGTGCTACGTCGTATGGGCTGGTGGGGTCGCCTAACAGCGGAAACGCCACTCTGGAACAATGGCCGGCTCCCTGCACTTGCCTCACTGTCGGGGTTTAGTGGATGGGACTCTATTGGGATCTCGTCGCTAGGCCATGTCCTTACTGGGACTACTCTTAAAACCTTTCAAGCCCTTAGCGCCGAATTCGACATGCCCAAGACCCAATTTTTTAAATACTTACAACTGCGTCACGCTCTTGCGCCGAGTCTAGTGGGGTTAGACCAACTCCCAGAATTTAGCCCTGTTGAAGCCAAGCTCTTCATGGGGGATCTGGGGGATAACAAAGTCTCCAAAATTTATCAAACCTTAATTACTCACTGCTCCTCTTCCCTCTTGTCGTTGAAGGCCTCCTGGGAAGTAGATGTTGGCCCCTTGGATGAGGATGATTGGAGGGAGGCACTGGAGTCCCCCCGTGGGGCAGCCATCGCTGTGAGACTCCGATTTATACAGTTCAAGTACCTGCATCTGGCCTATTACACCAGAGAGAGACTGTGGAAGGCTGGCCTCATTGCCACCCCTGTATGCCTGCGTTGTGGGACGGAGAGCGGTACGCTGCTGCATACTGTGTGGTCGTGTGTGGGTCTGACTCGATTCTGGAGTGGGGTTTGGTCTTGCTTGTCAGAGGTGCTGCAATGGGACCTTCCTCGCACGCCCAGACTAGGTCTTTTACATATCATGGATCAAGTAGGGGGTAACATCTATAAGCGTCACCTCCTTCTGTTGGGCCTGACTGTCGCCAAACGGGATTTGGCAAAGGCGTGGAAGAGTGACCGCGCCCCCCCACTCAGCGCATGGAGGGCGGGACTAGATTTTCTTATGGGACTGGAATTGCCTGTGTTTGAGGCCAGGGGCTGCCCCTGCAAACATTACAAGATCTGGAAGCAGTGGGCAGAATACAGAGACTTGCCATTGGATCCTCCCGTTGACCTGGATGATGGACTGCCTACCGGCAGTGACCTCGGGGCCTAGGTGGCTCCAGGACGCCTATTGTGCTTTACACTATATGCTGCAGCTGATGGTGATCACGTGCACTGGGTTAGGGTGGGATAAGGGGTGGGCAGTCGGGTTTTTTTTTGGGGTTGTTGGCTGGGGGCGGGACGGTGGGTGGGGGGTTAGTTGAATGTCTAGGCTGTTCATGCATTCTATTATGTGTTTTCCACTGGCAGTGTCCTCCTGGCTATGGAGTACTGTATGTATGATTTGCCTGAAACCCTTAATAAACACAGTTGTGAAAAAAAAAAGTGCGGTACTTAGGCTACGTGTTAGGACACATGGTGATAGCCTCCCAAGAAGAAAAAGTAAGGGCCATTACAGACACCCCTTTCCCTACAAAAAGCGAGAGTTGACGGCCTTTTTAGGCATATTGGGGTATTACCGACGTATCATACCCCAGTACTCAGAAATAGCAGAACCCCACACAAATGTCTTCCACAAACATGTGCGTGCACATACACTACTAAACCCCACAGATAAAATGAAAGAGGCCTTTAGTCATCTGAAAAGCGCCATCACTTCTAATCCAGTCCTCTCCTTCCCCGACTTCATCAAACCATTCTTCCTCCACACTGACGCGTCCCACCATGGGGTAGGGGCGATCTTGTTGCAGCTTTCCCCTGAGGGTATAGAACACCCTATTCTCTTCATCAGTAGGAAGTTGTTCCCTTGGGAAATTAAGTACCCTACGATAGAGAAGGAATGCATTACGGTAAAATGGGCTATCGATAAGTTGCAATATTATCTGGAAGGGGCACATTTTACCTTGTACACTGACCATGCTCCCTTACAATGGATGAGCCGCTAGATGGGTCAAAACCCACTGATCCTACGCTGGTTCCTTTCCCTACAACCCTTCTTCTTCGAGGTTAAACATCGGAGGGGGTCTGAGAACGGGAATGCTGACTTTCTGTCACAGGTATTTCCTCTCCCCGATCGGGAGAATCCTAGGGGGATGGAGTGTCGCGATTCCACTCTCACGAGGAGGTGATGAAAGTACTGTACCAGCAGGGGAATGGTGGACTGCTCCTTCTGAATCCGGTCCTCTCCTCTCTCCGCTGCAAGATGAGTGGGCTTCTGTGCCGTGACTATACAGGAGGGCGAGACTGCCTTTACCGCTACTTGTCCCTTTAATTGGTATGCGATCATCATCGTGACATCATCTGCCCTGCACCAATCCAGGAGCCCCTGACGCAACGGAGTGATGGCCAAAACCCCGGAAGACGCAGAGAGGAGTCGTTCATCAAGGCCTCAAGGGAGAACAGCGAGACACCAGCAGCTGACCCCGGGAACCTGACGCGGAGTCTGGAAGTGAGGAGAATCCCAGGAGTGCCAGAAGGCCAACGTCCTGGTGCTGCACCCAGCCAGGCTCCTGGAGGAGCGTGGCCCAACCAGGTATCCGAACGCGTTGCGGGGTGAGTCGGGAGGAGAGAGAGGGCCGACGATTAGGGCTCTACTCCGTCTGTCCTCTACCCGGTATTTCCCCTGCACCAGCACTCAACTATAGACGACCCACAGAGCACTAGTGATTCCTCACACCCTTCCCCATTACACTAAGCCAGTAAAAAAATACTGACGGCTGCCATCTATCTCTCTTCTTTGTCCGATGGACTGATTTACGCCCCCCCCGTTGTGGGAAGGAACAAGACGAAGAAGGAAGACCCCATCAATCCCGGATAAGAAGGATTATCCTCTGTACACTCCCTGAACTCTGGCTACGCACAGGAGACATGTATATAATAAAATAAAATCACGTTTGTCACGACCTTGTCTAAACCTCGATCCTTGCTCTACCTCACAGGGAGCTTATCCTTCAAAGACCTCTCAGCAATCCCACTGTGTCAGACTCACTGTAGGTAGCAGGAGGGCCTGTTGGCCCCCAAAGACCCTCTGGAGATTAGGAGACATCCTCCCCCAACCAGCAGCATGCCTGTAGGCAAGTTTTCAGAGTGGTGGAGAAAGGGGGGGCTCCAAAGACCTCTGTAAAATCCTGCTGTGTGGGACTTACTGGAGGTAACAAGAGGGCTTATTGGCCCCCAAGGACCCTCTGGATCCAAAGAGACGTCATCCCCCAACCAGTAGGGTGCCAGGAGGCACATTTGCACAGTGGTGGCGAAAGGGGGCGTGGCTGGCCTCCGAAGAGCTCTCAGCAGTCCCTCTGTGTGTGATTTACTGGAAGTAACAGGAGAGCTTGTTGGCCCCCAAGGACCCTCTGGAGCCAAGAGGTATTCATCACCCAACCAGCAGAGCGTCAGAAGGCGTGTTTGCAGAGTGGTGGGGAAAGGGAGCTTGGCCTCCAAAGACTTCTCAGCAACCCCATTGTGTCACACTTACTGAAAGTGATAGGAGGGCGTGTTGGTCCCCAAGTACCCTCTGAAGCACAAGGGATGTCATCCCCAACCAGCAGCGCACCAGGTGGCATGTTTACAGAGTGGTGGTGAAAGAGGGCGTGGCCTCCAAAGACCTCTCAGCAATCCCGATGTGTGGGACTTAGTGGAGGTAACAGGAGGGCTTGTTGGCCCCAAGTGACCCTCTGGAGCCAAGGGGACTTCATCCCCCAACCAACAGAGCACCAGGAGGCGCGTTTGCAGAGTGGTGGAGATAGGGGGGTCTGTGAGTCCACTGCAAGGACTCACGTCCCCAGATATCTATATTTTTTAAACTTGAATATCTCTGAACAGATTTACACCAAATCACAAAAAGCATGCTTTCTGGACCAACATGTAGCTTTCTGCCTATAATGGTGTAATTCATTCAGCTGTTCAGGCTGTATTTGTGTTCAAAAAATGAAAAATCTCCATAGATATAACATGGGGAAACATGTTTTGGACCCCCTTTGTTGGCCCCTGCTTGATGAATCACCCCGAAACTTTCAGCATAGCAGCAGAACCAAAAAGGGGAGGTTTTTAAAACAAATCGTGAAGATTCCTCAAGCGGCGCCAAACTTATTGGCAGAACAAAAATGCTTTTCCTATGGAAACTTTGCTCATAACTCTAACCTACTGCCTGCTGCCAGTATCTACATTTTTTTAAAGAAGGTAAGTGACAAAAGGTCTGGCAGAGACCTGTGCTTTGAAGCTTTTTTTGTTAGCATGCTTTACTATTTTAGAACTTGAATCTTGCACCATTCATGTACTATCAGTTCTTGTTGGTTTTGTGTGGTCATCAATATCCATCCTTCTTTAGGCCATGCATATATTCTAAAGCCTCACCCTCCTTTGTCTTTACTCTTTAAGGTTCATGCCTATATCATTGGTTCACTGAAGAAGGAGATGCCCAATGTATTTGGCAAAGAGAACAAGAAGAAGGAACTTATCCAGAACCTGGGTGATATCTATTTTAAGATTGAAAGGGAGCACCAGATCTCTCCCGGAGACTTTCCAAGCCTGAAGAAAATGCAGGTATGAATGGGTTTATCACTTCAGATACACTTGTAACATTTTCATTTACTGACCGACCCGTGTTCTTTTACTGTCTTGCTTTATTTTATATTTCTTCAGTCTCATAGCTCTTAAAAAATATTATTGATCACTAACCTTTGCTTTATTACACAGAATGTCCCTATTCTATGAGGCAGTCCTTTACTGTTGTTATTCCTCCATTAAATCTAGAAGTCTTGTTACAAAAAACAGAGGCCCTATGGGTAATAGAGCAAACTAGATGAATTCCAAAGTAATCTCCCACCAATACCTGCTTCAAAGGGAGTCTTTTACCAGACCCCAATATTGTTGTTCCTCTGAGAGAAATACCAACCCCGATTCAGGTGTGGATGCACAACATTCACTCCTGCCCTACCCCCACTCTAATCCCATGCCAACACTATTACCTTCCAGAGTCTATCTCAGGTCACTATTTCATACCTTACCTGAAAAGGTTCACTTTCTTTGATTGATAAAAATCTATTTCATGCCCTGCTGTTCACTCTAGGTTTTGCATAATGACTGAGCATGGCATTCCCCTCCACCCCTTCCCCCCAATTAATTCAGGGCTCTGTTATCAAGGAAATGTATTTCCTCTCCAAAGTTTCTTGGTATAGATTAAAAACAGTAATATATTATAATTCCCTTATTGACCATCCTCCTTTAACATTTGCTGTAAAAATCCTATGTCTCACCAGTATTTCAGAATTAAAACCCCTATTGCATCTGTAGTAGTTCCGACGTTCTGTTTCTTTGCAGCAATTCTATTTACTAGACCTATCGAGGAGCACTGTGATTTCTCATGCTGTTTGACCAGGACCCGCAGTGTCATCTCCATTTTCTCCTGTACATATTCCTAGAGGATTGCAGTTATGACTCTAAGGTCCCACATCTAGATTTATTCCTCCATATTGTCTGATACTTCCACCCAGCATCACATAAATCTCACCACACATTTGAATTCCTCAATTGTTTTGAAAGAGAACTTTGTTTTTGGCTTTATACTGTTCTACAGGTCCACGGGCCAGATGTATGACCATTGGCAATTGCGAATCACAAATTTTGCCAAATTGCGAGTCGCAATTTGGGAGTCACAATTGTCAATGTACAACAGTGTCTGAGACATTGTTTGCGATTCTCAATGGGGTCGCAAATTGAATGCCTCGTGCATATTAATGAGGCTGTCGCAATTTACGACTCCATTTGAAATGGCTGGCATTCCCAGGGATGGTGGCCTGCTGGTGCCAGCCAGGGTCGGATTGGGATCACAATTTGGCCCGGGCACTGACGAAAAAAGTGGCCCACATTCAAGGGGCGTGGCCCACATTCAAGGGGCGTGGCCCATATTCAAGGGGCGTGCCCCACATTCAAGGGGCGTGCCCTTTCATGAAATACCATTTGGTTACTCTTGGAGGTCTAATTTGTAGAGAAATATTTAGTAAATTAAGCATTTTAAAGCTTACAGAGCCAGTAACATTGGTAAAGACTAGGAGCACTGCAGTTCTGAAAACCGAATACTTACTTGCAGTCTTAACATCCTGCACAATGTCGTTAGATACTCTTTCCCAACCAGCTATGTCCTAGACTCTAATCATCACATAAATCAGAAATCCACAACATAAGAGAACCAGACCTGAGTTCTATTCATCAGCACCAATTACAGTACTCAAGATCCGATTTTTTTTATTTAAGGGCCTGGGTGATGAAGTGATCTGCCCAGAATCACAGGGTGTTGAGCAGACACTGGGACTCAAACATGATTCCCATCTCTGCAACTCTGGCATCAGGCCATATATGCCTATGCACACACAAGGAATGTAATTGGGAGGATACTGTTCTTGCAAATGACACAGGGCCAAGGTGACAATGGCCTAAAAGCTGAGCAACTAATAAAACAGCAAGGCCCCTTTCTGTTGCAAAATTATTCTAGCCCTCCAGCGCAGGGGCACCTGAAAAGCAGCGAGGACCCTGCTATTACTAACATACTCGGTCTTCCCCAGACCTCCACTGCCTCAGGGCAATGTCCTGGCAGGGTAGCACAAAAAAGCTGCTGGGTCATCCATGGTAGCCAGGGGGAGGCTGAGGTGAAGATGTGCCAGTTCCAAACATCACCTGGCCCCCACAGTGAGACCCATTCTTCCTCTCTTCCTCACCCACTATGCCCTGCATGTGAAGGGCTGTGGGCGAGGTGTTAAAACAAACACTGTTTACGGAGGCCGATTCTGGCAGACAATCACCTCTCCCCAGCCCACCCTCTGCGTGATTGCTGTGCAGGGCAGGGGGTGAAGGAGGCCCCAGGTGATAATCGCTGCCGCCCACCAGCGGAAGCTGCTTTCCTTTCTGTCTGTCTCGGTGCCCTCTGTGGGCCGTTTTTTTCCCTCCCCTTTCCCAGTCCACAGAGAGCTGGGAAAGGGGGGGAAAAAACGGCCCACAGAGGGCACTGGGACACCGGCCCTTCGGCCAATGCCCGAGTGCCCTCAGTGCCAATCCGCCCCTGGTGCCAGCAGACCTCCATGTCTGGGACTGCTTTTAAATAAAGCAGGTTTTTTTTAAATGCATTTTTTTTAAATTGAACGTTTTTGTTTCATTTTTTAAGGGCAGGTAGTGGTCCCTGGGACCACTGTCTGCTTTGAAAAAATTTTTGCTCACTCATTCACAAAGTGTTTGCAAATGGTTTGCCACCCTCTTGAAGAGGGTGGTAAACTGCGAGTATTTTGGTCGCAAAACATTCTAACTTAGGGTTCACACTCGCTATTAGGAAGGGACATCCTCAGAACGCCCCATCCTAATAGCGAGTCACTAACCCTATTTTGCGAGTTGCAGTTTAATAGCGGCTCATAAAATAGGGTTAGTACATGGCTCACAGGTTTTTTGCATGTGCAAACGGGTCTAAAATCCATTTGCGCATGCAAAAATCTGTCATACATCTGACCCCAAGTCTTTCCTTTATGTGACAACTCTTCCAAATCTAATTTAGCCACCACATCTTTAACCTCAAGGTTTTTGATGTCTACATTTATGTGAGTGCTTTTATCAAACCGTTCGACCAATTGTGCGTTACACTTTGTGGGGCTTATCAGTTTTCACTCCCTTGCATCCACCACAAAATTGAAAGCCTTCGGGTCTAAAAAGAAATCCTTCGTAGGAGCTTTCTTCTTTTTCTCATGCACTTTCACGCTGTAAGTCCTCAGGTCAGTGACCGTCAACTCACCAGTATGTTATCATGGTTTTTCAAAGCAGGTTAGCATGGTGATATAGCTTCTTCCCAATGCATCATCTACCAGCCTGCCTGCAAGGCACCCCTTTCACCTGAAGATCCCTCAGATCATTTGAGGCCTAGGTCTTGCCAAAATGGGGTGTGGATAATGAATGCCTCTCCCCTAGCACCTCCCTAATATCGGATTTCTTTTGCGGGTGCTAGAGATCAGCATCTCAAAAGCCCTCAGTCCTACACATTGTCTGTGTCTGGCAGTCGCTGTGGTGCTTTTAATTAGCCCTCACTTACCTCAAAGATCACATTGCTATGATTGTGATAACAACCACTATACTCACTTTGACGCAATCACGGTGGGTGAGGAGGGAATGAGGTTGGTAACATTGACCCCAAGAGCCATATTTCATTATTTCTGGTAAGACCAACTTTTGTTTCTTCCGTCTCCTTATGCTTCTTCGTGTGGCTGGCCTCGCCTAGCAGGCAGAGGTGTGGAATCAATATATTCTGCATGTATAGTACGATCCGGCACCAGATAGTTATGTCAATCTTGTTGCTTGCTCTCTTAGACATACTGAGAAGAAAGCTAATCTCCTCAATGGATATTTAATTATGTAAATTTTCATGTAAAAGGACTCGGCCAAGCCATCCTCCTTGCTTCTTAAAACAAAAGCTGCCCATTAACGTGCTTTGTGATGCTTGGCATAGTATCACTTTCCCACCTATGCTTATTCTCCAGTGTGTTTTGTTTTAAAATTAGGCCTGGGTGGTGAACTTCGGTCTGTTCGTGGAGTTTGCGGAGTTTTCTGCACTCCGTGGAGCTCACGAAGTGCAGAAAACTCTGCTTCACAATGTGCAGCAGAGTTTTTTCCTCGCTCACAATCGTGAACGGTAAGTTCGCGAGCGCGATCTACTGCTCAGGTAGAATTTCTACCCGAGCGGCAGGAATACCAACACATACCGCAGTTCGCACTGCACTCCGCCACTTGCGAAACTTCGTAGAGTGTTTTTGTAACTTCACTGAGTCCCGCACAGCAAAACTCCACGAACTACGCCCTATTTAAAATACCTTTATTTGGTTTTCTGTTCTTTGATGCTGCATTGTGTTGGCTTGAATTTCCAACATGTATGTGTGATAACATAATTGTCCTTTTTCTCAGTTTAATTCTCTTTTTCCAGAGCTTGCATTAGACTTCTTTCTCTCTTTAATGCGGAAGCACGTCACCAGAATAAATTGGGGTGCGTTACGTTCGGTACATCTATTTTCTTGGGAAATTAATATGCAAAGAAGGGACATGTTGTTAATTGACCTTCTCTAAAATGTATATGGAATAGTTCCTAGGGCTGCAAGAGAAGATAATAAACATTGGCACAAGAAGACAGAGATGTATGGCTGTGATAGACTTTTTGGTGATGTATAGACTGCAGCATTCTTTCCTACAATCATGTAATTGCTACATGGTGTTTAAATATGCACCTTCTAAACAAACCCTTCTACTTCTTGCCATCTTTTTGGAGATGGTCTACCTTTGGCCCAGCACAACAGGTTTCCCGTCTGATGGTGATGCTATTTTCAGGCTGAAGACAGAGATTGGAATGGGAATTTAGCGGAGCCTTTTAAAGCCCCACTGTAACAGTGACTAGCAGTGAGCCTGAGGTTGTCTTAACCCAGACTTCCAAGTTGGTTGAGCTGTGCGCCCCCTGTGAGTGATCGCAGGTAGAGACAAGACAGAAAACTTGGTTGGCCAAGAAGAAGGGCGAAGATTGGACATGGCACCCAAGAGAGTGGTGAGTCAAAGGGCCTAGAAGCCATTTTGAGATGGTGAGATTGAGTTTGAGTTTGAGTTTGAAAATATTTATAAAGCGCACTGCGACCAAGCGGCTTCCTGGCGCTAATAGATAGAGAGTATCAGATGGAGGAGGCAGCCAGGGGATTACAGGATGGTAAAGGCTTGGGCAAACAGATATGTTTTGAGCGCCTTGCGGAAGTGGGGGTAGGCAGTAATAACACGAATAGAGAGCGGAAGACTGTTCCAGAGCCGGGGAGCAAGAACAGAAAATCTGGTGCCACCAGTTCTGGATTTGCGAAAGCGAGGAACAATAAGGAGTGCCTGACTGGAGGACCGGAGATTGCGGCTAGGGAGGTAATGAGTGATCAGGGAGTTGATTAAAATGGGGGCAGTGCGGGCGCGGGCCATAAAAACTAGGCATCCCATCTTGAAGAGGGTTCTTTGCAAGATGGGGAGCCCATGGAGGGACTTGAGGAGAGGGGTAGTGTGATGATATTTAGGGAGTCGGTGGACAAGACGGGCTGCCTGATTTTGGATGGTCTGAAGGCGCCGAAGCTCATAGGCAGGGATGCCCGCATATAGGCAGTTCCCGTAGTCCAACCGGGAAACGATCATGGCAAGGACAATTATTTTGAGGGCATCAAAAGAAAAAAAACGGGAAACCTTGTGGATGATCCTGAGGGACAGAAAACAGGACGACACAACGGAGCTAACCTGAGGACGCATGGATAGGTCCCGACTGATTTTAATGCCAAGGGTTTTTACCGTTGCCGAGGGGACCGGAGGAGGGCCGAAGATGGAAGGCCAAAGGGCAGGCGTCCAGTAACTAATGGTGCCACCAGTCAGGACCAGCTCCGTTTTGTCCGGGTTGAGCTTGAGATGGTTTTGGTTCATCCACTCAGAAATAAAAATAAGAACAGTTTGAAGTTTTAGAGGGGAGCCAGGAGTGGGGGAAAGATCAAAAATCAGCTGAAGGTCATCCGCGTAGTTGTACACGGAAACATCCATGCTGAGAAAAGAAACAATAAGGGGATAGATATAAAGATTAAAGAGAAGGGGGGAAAGGGAGGAACCTTGGGGGACTCCACAAGGCACCGGACGGGGGGGGGCAGAGAAACCTGAGAGGCGAACAGCCTGCGTCCTACCCTGGAGGAACGAGGAGAGCCAGGAGAGAGCAGTGCCCTGAATGCCCGCCGCCCTGACACGGCCGAGAAGGATGGAGTGGTCGACCGTGTCAAAAGCGGCCGACAGGTCAAGGAGCACCAGGGCCTGAGGGGAGTTGGAGTCCGCCTTGCTCTTCAATTCATCAAGAACAGCAGTGACTACCGCTTCAGTCGAATGGACTGGGCGGAAGCCAGCTTGATGGGAGGCAAGAAGATGGTTATCCTCCAAGTAGGTCGACAGGCATGAGGTAATATGGCTCTCGAGGATTTTGCTAAGGTAGGGAAGCAGGGAAATGGGCCTGAAATTGGCAGGGAGAGAAGGGTCAGAGCCAGGTTTTTTTAGAATAGGGATGACTGTAGCAGATTTGAACGAGGATGGGACTATACCCTGGGAGATAGACGCGTTGAGGAGGAATAGAGGGGGATCGGAGCACCCAGTGAACAGCTCTCTTAGTATGCGAGCCGGGCCACAGTCAGCGGGGGAGCCTGACTTGACCTTTCCGAGCAAGGCGAGGAAGGAATCCCTCGAGATGGAGGGATAGTGATCAAGAGAAGAAAGCAAAGGGGGAAGAGGAGCGGCGGGTAGAGGGAAAGAAGGTAGGGGGATATTGCGTTTGATATTAGCGATCTTCTCGAGAAAGAAGTCATTTAAGGACAGGCAGAGGGAATCAGAGGGGACGGGGTTAGGGTTAACTCTATCTGATGTGGCCAGGTTGTGGACGATGGAAAAGATCTCCCTAGATTTGTTGGTGGCAGATAGAATTTTGCCCGAGAAGTATTGTAACTTGGCTGAAAGGATGGCTCCTTTATAATTTTTCAGGAGGGACCTGTAACGGTCCCTCAGGAGGGGACAGTAAGTGCGTCTCCACTGTCGCTCTGCTTGCCGAAGGGCCAATTTAAGGGTTTTAAGGTCACAAGAGAACCATTTGTTGGCATCATGTAGACGGCAAGCTTTGACCCTCCTGAGGGGAGCGGGCAGGTCGCAGGAGGAGGAGAGCCAGGAATTAATGGAGTCGACCTGTAAATCAAGGGGGAGGTCAGCTAGGTCCGGGAGGGAGGTCACCAGGGAAGAGTGAAGAGCGTTAAAATCCACCCGATTCCAGTTTCGTGCAAGGACGTTCTTGGGCAGGGGGGGCTTGTTGGTGACTGAAAGATCAATGGAAAAGGAAATATTCGAGTGGTCCGACCAAGGGCAGGGGAGAACAGTAGTGGACGATATGGTTCGGCCAGATGACCAGATCTGATCAAGGACATGGCCGCGGGTATGAGTGGGAATGTGAATATGAGAAATAAAATTGAAGCAGCGGAGTGTATCAGAAAGATCTTTGGAAGTCTGGTCTTCCCTAGGGTCACCAGGCCAGTAATTGAAGTCCCCCAGTAGGAGAACTGTTGTATAGCTCCTATATATCCTTATATCGTGTTAAGTTAGCATAGGTACATTTCAGATTTAAACGCCATTTTTCCTTTCTTGCAACTTCTGCACACGACCCTTAATTGTTGACTTAGCTTTCAACCTAGTGGTTTGCCGTGGTGTATGTGAGAATAATATGTTATTGCTCTGATATCAGTCTTGTTTAATAAACCATGTCTGCACGGAGAGTGCTGAAGTTTCAGGAGCAACACGATATGGAATTGTTATGAGGTCTGATCTCCACGCCTTCATAGTCATAACACAAGTGCAGCCTTTGCCAACTTGGGCTTGAGGCGGGATTGATATTGCTTTGCACGAGAATTGTTAACACACTTGATGCGGTGCACATGCAGAGAGAGCTGGTGTATGCTGATGTGATTCCTTCATGCTAGGACACTAAGGTATGGGCCCGCCCTAAAACAACCCAAAGAGACCTTCTTAGATAATAATATAATATATGTGTTAGGGAGGGTGAGATATAAGTGTTGTTAACTCTTATTCATTACAGCATGTTAACATGCTGTCACCATTCGCTTTTTATGTCTTAGTAACTATGCTGATAATTTTGCTACTGATAATAAGTATACTTGTATTATCAAAGATACTGCGCCTGAGAAGACGGCATTAGTAAATAAACATTTCAAATGCACATGTGTCTTCTTTACTCCATGATCTGGTTTGTAATGATAATATAACGAAAGAGTGTTCATGAGTCCCACGTACCCTGAGGTACTGTAAGTTCATGTTCTGGTTTGTCTAAACATTGGGTGTTTGATATGTCCAATGAGACACTGTAGCTAGCTCGGTAAGGGGTGAGTTGGTTGCTAAGGTAAGTTATGGGACACCCTAATTTGCCAAGGTTCCACTCCTCTGTGCACAGTTCTGTGTGAGTACAGAAACCCTGCAACATGGCGCCCAACGGTTTCGGTGGTCTTATATCATGACACTCGAGTAGTTTATCGTTCATGCCTTAACCCCTTCACATCCGTTTCCGGAAAACGGGGTGTTGGTGAAACCTACCTATTTTTTGAAATAGGTCTTTATTCAAGCTTGATTCTTACTTAAACGGTTTCTTTGAATTACTACCCAGTTGTGCTACAAAGTATTCTTTGTGTTTTCTTGTTTCCAATTCTGTAATGGCGGCAGCGGTGGCTATTGCGCAGCATAGTCGCGTAGCGGTACGCAACCATCTTCAGACGTACCAGGTCCCAGTAGATGGGATGGCTGTGATTTTCGTGGTAAGTGCAGATCCGGCGTTTCCTTACGAGTTGTTTTACTCTTGGGTTACGTTTCCGGCTGTGGACGCTAATTCTGGTTTGTACCACTCCTACACCGCCTCGGATGTCCCGGCTGAATATACGCCATACAGGGCATTGGAAATACCTATTGATCATTGGCAGCATCGAGTTTGGTTTGATGGCGCCCTCCCCCACTCTTTGTCCCGTGCGAGGTTAGGTCCACTTTCAATTCCAGGTACTAATTGGCCTGCGTTGGGTGGCTTTACCCCGCACCCGAATCACGGGGCTTGTACCCTGGCAGAAATTCGCAGGCTACATGTAGTTTCCATTTCCGTGATTCGTGCTTTAGTGCAATACATCGGTCGACATCTTCCTGGTGGTCCCCAGGGGGGTGCGGCCGCTCCCATGGAACGAGGCGGAATGCGTCTCAATCCGGTGATGGTAAATTCGGTTTTTGGTGCGCGTCCTGTTGACAACGATGACTTCCCATTCTGGCTAGCAGAGAAGTTTGATCAACTGGAAGCAGTTTTTCCGAATTCTACTCCTGCTGATAAACATAGAATGTTGACGATTACTCTACCGAAGGATATAACTCCTGAACTTGCTGACTGTGACAGCTGGGGAAAAACATTTGCGGCAGTTTATACAATGTGCTTCGGCACCCCGTCTATGACTGCCCTGCCTGAAATCGTTAGACGTGTTCAGAATGATCACGGTCCAGAGGCAGCGGTTGAATTGGGTATGCGCCTGTGTGGTTCTTTTGAGATTGTAAGTGATCTCATTCTCTCCAATGTTAAAGGAGATGCCGTTAACTTTCAGGTGTCGAATGCTTTGGCTGCTCTGCCCGATGCCGACAAACCCCGCCAGTTAGCAAAGATTGTGGTGGCCGCTTATAAAACGATTGGCCGCACAAGTAGAGGTCTGAAATATTTTCCAGTGAAGGAGAAAAAACAACCACAGGGGCAATCTGCAGTGACAGATGCCCAGCCAAAGTCCAAGAAACATAATTGGCCTAAAAAACAGACACAGGGGAAGCAGACAATGCAGACTCAGGGTACTTTTCCTGCAATACAAGCTCCTGCGCCATCCGAAAAAGTTTATGATTTGCGCGACCGCGCGATGATTAAATCACCTGATCGTTTTCAGGGTTCTGATCAACGCTCTCCTCGTTCCTTTCAGGACACATCGGCCCCGAAGACCGGTGGAGGAGGAGGGGGTGGACGTGGACGTGGTGGCCAACAAGGACGTGGTCAGTCCCGCCAGACGGACGGCGCAGTGAAGCAGGAGGATTCTACGCCTAGGCGTCCGCAGTTTGCGAAAAAGAAAGTCGCAGCCTTAACAGCGCATCGATATGCCACAGATAGTGAGAACGCGGCTTCGGAATCTGACGTGGGCTCTGACCTTGCTGGACAGCGCGGCGGAGATAACCATAGTCAGAGAGGCGCTGCGTCCACTACTGAGGGTGACAGCGACTGATGTCTACGTTGTGATAGAAACAGCGGATACGAGACTTGCTCCCCCTGAAAGACTATATGAAATTGTCCTGTTAATTGAAGGTGACATACAGCGTACCGTTAAAGGTGTATTTTGGGAGAATCTGTCTTCTACATATGATATTTTGCTTTCGGAGGCTGACTGGCCCCCACCTTTTGTGCTCGCGGCGCCGCGAGGGGAGGAGGTGATCCTACCCAGTTTCGCGAACACTGTCTCGAAAGAGCATGCGCAGCATTTTGCAGAAGAGTGGGCTCGGGCTCTCGCGCCGGCTCTGTACCGTAACCAATGTGGTTGGGATAAATTGTCGCCTTGCCACGAAATTCCGTTGCGGTCTCAGCCGCAGCCTCAACCTCAATATCCCATTCGGCGTGAAGCAAAATCTTCCGTCGCGGAAATCCTTGAACAATTGGAATATCAGGGAGTTATTGAAACGTGTGTGTCACCGATGAATAATCCCCTTTTTACTGTGAATAAACCTGACGGATCATATCGTTTGGTTTTGGATTACCGGCATTTAAACTCGCATTGCCGTAACTGTGCTGTACAGAATACCCACGGCTCTGCCCTAGTGGATAGTCTCGTGCGTAAGCGTTTCAAGACAACGCTTGACATATCCAATGGTTTTTATGCCCACAGATTGGACAGCTTTAGCTCCCAATGGACCAGTTTTACAAGCGCTGGAGTCCAAAAGCAATTCCGGCGTCTTCCAATGGGCTACAAGAATAGTCCTGGTGTATTTACCGCTCGAATTGTCTCTATTCTGGAGGCACTCGACCCTGATGCTTTTTCGTATGTGGATGACATATATCTCACAGACGACGATATTTGGGAGCATCTGTGTCGTGTAAATTCTCTTGTTTGCAACTTCGCAGACATGGGTTACAAATTCAACTTTGCAAAATCGCACATTGCTGAACACACAGTGTTGTTTTTGGGCTATGAGCTCAACAATGAAGGTAGAGGTTTGGCTCCTCACTTCTTGGAGAAGTGCGCACAATTGCGCGCACCAACAACACTGAAAAAATTACAATCCTTACTGGGCTTTTTGAATTTCGGCAGAACTTACATTCCGGAATATGCCCAGCGTATCAAGCCTTTGTATGCTTTGATACAACCGACTTTCTCTAAATCATGCTGGCTGCCTGAGCATTCAGCCATTTTGCAATCCTTGCAGGCTGATCTGCTCGCTTCTAAATATTTACTGACTCGTGATAACCACACCAACCTGGTCATAAGAATAATTCCTGGGACGGTGGGTTTCACGTACCTCACTTTTAATGAAGGTGACACGGTACCTATTGCTTACAAGTCACACTTGTACACTTCGGCTGAGATGCGGTTTCCCACCATAGAAAAGGTTTTAACTGCTGTACAGATGGCTATTCTAAAGGAACGAGCTCTGTCACAGGGGAAACGCATGCTAGTGGTAACACCCTGTCCTCATTTGGAGGCAGTCACGAAAGCAAGTGTACCAAATTCAAAGGCTTTGCACCCTCGGTGGATTCAGTGGGCTGCGTCATTGTCATCCACGGATGTCATGTTTATTTTTGACGCTTCCTTACGGTCGCAGGAGTACTTGCAGTATGAATTCGTTCACCCTGCTCCTCTGGCGATGCGACCTTTGGAGGACTTCCATTGCATCATTTACACTGATGGGTCGGCGCAGGTTGCGCATGGCTCTAAACATGCCTACGTTTCCGCATGCGCCATTGTGGTCGGTGCTATGTTGAATGATGAGTTCATTTCCAGGGAGGTACACACGTTGCCCCTGGGCGATTGCACCGCACAATTGGCAGAGCTTCGTGCTCTCTTACTAGCTTTGGAGTACGCAGATCCAAGTGTTACTACTCTAATTGTAAGTGATTCTTACTACTGTGTCCAGTCTTACAATGAAAACTTGTTCTTTTGGATTCAAAATGATTTTCATGATTCCAAGGGTAGCACAATAAAACATAAAATGATCTGGGTTCGAGTGGCAGAGCTTAAGGCTATGTTGCCACTCGTTTATGTGATTCATACTCTCGGTCATCAGCGCGTGGGAGTACACGCTGTTGGCAACTCGCTTGCTGATGAAGCGGCGAAATCAGCGGTATCTACATACTTAGTTGCAGCAGTTACTAGGTCTAAAACCAAGATTGATAGCGACATCTTGGCAGCGATTGCTGCCTCTGAGAAGGGAAGTAAACATCCTTCGGGATTCCCTTCGAAGTATAAATACCACTTAAGTCCCGAAAAGGTTCCTTTTGTGACAATTCCTGATGTTGGGGAACGGCTGATTCCCAACTCGGATCGCAGAACAGACTTGATTACAGCGGCTCATGAAGGTGTGGCGTCTGCGCATGCGGGCGTCTCAGCCACTGTAACGCAACTACAACAACGTTTCTGGTGGCGGGGACTGTACAAACAGACGCGTGATTATGTCCTTCTTTGTGACATATGCCAGCAGATTAAACCTTCAACTGCTACACGTCCGCCTCAGACTCAGTTGTACATTTCTAATAAACCACTAGGCTGTGTTTATTTAGATCACTGCGGTCCATTTTCATCTGATACTGCGTATAAATACATCTTAGTAGCAGTTGACTCATGCACACGCTTTGTGTGGGTATGGCCACATCGCAGCGCTGATTCCCGGACTGTCATCAGAGATTTGCGTATCTTTATAGGGATTTTTGCCTGTGGTACCTTCCATTCGGATCAGGGTCCGGCTTTCGCCTCTAAGGCGTATAAGGATGCCATGACTTCGATGGGGGTCCAAGTCAAGTTTTCGTCACCCTACAGACCTGAGGGTAATAGTGTAGTTGAACGAATGAACCGTGATTTAAAGCAATCTTTGACAGCCCGAGTTATAGGCACTGGCAGAAACTGGCTGGCTCACCTCTATGGCGTGCAGCGTGCTCTTAATAATCTCCCTAGAAGGTCTTTGGGTGGGCGGACCCCATACGAAATACTCTTTGGCATCAAGATGTTCGTCCCTGACCTTGACGGTCTAGACTCGGTGGTTCGCGCCACTTCCTTTGACGCAGATGAACATTGCAATGTTTTACAGAATCTACAAAAGACGAGAGACACTCTTGCAAAGGAACATTTGCCCTCCACATCGGATGATGCGTTGCAGATCCCGGTAGTTGGCTGGCTACCCCAAGTTGGAGAACTGGTTCGAGAGAAGATCGACAACAAGAAAGAGTTTGGTCCCTCATATCGAGCTCCAGTCCCAGTGCTTGGAGTGAAGGGCACAAGAACAGTCATTTTACCACCACTTCCAGGTCGTAAGGAAAACAGGTTTATTTCTATTGACAATGTCAAGATACACAGAGTGGCCGATTCTTCTTAGCATGACACCGGCTGTTTCCTGTCCTTCCATTGTGAGAAATTCAATTATGCCCACTGCTTCTAATAATGAACCTGAGGTGGCCATCGAATTACCTGCTGTTTCCAGTCCATTATTGAATAATTTACCAGGAACTAACCTTGATGAGACAGACTATACATACCCCACTGATTTGTCCATGCCTGACCTGCAAGCTCGTTTAGCCACGGAATCCAGATTTTCATTTGACTCTGCTTCCCTTGCCTCGAAAAAACCCTCTAAAATTGCAGTATATGCTAGCCTGTTTAAAAAACATTTTTTGATACCTCCTTGGATATACATTTGGCTGGTCCTTTTTTCAGTTTACCTTTTTATGTCAATTGGTTTTGTGTTTTATTTTTTTCGAATTATGAATGGACACTATGTCGAGGAGAGAACTTGCATTACTCATTTAAATGGAACTTTGGCCCCACTTTCCTCTTCACATTCTACACACAGATTAAAAAGAGACTTGACTTTGGTTAACATCACAGCGTGGCCTGTTCTGGATGGAATCGCGTGGGATGCAGTTCGTTTTCAGATTCATGGCCCAACGGAAGTCGTTAATGTCCCTAATGTACTAAGAGTTAATATGGGGGATGTGGTGAAACAAAACATTCGTTCTGATGATTGGGATGTTAATGCTGTGGAAAGTTTGTTTTCTGATTTGAAATATTATGCTGCTTTTGATGCTGAGGATTTATATTTAGAATCTGCTAATTATGGTGAATTGTTCTGTTACCAACATTATGGCAATCACTTCTTACACAAGACATCTTCCCGAAGGGATGCGGTTAATTTTACTCAGTGGGAACATTGCCCAGCACCAACGCAAGGGAGTTCAGAAACGTTTCTTAAAAAGTATACTTATTTCACTGACTTTAATCAGTCCAATCCCGAATCCTTTTATTTTAAATTTCACAAACAGCCACTGTCCAAGGTTCGACTTACAAATACAAAATTGTTATATTCAAAGGCCTTCCTGGATCAATTAGTTACTGGAGGGTATGAGTTATGGAAGGATACCATAGACCTTAAATCAGTTTGGGGCTCAAGGGCCTGGCAGGTACAAGGCATTGAGGCTTTGCACCGTGCATGTCTCATCCCAAATCATATGTGGTTTTTAAATGAAACCATTTCCCAGACCACATGCTTTGGATTGGCTACATCTAAAAGGTTAAACACCCCGTCTTTCCCGGAGTTGGAGGAATATGAGAATTGGAGTAATTTTACTAAATTGTCCATTAGAGATATACAGGCTCTGCTTCTGAATTCCTCCTTTAACATTTCCAGTATGAATCCCAAGGGTTGGCTGCTTTGGCACCGTAGTGCTGATTCTTGCCAAAAGAGATTTTTAAATGTAACTGACGGTTTTAAGGCTGTTAGATCTGATCCCCGTTTTGATTTGAGTCATACTGTCACCTCTTACTCTGTGGGCAAGTTGTGTCAAGCTTGGCTGAAACATTCAACTTTACCTGCGGTTAAGTATCACCTTTCCAAACTGAATGCAGACGTGGATTTGAATGATTTCATTAAGGGCCCAGCTAGTGGCAGGTCGAAACGTTGGTTGTATGGTGTTTACAATGAAATTTGGAAACTCTCACAGATTGAGGCTGCTTCACGCCTTAGGGCTATTGATCAGGCAAATCTTGAGAAAGTTCTTGCAGTTGTTGACAATAGCATTAACGTGCTTTCCTCTAGAATTTACACATTAGATAATATTGTGTCGTCTGTTGTTGATATTGTGCATGATGAAGTATCTGTATTATACCATGGTCAAAATCAATTACGTTCGATCATGCAGTTTGCATGGACACTTCAGACTCTGAAAATGGGTAAAGTTCCCTGGGGATACATGAACGTTTCCTCTTTATTTGCACCGTTTAATTTGACAGACAAACAACGCTTGCTTTCAATGCGTGATGCTTCCTTTTCTATGCCCCATATTGAAAGGTTGGAATCTTTACCTTTTTCTGTGGCAGAGGCCACTGCTGCTACGTGGCTTATCCACGGTTTAATAACGCTGCCTTTTGCTTTATATAAGTTTTCAAATTGTATGAAATATGTGCCAATAGGTCGTTTTGAACCCTTAGGTAGCGGTTTTCTTCATGAGGTCTGGTCACTCCCATACACATACAGATGTTTCAAGGATGAACAAGAGGTTTATCTAACAGGGGATGAGTGTACTGAGACGCCAGATCATTCTTTAATGTGTAGACACATACAGTTACACGGTTCATGTAACAAGGACAGACCGAATATGGCTTGCGTTTTACAGGGCACGCCGGTTCCTGCTATCATCCCCACGTTTAAATTGTTAGAGAATGGTAGTTATTTAATGCTCAATAATGAAAACTGTTGTGGTTTGATTAAAGGTATAGCTTTCATAGTAACGGTTAGTGAGCGAGTTATTTGCTGCAGAAATGTTCTTTATCCTCCCACACGTGAACATAGGGAGTCTTCCATTTGGCCACAGATACCGACCTTGGGAGCAGAATTCAGCGGCATGGCTAGAATAAGAGCTCTATTGTCCCAGAAAGAGGTGGCCTTGAGCTCGGCCCGTGAAACTTTCGTGCTTCACATTGCTAACACCCGTACGGAGGTTCAGGCTCTATTAAACACTGATTTGCCTTTGCATTTCGGAGCCATGGTCCGTTCTATCTTTAACGCATCCTCCACAACGGGCCTAGCACATTTTTTTAAAGTTGTTAGCGGTGGTCTCGTGACTTCCTTTGAGAAGATATTTGGAGTCATCCCTGCCTTCTTCCATTCTATTTTTTCATCCTTATTTGGAGGGTTCCCGTTTTTGCTTGCATTAGCGGCTGGCGCATTGGTGGTTTTCTGCCTTTTTAAATATGGATGCCCTTCCTGTGCAAGACCACGAACAGCTACTACTGACGCGGTTTCGCAACCGCATGCTTGATTACTATGGCACACTGCCGTTAGCGACTCTAAGCACGGCGTTTGGATTATCTTTTCGGTTCTCCTATTTCACCTGTGTCCAGCCTGTATTTCGCTGTCTGACCTGCGATTTCCTTTGGGCCATTGATTTGTGTCTCTGCGGACCAGCATCTTCTGACGTCGATTTTGATCAACTGATGAGTCCTATCATTGCTCACGAGTTGGTTTGTTCTGACGAAAGGATTATGGCCTTGGCGGTGGCACATGGACTAATGGGTCCCTGGGATGTGTTGTCGGCAGCGCAAAATTTCTTGGAACTAAGTTTTCTTGAGAACCCACCGAGCTGTCCTCTGATGGTTATAGAGGATCCGGTGCTGGAAGATCACGTATGTTCCTTTCATCTTTTAAATTGGATGGCTGAACTGTTTTCGGATGAGGACAGTGACTTCCTCCTGGAGGCTGTTGCAGCTTACTTTTCATATACAGTCTTATCATAGACACTGCCTCAAATTGACATGCTGATTGATAGCATTTCCTTGATTTTATTGACTTTTGGTCAAGACATTTTATTTTTGCTTGCCTATTGGCTTGAGCCACATTATATTTGTGGGCTATTTTTTAGCATTAGTTTTTATAATTGAATTTTTATTCATGCACGTTTATAAATGGATTCTGCTCTCATGTGATGGCACTTCTGTTACCTTATTTAGTCCGTTCTCGGATCATGGGGGGGTGTTGTATAGCTCCTATATATCCTTATATCGTGTTAAGTTAGCATAGGTACATTTCAGATTTAAACGCCATTTTTCCTTTCTTGCAACTTCTGCACACGACCCTTAATTGTTGACTTAGCTTTCAACCTAGTGGTTTGCCGTGGTGTATGTGAGAATAATATGTTATTGCTCTGATATCAGTCTTGTTTAATAAACCATGTCTGCACGGAGAGTGCTGAAGTTTCAGGAGCAACACGATATGGAATTGTTATGAGGTCTGATCTCCACGCCTTCATAGTCATAACACAAGTGCAGCCTTTGCCAACTTGGGCTTGAGGCGGGATTGATATTGCTTTGCACGAGAATTGTTAACACACTTGATGCGGTGCACATGCAGAGAGAGCTGGTGTATGCTGATGTGATTCCTTCATGCTAGGACACTAAGGTATGGGCCCGCCCTAAAACAACCCAAAGAGACCTTCTTAGATAATAATATAATATATGTGTTAGGGAGGGTGAGATATAAGTGTTGTTAACTCTTATTCATTACAGCATGTTAACATGCTGTCACCATTCGCTTTTTATGTCTTAGTAACTATGCTGATAATTTTGCTACTGATAATAAGTATACTTGTATTATCAAAGATACTGCGCCTGAGAAGACGGCATTAGTAAATAAACATTTCAAATGCACATGTGTCTTCTTTACTCCATGATCTGGTTTGTAATGATAATATAACGAAAGAGTGTTCATGAGTCCCACGTACCCTGAGGTACTGTAAGTTCATGTTCTGGTTTGTCTAAACATTGGGTGTTTGATATGTCCAATGAGACACTGTAGCTAGCTCGGTAAGGGGTGAGTTGGTTGCTAAGGTAAGTTTTGGGACACCCTAATTTGCCAAGGTTCCACTCCTCTGTGCACAGTTCTGTGTGAGTACAGAAACCCTGCAACAGAACAGATGAATTATTAATCGCCAGGGTGGCCAACAGATCTTGCAGAGCGGGCAGAAAATGGGGCATAGTTTGGGGAGGGCGATAGAGAAGAACTATAGTAAGAGGGGCAAGGAGGTTCGTGGAGCGGGCGACTAGAAAGTCCACATTGGGTATTGGGGGATGGGCCAACGGTTGAAACTGTAGATGGGACCGATCTATCAGGGCCACACCTCCACCAATTTTACCGTCAGGGCGATCTGCCCGGAGGATATAGTAGGGGGCAGGAAGAGCCGATAAGACATCAGACATGGAGTCGGCAGAAAGCCAAGTTTCCGTGAGGAACAATAAGTCCGGGGACTCAGAGTCGAGAAGGTTAAATAGTTCCAATTGGTGTTTTCCCGCAGAGCGGGTATTGAGAAGATAGGCAGAGGCCAAGGTATGTGGGGGATAGAGGGGAGTAGGAGAGCAGACCGAGTGAGGGACAGATGAGGGCATAACCGAAGAGGCGATAGTAGAAGCAGAGGAAGATATAAAAATGTCAAGGGCTGCAATGCGGTCAGAAGTTGAAGCCCTAATAGGCCAGTCGCCCCGAAGGGCAAGGAGCTGCGCAGAGGTATATGATAAAAATGATGCAGGGTCAGTGGCCCCTGGTCCCGGTCGGTCGCGGACGGGCGCAGACGGGCGCGCCCGTCCGCTGCGCTTCCGGGGAGGGGGAGCCATTTGTAGTGATCAGGGTGGGAGGGCCGAGCAAGTAGTCTGCTCGCCCTCTGACTCACCCAAGATGGCGCTGGTGTTTCTCAGGCAGCGTTAGGTCAGCTGCTGTGGCCTCAGCTTCAAGCGCGAGCAAGAGCCGTCAGAGGTAGGAAATGCACAGAGGATAGTTTTCAAAGTTAAAAACACAAGAAATACACTTTTATCATTTTAAAATAGTTCGGAGCTTAATTGGTGCTGCTGGTCCCGGCTCACGCCTCAGGAACCAAATGATCGGTCTATCAATGGAGGGAGTGCCGAGGGACTGGGCTTTTGTAGTGATCAGGGTGGGAGGGCCGAGCAAGTAGTCTGCTCGCCCTCTGACTCACCCAAGATGGCGCTGGTGTTTCTCAGGCAGCGTTAGATCAGCTGCTGTGGCCTCAGCTTCAAGCGCGAGCAAGAGCCGTCAGAGGTAGGAAATGCACAGAGGATAGTTTTCAAAGTTAAAAACACAAGAAATACACTTTTATCATTTTAAAATAGTTCGGAGCTTAATTGGTGCTGCTGGTCCCGGCTCACGCCTCAGGAACCAAATGATCGGTCTATCAATGGAGGGAGTGCCGAGGGACTGGGCTTTTGTAGTGATCAGGGTGGGAGGGCCGAGCAAGTAGTCTGCTCGCCCTCTGACTCACCCAAGATGGCGCTGGTGTTTCTCAGGCAGCGTTAGATCAGCTGCTGTGGCCTCAGCTTCAAGCGCGAGCAAGAGCCGTCAGAGGTAGGAAATGCACAGAGGATAGTTTTCAAAGTTAAAAACACAAGAAATACACTTTTATAATTTTAAAATAGTTCGGAGCTTAATTGGTGCTGCTGTTCCCGGCTCACGCCTCAGGAACCAAATGATCGGTTTATCAATGGAGGGAGTGCCGAGGGACTGGGCTTTTGTAGTGATCAGGGTGGGAGGGCCGAGCAAGTAGTCTGCTCGCCCTCTGACTCACCCAAGATGGCGCTGGTGTTTCTCAGGCAGCGTTAGATCAGCTGCTGTGGCCTCAGCTTCAAGCGCGAGCAAGAGCCGTCAGAGGTAGGAAATGCACAGAGGATAGTTTTCAAAGTTAAAAACACAAGAAATACACTTTTATAATTTTAAAATAGTTCGGAGCTTAATTGGTGCTGCTGTTCCCGGCTCACGCCTCAGGAACCAAATGATCGGTCTATCAATGGAGGGAGTGCCGAGGGACTGGGCTTTTGTAGTGATCAGGGTGGGAGGGCCGAGCAAGTAGTCTGCTCGCCCTCTGACTCACCCAAGATGGCGCTGGTGTTTCTCAGGCAGCGTTAGATCAGCTGCTGTGGCCTCAGCTTCAAGCGCGAGCAAGAGCCGTCAGAGGTAGGAAATGCACAAAGGATAGTTTTCAAAGTTAAAAACACAAGAAATACACTTTTATAATTTTTAAATAGTTCGGAGCTTAATTGCTGCTGCTGTTCCCGGCTCACGCCTCAGGAACCAAATGATCGTGCACTATTTCACAGTTGCTTGAGGCAGGGGATTTCAAACTGCTGTTGTGTCACCCTTGCTGACGTATAAGGCTCATCTCTGGGCATTGGTGTTCCCCTTTGCATGCATTTTGATTTTACCCTGTCCTCTGTTTGGGATTTTTGTGGAGGAATGCTGCTAGTGCTGGGTTGCCATTTGTGGCGGGTCTGGTCCTTACTTGTTAGGACAGAAATGTCCTCTCTACGTATACCAGCACGTTTCCCTACCCTGAGTGCCCAACTGCATGAGTATCTGGTATCCTGACTTTTTATTTCAGCCCTGGTATATAACTAATCTAAGAGTGTGCACAGAGACTCCAAAAGGTCCTGGAATTTTCCTGTACCCTAGTGGAATGTACCAAGCTGTTCCTCTCATGAGTAGTGCATAGAGCAGTGGTGGCAGTATAACATAGGTAAGAGAATTAATAGTGTGATCAGACTTTTCAAACTCTTGTTTACTCTGGTTGAAGCTTACTACCCCACTTGTGTAAATTTTTGCTTCTAAATGAATGCTCAGACCCTTGCACTGATATGCTCAGTGTGTGTTGGGCATATATGTGTGTGTGTGTAGCACGTGTAACGCATGCATGGTGTAAGTCGGCGTAGAACAATGAAGGACCCTTTTTGGATTCCCTGCATGACCTAGCGCAAGATGAGTGAGGACTGTGCGCCAAGTAGGGGAAAATGTATTGCTTGCAATCCTTCAGCTGGAAGGAGCTGACCCAGACACTGAAGTGAGTAATAGAGACAGGTCTATCTTGAGAAATTCGCGGTTAGAAGGGAGCGGCTGATTACCCTTACTGGACCCTGACACTTTTGTGGGTGGTAGGTATGAGGGGTGGACTGGAGTCTGTTATGAAAGATGTTGAAGTCTGTAGGTGATGTTATATGGTTCCCACGCGTTTAGTAGGACTTTGTACTATGTCAACACGAACATCACAATATAGAGACTTAGTCTACATATAGCATCAATAATTGTTGGTTTGTTTTGTCTAGCTCACAGTACCATATCTAAACCCCTAACGTGACCAGGGTAATAGATGTTGTTGGTAACCTCGAACATGGCCACCCGATTCCCAAGGAATTTGTGGAAACAAATCTAACCCTTCTGTTTGTTACTCTTGCATGCTCATGGTAAGAACAAGAAAGACATGAAAACGCATCTTAAAACATTTATTAAAACAATTGTATTTTTGTGAAGAAAACATGAGCAGCGATTATGCAGATAAGACACATCATTTTAATAAGTATGGTTAGAATGGCAAAAAATATAAGCAATTCAACCATGTTAATTGTTGCTAATGTTAACTTACTACTATCTGCCACTAATACATATCCACTAAAGAGAGCATAGCAGGAGTACCTGCTACTACATCTATTGGGATGGTCCAACCCCCCATACCTGGATATTATGTGTCACAAAGCCGATCTAAGTATGCAGGCTATCTTCTTTCACAGGGTGAATGTTGCAGTCAGCAGAGCTGCATCTCAGTCACAGTGCTTCCGTGGTAATCTCAGCATAAGGTGCTCCTCTCATCAAGCTTAGCACGGACACTATGTATCTAATTAAATGTTCTCCTTACCTTATTGTAGCAGAGCTGCAGAACTGCTTGTTAGGTGTGTAGAGAAAAAATTGTCTCCAATGGGCACACAGAGAAATGAAACAAAAGGCATTGCATTCTGATAGTACAAACCTGAAACCAAATATTTAATCTACTAAGAATAAATGTGTATATAACACAATCTTACTTTAGAGAAAAATAAGTAAACAGTCACAATTGGAATAAGATTTCAATTTAAAAAACGGAATCTAAAATGGAGACTAAGCGTGGGCCTTACAACACCCTCCCCTTGGTCGGAAATCAGACTACTCAATAAAAGAATAGTAGCACTAAAATAATCTAAAAGGTCTGGTCGAAAGCCCAAAAAATTAAATTGAGAACGCATGCAAATTAATAAAAAAAACAGTAAAAAATGGATAAAAGCAAGGTGCAAAATCAAAGAGTTTTGGAGGCATCCGAATTGCAGGATGGCATCCCTGAATTGTTCACCAGGTCTATATAGTCCGAGGGTCTGGGAAGGAACCCACATCCACAGACCACAGATTCACAGAGCCATGACAAGCAATATACATGGAACGAACATGGTCAATACTAACTCATTCAGCAGAAGCCGAAGGCATGGAAGCTAGGAGTGCAGCCTCAGAAGAGAAGCCAGACACCAGAGAACCTGGAGCACAAAGGGTCTCATAATAAGCATCTTGCAGCAAAGGGAGAATCATAGGACAACACTGTTGGTGCACCCACAAAGGATGCACAAGAAGATTCATATCAATAAACTGTGACAATTGGTAGCAAGGCAGAAGTCTAGTGAACACTTGAAAGAGCACCATAGACAGTGAAACACAATCTGCACACTCTGAAACCAGTCAGGCCAAAAGGTCTAATACCAATTCTTGTTCAGTTCCAGTAACAGTCATTCCAAAGTACTGTAACATGCGTTCACGACAAAGAATTACATGTGACACTTCCATCTCCATTTGGCCTCATTATGGGACATTCATTGCAGAGCAACAAAAATAGAACCAAAATAGCAATCAACAGGAATAACACTAGCAAAGCTCCAAAAAAGCTTTAAACCAAGGAGTGTATAAAAAATAATTGATCGCTTCAAGCATAGTCTGCAACACAGAAACAAATCCAGACCCAATCACTTAAAAAAAGTGTACCACTCCAGTTGTGTTAGAAGCATTCAAACTATAGTGTAACAAGTTCACCGAAATGCTATGGCAAATTAGTGCGCAAAAGAGATTGCACTTCTGAGGAAAATCGGGCAACTTGAAGGTCAAAAGTTTCTCTGGCAGATGTTAATTCCACAGCTTTTTGAAACAATGAGGCGTTATCAGTCAGCTCAGTTTAACAAAGGAAATAGGGACTGTTGGCCACAAGGTAATTTCCCCAGTTGTGTGTGTTCTTACAGAAAGTCACAACCTCGGAAACTGTAACCACATAAGAGAACCCTGATTTCATTCTGCAGCAACCATGATTGTTTGAAATCAAGTAGCTCCCATTAAAAAGCAACACAAATACTAACTTTATCAAGGGTATGACAACTCCCTTCAGATAACACGCTAAGTTAGCCACGGACACATTACAAACGCCATGAAGTGTTGTCTCTTTACAGACTGATGAATGGCCAAAAGAAGATCCACATTCTTTTCCACTAATAAAAACGTCTTTGTCACTGCTCATACCTCTGTAATAGACAGGAAGAATCCAAGTCTTTTGTTTAAAAAAAAGAAAATTCTCACCCATCCTCTCCTATCTGCCTCCTGAATTTGAATTTTGGAGAAAAAAAAAATCTGCCTTCTGGAAAAATGTTCTGACATGATGTGAAATGAAATGTAGAAATCATTAAAGAAATAAACTCTTGAATGAGCCAAACATCAGATGGTGTTTCAGCTACAGTGAATGTCTGTTTTTCTAATCTTTCTTTATTAAGCATGGTGTAGGTTGCATCTTTTTTTGCTATTACTTGTTATATGTGTGACAAATTATAAGGCAAAACAATTCAGAGGCATTCAAATATTTCCATGGCACTCTATTTTTTTTTAATCTGTAATGTCCACCTCAGTGGCAAAAATTGATCCTAACAGACTCTGACCATGTTGAAGAACAGACATGTCATTTTGTATGATATCGAATGCAGATGAAACAAAGTTATTCAGTGAATACATTTGAGTTGATAATGTAGCCATGACATCATCCACAACAGCCAAAGCTTGTTCCAAATTTTGCTTATCAATTTGTCGCAACTGTTTAGCAGCTTACTGTTGAGAAATTTTCAAAATGTCATTGTAAGTGGCATATATAAAACATTTAGAATGAAGAGGTCCGGGACCCAACAAAAAATCATGTATGTCCATATCATCTGAAAGGAGAAAAGTGTTCTTTCATTGTGGACAAGGTGGAATGTTCTAACCATTGCTGTCATAACTTTCCTACGCTATAGGTAGTTATCTGATAGAGACATCTAGCCTGCAGATTCCTTAACTTTTAATTCTCCCCAGGTGCCAGTCTGGTTCTGGAAATTTTCAGCAGTACCTCTTCACGCCGGGGGGGCAGCATCGAACAGCTCCGTGATGACGTCTACTCTGGTCACGACGTTAGTGGAACCATATAAGTACCCGCCGGCACCCAGACATCAGTTTCTTCATTCCCACGTGGTAACGCGGATCCGGAGAAGCGGTTCCTCAGGTCGATTTTTTGACCTGCTTTGGAATATGAACAGACCCATAAACCCAATGATATCCTGGTAGCAACCCAAACTTACCCAATTCCTCTGTTTAGTTCGGAAGAAGTCAATAGTGCAATTGCTGCCAGTAAAGGCAGCAAATCTCCCGGTCCTGATGCTATTTCAGTGGACCTGTATAAAGCAAATATCGCTTTATGGGGACCCTTACTGATGGCTGTATTAAGGGCCTATTTTGACATTGGCTTTCTCCCTACATGGTCGAAATCAATAATCGTACCCATCTACAAAAAGGGCAACAACACAACCCTGCATGTTACAGGCTGATTTCTTTGCTTGATTCCCTAGTGAAGGTAGCGGGTTGCGTTATTTTGAATAAGCTACAGGAGTGGGCGGAATCAAGAGAAATTTTGACAGACCTTTAATATAGGTTTCGCAGCGGAGTTAGGACAATTGAACAGGGCTTGAATGGAAGCATGTTAATAGGAAAATATACAAATATTAAGGGCGGGAATTTGTTCCTGGGGTTTGTTGATCTTTCCTCTACTTTTGATTGTGTCATCCGCTCGAAGTTATGGGCAATTATGTCCGATATGGGAGGGGAGACATCGATCATCAACTTTCTTAGAGATCTTTATGCAGGATCCAAAGCCAGGGTAAGATATGGTATTAGAGGAGATTGTACTCAGCCTTTTAGTGTGGAGAGAGGGATAAGACAGGGTTGCATCTTATTATCCAGTCTTTTCTCCCTATATATAAATAACGTAGGCGAAGCGCTGACTTTACAATGTAAAGACCTCCCACAGGTGGGCCATCGCCCAGTGCCGGCCTTACTCTATGCGGACATTGCCGTCCTTATGGCCCGCACCTGCCCTTGCCTTGCAGTCTTTACTTAACACCTTTGTCAAATCCATTCAGGATCCCAACTTACTAGTCAATCAATCAAAAACATTCATAATCAAGTGTGGCAGGAGAATCACAACTTGTCAAGACATCAAAAATAAGGGACTTGCAAGATAGAATTAACGAATAGTTTCTCATACCAAAGCAAGGGGCCTATTAGGATGACAGACGGACCTGCGTTCGTCCGCCACCCCCGAGGTGGAGGGACCATCCGCAGGGGCAGCGGCGGTCCCTCCGGTGCAATTAGGATGTGACCGCCACCCTGGCGGTCACATCCCGTATCTTTAACCTTGCAGCGGGTGCTGCTTGAAGCAGCACCCGCCGCAAGGTTAAAAATGCATGCTTCACATTTACATGCACAAAGCAGCAGGCACAGCACGGTGCCTGCCGCTTCGTGCATGTAAATGCTGGGGGTACCATAGGTACCCCCATGTGCACCCCCCACCCCGACACCCTGGTGGCCCGCAACGGGCCCCCAAACACCAAAGACCACATGCTTTTCCACGGCGGAAAAGCCGCAGCGGAAAAGCATGTTTTCTGCCCCATCCTAATATGGCTGGCGGTGTCTGATAGACACCACCACCATATTAGAGCTTTTCTGCCACGGTCGGAAGGCGACCGCGGCGGAAAAGCGGCGAACGGTCTTCCCGTCCGCCGATGACCCCCCAGCCATCCTAATCTGGCGGGGGTCTTTGTAGGCACCACAGCGGTGAATCCGCATCCTCCGGGCCGGCGGTGGCTTACGCCGGCCCGGAGGATGCGGATTCACTGAAATCCTAATCGGCCCCTTAGTGTGGCCTTTTGAAATTTTGACGGCAGGTTTGGTACCCCCTAGTGGAGATGATTAAGATTTATAAGGCAAAGTTCATCAGTGTAGCACTATATGGTGCCGGGATTTTGGGGTATATAAAATGTACAGCACTACAATTTTTGAGGTATCTGCTCGCAGCCCCCTGCATTGCTGTTTCTTACAAACTTAATTATGATGCAACCCATATTACTATGGCATAAAGTCTGGATCTCTGATATACATCCCTAAACCGAGCCCTTATCGGGGACTGCTTAAAATCAACTCTGTCTACACGTATACCGTGGTTGGCATATATTCAACGTTTTTACTGAGATTTGGAACACCCAGACTATTTTGAGAACCATGAAACTTTGGCAGATATCAGATACATCGTAAAATATGGATCTTAGTGAAGTTTTTTTAAATTGTTATCACAAAATAGATTAGAGGATTACTTTCAAAAGATAGGTAGTAATGCATAGCGGTTCTTTAACTGACGTCTTAGTATTTTTTTTCATTAACTTCTTATCTGTGTCAAAGTAACTATGTAAAGTTAATGTACAAATTGCCAGAATATTAAGACTTAGTAAGTCAAAGTCAAAAAGCTTTATTTCGATAAAACAATTATCATAAAAGCAGCTCAATAGGTCAAAAATTACAAGTAGAAAACAGTAGTGGATTAAAAAAGAATTTTTGTCTATGTACAATATTTAAAAGAGGCAATCATTTTAAAAAAATGCTTATACAATCTTAAACTGGCCAATTAATTGATTGAATTTTTACGGATCAGGCAAAAAATGGCAGTTCATTCAATTGAAAGATTTTATAAAAATAGAATTAAACAATTAATTTTAGCTTTTTGGCTCGAATAGCCCAAGCCCATGATAGAAATTTGGCTAGGGCACAAGCGTAGGGTACACTACTATCAGATATGAGTATCCTAATTGCCACATCATGCCTCCTAGTCCCCAACTGGCGGCATAGGTTTTTGAGCCAGACCCTCCTTGGAATTACGTACCCGCTGCACTCGAACAAAAAGTGTGCCAATGATTCCGGTTTGGCAAGGCAAACTGGGCATAGATCAGGCAATTCCATACGGGATTTCCATCTTGTGGTAAAGGAATTAAGTGGAAGGGTTCCCACTCTGAACCTGAAGTACAATGCCCTATCAAAGGGTTTTCCAATTGCATCAAGGTACGGTTCCCGTCTAGGGCAGTCTTTAAACCTCAGAAAATCCTCTGTGAGCATGCCCAAGGAGGTACTAGAATTTCTTTGTGTACAAATCCAGTCCCAGTAAAGTTTTTTGAGGACTTGCTTCGGGGGTGAAGTTCTATTCAGCCATAATTCAATTTGTCCCAACTTAGTTAGTAAGTTCTTCATGTCTTTGAGCCATTTGATTTTATGCCAACTTGGCGATGACATGACTTCTTCAAGGCCTCTAGCATATCCACTTAATTCTTCCACCCGCCAGATGCGTGCCCATAATAATAATGGGCGGAATTTTGCAATATCGCCAATCTGGGGGCAGCCTAGATCCAATGTTAGAGGTAGTGTAGGGGTGCCTTGAGGAAGAGACATGATTGCTCTACAGAATTTATTTTCAGATCTCTGCAGAGCATCAGTAGTAGAAGAGCCCCAAAGTTCGGCCCCATAAAGGGCAGAGCTAACACCTTTAGCTGAGTAAATCTCAAGAACTGTAGCAATAGGCTTTGATGAACTGGATCGTTGCTCTTTCAAAAGGGCTCCTGTAATCCTTTTGTGACTCAACAACATTTTGTCTAAGTGAGGCGTCTAGTTCATTTTGTCCGATAGGCGTATCCCAAGGTAGTCAAAGACCTTTACCCTTTCCAAGAGCTCAGCATTTAGAGTGGGAGGACGCACATATTGCTTCGGTGGATTTAGCACAAGGTACTTCGTTTTGTTAACGTTTATTACCAGACCTCGTTTGGTGCAAAAGGATTGGAAGTTGTCTAAAAGTCTCTGGAGTCCCATTGGGGATTTGGATATTAAAAGCGTATCATCCGCGAAGAGGAGGGTCGGTATGCGTTCACCAGCCAGGGATGGCTCATCAGAAGGATATTTAAGGAGATGCTCTACCACCCCATTGATGTAGAGAGAAAAAAGGGTGGGAGCCAGAACACACCCCTGGCGGACACCTCTCTCAACCGGAATACTACCCGTTTTCTCCCCTCCAGGGCCCCACCTGACTTGGGCAAAGCTATCTTGATGCAACCTCACTAGTATGGACAGCAAATAATGGGGCAGCCCCATGTCAGCGAGCACTTGCCATAATGATTCCCTAGGAACAAGGTCAAAGGCAGTCTTTAAGTCGATAAACGCGAGATAAAGACTGCCCTTGCCTATAGTCACCACCTTCCAGTATACCATCATGAGCCTGAAGGCCTGCTCAATCGTTCCAGTACCTACTCTAAAGCCTGCCTGGAAGTCAGAGAGAATTTTGTTCTCTTCTACCCAATTTAGAATTCTAACTAACAGGACTTTGCCGACAACTTTTTGGCTAATGTCTAACAAGCTGATCGGCCTGTAATTGGATGGATCATCCCTCGAGCCTTTCTTGTAGATAGGGACCACCTCGGCCCCTTTCCACGATGAGGGAATAGGGGCACCTTTACAAATGGCAACAAGAAGGGAATGAATTAATTTACCCCATTTAGCACTATCAGACTTTAAGAGGTCACCGGGAATGCCATCGGGACCAGCCGCTTTTTGTGGAATAATAGAGCTTATTGCGTATTCCACTTCCTTGATCGTAAAATCAAGGTCTGTTTGGCAGATTACATAATTCGGGGTGAACGAAGGTAGAGCCACCTCTCCCTCATCCAGAGCATCATGACAAGAATAAAGTTTGGAAAAGTGATCCACCCACGCCTGGCTTGGGATATTGCAAGTTAGCAGATCGCTATCTGGTCTATTGCGAGCTCTTATGGTGTCCCAAAACCATTTAGAGTCTTTTTTCGAGCTGGCTTCTTTGAGGGTTGACCAGTAGGCGTCTTCCCACTCCCTTTTTGCTAGCCCCAGAACTCTTTTATGTTCCCTCCTAGCCGTTTGTATTAATAGTTGGGACTTTCCTTTAACTGCCTCAATTAAGCGTGTTTTGGCTTTCCTACATGATGCAGAGTACCAGTCATGTCTCCCTTTGATTTTGGTTTTAGGCATGATTTTCCCTATAGTCCCTTTTACCCAAAAGACGTCCCCTATTACTTTTACGGCTGCTTCATAGATAGGTGTTACCCTATCTGCTGCCTTACATAGGTCTAAGGAGCTGATTTCTTTTTGTGAGCCTTTGAGCACTTCTTCAATAGTGGAGAGTTTGTCAACATTACTCGAGATTTTATTCCACTTAAGGCGCCTTCCACAAGAGGAGACAGTAACCTCCTGTGGGCATTTCGATGGAGCTAACGGCACTCCTGGGGACCAGGGATTCATTAGGGTTAAAGAAAGTGAGTTATGGTCACTCTCTATGGTCGGAATAACAACCATGTCAATGACCGAACTCCAAAGCCCCCGGTCCAGCAGAATGTAGTCAATTCTCGAGGAATGACCAACTCTGTTGAATGTTGGGGCACCCATCTGATCGGAAGAAGTGCGGCCATTAGCTGCTCTTAATCCGAACTCTAAGGTCAGTGCATTAAGCTGTATTGCGCTGCGAGTCCAGCGCTTAATGGGAGGGATAGAAAGCATGGGGATACCCCACCTACTATCCTCTTCTCCTAGATCAGGTATTCCTTCTAGGGGAAGTGGCTCAAATGTGCAGTTAAAATCTCCTGCTATTATAATGTGGTCAGGTTCTCTATAATCCCTAAGTTGGGCCTCAAGCTCAGATATTATAGGTGATGTGCATCCATTTTTGGAACCTCTAGCATAGACATCGTAGAGATCTACTAATAGTCCCCCACGATGGCCAGATAGAGAAATGCCAAGAATATCTGGGTTACCTGTCCGCTTTATGCTTATTCGGCAATTGAGCGAGACGCTTACCCAGATAATAAGCCCCCCTGACGGACGCCACTTCCTTTCCTTAGGTTTTTCAGCTGGTGCAAAGATGGTAACAAACCCAACTCGATACAGTGGCTCGGTGCTCCAGGTCTCCTGGAAAACACAGATCTTGTGGGCTTCAATCAGGGCGTTCCACTCTGGCAGACCTAATTTCCTAGTAATCCCCGCAAGGTTCCAGCTAAGAATTTTTAACTCGCCATGTGGTAAATTGCCTCCAATGGTGGGAGTAGTTTTGGGGTTAAATAAATCTACACAATCCCTAGTTGGAACATGGGATAGTGGTATAGCAGGTGCCATTGTTGGGGATTCGGGACAAATAGGGAGAGGGATAGCTAAGGAAACATCCTCCATATCCTTATTGGTAACAAAGTTTGAGGCTGGAACTTCCATGAGGTTGAGTCAATCTACCTCATCTAGCACACAAAATCTATTTGGGTGAGCAAACTGTGAAGCCAAGGGATTGAAGGAAGGGGGCAAATCTTGCCACGGCTGTTGCCACTGATGGTTAAGAGGTTGTAAGGGCTGAAGGGGTTGCTGCCACTGCTGAGCAGGATGATAAGGGGGTGGTGGATGTTGAAAAGGTTGTTGCCACTGCAAAGTGGTATGCTGTGGAAATAATGATGGGAAATGTAAAGGTTGCTGCCATTGTTTGGTGGTATGTTGCGGGGGATACGCAAACCCTCTGGTATTTGGAAGGGTAGGCTGATAAGAGTTTGGCTTCAGGGGCATGGGGAGAAAGTAAGACAAGGGGAGTGGATTGATTTGGGTAACAGACTTAGTAATTATGCAACTGAAGTGGTTTTTGGGAAAAAAAAGTTTTTAATGTACTTTTCTAATTAGGTGTTATTTAAACTGTACTTTTATTGAACTTTTATGGTCTAATTTATTTAGAGCGAGTAAAGTTCAAATTGTTCGATTGATTTGCTTTTATACTTTGTGTCGGTGGAACAGTGTGCCTTTATCTAATGTCTACAGGTTTCGAACCTTGTGGGTCTTGTACCCAACATATTTTGGTGACGGGCCCGCATACAGTTTGTATGTGGTGTTTAGGCGAGAACCAGGACGCGGGGATTGTGGCTCCTGCCAGAAAGTTAAACCAAAGTCTTTAAAGGAGAGGCGTTTGAAATTGATGGCAGTGCGTGTATCACGGTCCTCAGAGGCATCCCAGCCTTGGTCTTCATTGTCTCTGGAAGAGCAGTTGCAGGGTCGCTCTAGGAGCTGAAGCGGGTTTGGAGGATGCCTTTCTCTGGGGAAACCAAAAGGTAAGGGATGGTTGAATGTGCGGCATTCTCTGACTTCACTGCGTGGAGATACCGTCTCCCATGGCTCCTTCTGCTCGACGCTTGAGGAGACCATACGCAACTCCGCACCGCATCTCCCTGTGTTTCCGGGAGCCACGCGTCGATGGGTCAGACGAGGGAATATTATAATTCCTTGCACCTCATCTTTGGTACCCCAGCTCCCTCTGGAGTGCCTTTAAGCCCCAAAGAGGCGAGTGGGGCGCTGTAGGAGGGTCTGCACTCAGTGATGGTTGAGCCGTTGGAGTCAAGGGAACGGCGCCAGTCGGCTGGCGCCGGTGTGGTCCACAGTCCTTCGGGATCTTGACCTACGATGCCGGACTTTGATCAGCCGACTCCAACACTGACGTCGATCGAAGTTGCTTCTCCTCCTCCGTGTAGGCATCATGTGATGTCAGATGCGGAGTCGACTATTCAAACTGAGGTTAATATGCCGATTTTCGTTCCCACTCAAGAAGACGTTGGGGAAAGACAGCCTGTGTCAATTGAGGCAGGGCCTTTTTAACCCATTTCAGACATTAATGGGTCTCTGACGGTGGAGAGCAAGTTATCTGCCCTGGGAGAGGCTAGTGGCTTGGATTCCTCACCAACTTCAGGGTTGCTTTCTACCTCTGGCCTTGTCATGGAGGCAAGTTCCTCCTATGAAGATATGCTAGGGAAAATGTCTACAGATTTAAACTTGTCACGTCCTACGGTGCAAAGGTCCACAGTCCCTATGTTTGGGGTCCTTTTACAGGGACAGACACAGGACGAGCCTGTTCCGGTTTGGGGAGGCCCTTTTTGATATTTTATTAGGTACTTGGGCCAAGCCTGAGTCGGGTCATCAGTGGACCAGAATATTGCACATAGACACCTGCCTGTGTCTTCATAGACATCCTTCCAAACGTAGCTTGGAGACTTAGGTTATGACTTCTTCACTGGAACCTAAGACTCCAGTGCGTGGTAAGGAGACTAGGAGTTGTGATGTATGTTGTAATCACATCTTTGCTTCTGCAAGCTCAGCCTTGAGATCCACAAATACGGCTTGTGTGCTGGGGCAATATTCCCATGCTTTATGGGATTCACTACATAATATGCTGCCATCTCTTCCGGGTAACATCAGCTCGGAGGAAATTGGTGAATTGATTAGAGATGGTCAGCGGGCTGCTAAGCTTAACATAAGGTATGGTATGGACATTACGTACTCTGTAGATCGTGCCATTACATTAGCAGTGGCATTAAGGCTTCTGGCTTGGTTGGCAACTTCCAGTTTCTCAGAGGTTGTCCAGTCGACTTTGGTCGACATGCCATTTGATGGCGCCCATCTTTTTGGGAATCAAGCTGATGCATCGTTAAGAAGCTACCATGATAGACAGAAGCCTTCAGTGTGATAGCTTTTTATTGTTTGTTACTGGTCTAACTTGTCCTTATACTTGAGATGCAAGCTATTTCTTTATAAGCGAGTAAGCTTTGATAGGGCATTTTACATGTCTGTTGTTGGTTTTACCACTTGGTGTTCCTGCAAGAGCAGAATTTAAATTTTCAGTACCATTTTTCCTTTTTTAGGTTGATATTGATTTAGATGACCGAGGGAGGTTTCCCTTTGGATGAGCTTTGTGCAGAAGGGGTTATTGTCAAGAGACGTGTTTTCTAGTTTGGAAGATTTTGTGACGCAATCTTCTTTGAAGCAGTTCAGTATGCTTAAATGTTCATATTTTCGACCTTCCGTTGTCTCTCATAGGGACATGTTGAAAAACCAGTGGTAAGTATTGTGTATAGGGACGCTCTGGTCTTTACTCGTTAGAGTAATCAGTGTAGTATGCCCTCACTACTCTTGTGGTGTACACATATATTATGGCGCTGATGGATTCAGGACCTACGTTTTGTGTTCCGTTAAAAATACATGCTTGTGGTTCATCCTTTAATAAAGTCCTTTTGGACTATGCATTTTATGGTGCATGTTGTTTTCTCTTTCTGAGCAGACTGCATATTTTTTTGAAGAGTTGTGCGAGTAAATTAAAAGTTTATGGCGTATTCTTTGGAATACATGAGTTAGTGGCCTTCTTTGTGAGAGGGGATAGGTTTTTCCTTGGTTCAACCTTGGAACATGACGGTGTGAACTCTGTATCCTACGCTGTGTGATAGGCCGTGTCTGAAACAATCTGATAGAGACTTCTAGCTGCAGATTCCTTACCTGTTTTCTGTCACATTTAATGGTAAGAGTTTTTAGACTTTATAGGAAGCTCTTCTTGTTATTCTCCTTCAATGCTTTTTGCATCTGTCTGGAGGTTATATACTACCTGTCTTCTTGGAGTATGTGTCTATTTTCTCTGTGCTTAACAGTCCCTGAGTAATCATGGCTGTGGCTTCTTGAGACGGACTTGCGATCAAATTTTGTTTTGTATCGCAAGTGTTGTCGCATGTGGTTGTTGCTAACAAAGGTTCATTTTATGTTTGATTTACTTGTAATGTTTCAATTTTTCCTTATGTTATATTTTGATACTGCACTAATAGGTGCGTTCCCTTTTTCAATATACATATTTGGCCTTCGTTTAAAAAAAAAAAGAGAACAGAAAGAGGTTTTAATGTGAGAGGTGGTTGATTCTCTTTTCTTGCTTGCCTTGGTACTTTGAGCGTGCCCATGGCTCGGAGTCGTGTTCAGACTGTCAGTCTGTCAAGTTTTGTAGATACCTCCGGTCTGGCAGTAAATATTGGCTAGCGAAATGTTATGAGTTGCCGGGCCACTTGGAGTCTATTGTGACACAATTTTATATATATTAAGTATATGACCATATAATACATCTTTGTGGCAAAATTTCATACAACTGGCATAATTGATTGATATCTATATTAGATTTAAATCTATTTGGTGTCGTTTTAGTTTCTTAATTGTGCATTATGTAACTTTCAAGTGGACAAAATCCTTTATACCATGGAGGTATTATTGTTCATCTTTCTTTTGATGTTCATTTATCTTGGTATAATGGAATGAGTTATGAGAGTCCTTCTTTGGATTTTATCTTTATCAGGGCAGTTTTTTTCTCTGATATATTTATTGTGAAGAATGCAAATTCCATGACTTTTATCTTGCACTCTGCCCTTTTGGTTAACAAGTTATCTTTCCCCTTAGGAGATAGACTTTAATACTCTTAACAAAGGGGGGATCAGGGGCGCCTAAAGGTCCAGCATATGAGCCCCATAGAATACTTATAGGAGAAGGAGAATGCAGTTCCTGTGGGGGAAGGAGGTGGAGGAGGCTGGGCTGGTCAACATCCCTACCCTCCCCTTAGAGCAGGGTAGGAGTGGTTTGCCCACTGCAAATGCGCAATGACTGTTTGGCTGGACCTCTGGGGCCAGCCAAACAGTCATGCGCACTTCGCATCTTCTCCATACAGGCTGCATTACAGCGTGCGTAGAGAACATACCCCGGCCTCTTCCCAGTCTGAACGCCGAACCATGGCCCGCAGACCAATCACAATGCTGCATTGCAGCGTTGTGATTGGTCAGGGGAGCCTGGGTGCTTCCTCTTTGGTGGAGTCCTGACGTGGAGGAGAGACCCGGTGGCCATAAGGTAAGTTATCATTTATTTTATTACACCCTCACCCCCTCTTGCCCCTGCCCCCTCCCGACACCCCCGTTCGGGGCCAACCCCCACTGGGACTAATGCCTACTTGCCTGCCTTTATAACCATTCTCTCAACACATCCCCGGGTTTGTTGGCCATTGTCCTTTTCACCATACACTTGTTTCTGTCAGAACTGTAGGCATAACCTTCTTTAGACTATGAGGCATATTGTGGGCTGTGGCTTTACAATCTTTGGTAATAGAGAGTAGCGCAGGGGGGAACAATTGCAAAGCCTATAGCATATTCCCCACAAGTCCTTCTCCTCTACACTACTGATTTAACTTATAGTGAAGGAAGCTGTTGTAATCAGCAGCTTTAGGCAGAGGTTTCTGTTCCCAGAATGAGCGTCTGCTTGCTGTGCTATGCCCAGCCGACTTTATCAGTGTCAGGAAGGGTGATCAAAGCCCTTCAAAGCTCACTTTTGAGACAAACAAAGCAGTGAATCACAAGGACGGGAAGCTCACTGTATTGGCCTCAAGTTTAAGAAATAGCCTTGGACAAGTATATGGCTGTAGAACATCACAAAATGCATGTAACATATAAAGAAACAATTTTATAAAAAAGGCTACCGAAATTGACCAGGCAGAAAGACAGATCTACAGGTTGACAGAAGTTATTGAACATGGACAAAAGTGCTGAAAATCATAAAAGCTAGGAACTAAGTTCTCAAGGCATAGTCATATGGAACAACTGTTTGCTGCTTATGTTGGAAAATAAAGATTGCAAAGACAAGAAAAGACATCATCTTCGCTCGTTTTATTAACTATAAATTGTACTTAAAACGATTGTGTGGTGCACCTGAGAGTTTGTAAAATGGTTTAATGTTCCTTAGGGAAAAGGCACAGTAACGATGGGTGCCACACAAATCCCTACTGTAATTTAGGGGATAGTTACATTTGTTTAGGGGGGACTGGAGATCAGGTGCTGCTAGTAGAAAGGGGCCATCGTTCCAAAATCCTTTTTAAGCTTTGATGGTGTTAGGGTTTGTTGTTCCTTTTTGGGCTAACATATAAGAGGCAAGGGTAAAGGCTGAATAATTGGAGCCCATCAAATAGCTGGTGCACGAACCTTAAACATTACTAGCAAGAGCCTGTTAAAGTGACCTAATTTCAATCCTAAAAATAATACTGTAGATCCTCTCTGACTGAAATAGATGAGATTACACAGTTACAATACAATATAAAGACAATATTTGACCTAAAGAAGGCACCATAAAATATATTTATGGATGAAATGGTGTAAGTTCGCCCTTTTTCAGAATCTCAAGACTTGTCTCTGAATAAAAGTGGTCCTTATGAGGTCATCAGATGCTTCTATGTTTGACTGTACTTCCAGGCAACCTGTAGGTGTGAGTGGGCAGGCCAGCAAGAGGAAGATCATTTTTAATATTTGTGGAAGTGCTTTTATATAGGGGTTTTGATCATAGTTGTTTGTTGAAATGAAAGTCAGGGTCAAGGTGAAGTATGAAGTAGAAGTTTATTAAATCAGCCCCACACCTTAAGGCGGTGCGTAGGTCAGTAGTCAGAATAATAATGGCAGTAGGTGGCAGGGGAACGGAACCTGGACAGGATGGAATGTTGGGGAACCAATGGGAAGGGTGGGGGGCAAAGGATGCTCTCGCGCAGGAGAGCTGGCACACACCACTTGTCATAGGGTCCCGGGGGGAAACCAGAACTAGGTTACAACACATCTTCCTCTCTTGAGGGTTTTGACAGGTAAGCCCAACGTGTGGCAGGAATAACTGTAGGGATGAGTGAACGGGTAAACATTGGTCACAAAACATTTTAAAAACATTAGGGATCAAGAAGGCTCTCCCTGACGTTCTATTTGCCACGGGAGGTGAGGAACGCACTGTGTAAGTCTGGGATTCCGTGTGGGTTCTGCCCACCCAACGCTGAAGCAGTGACCGCCAAGCTGGCTTCAGAGACAGAGTGGGAGTTGCCGTACAGCTCCGTTTGGTGAACGGAGTGCGTGGGATGGCCCCCAGGGACTGGTCTGAGTGATTGACAGTCAGCTGAGTCAGTGGCAGGTGGGAGATGGTGTGAACTGTGTTTATGGGTGTGGGACAGTGTCCAGCTAGGTTGTCGTCCTCAACTCACATATCATAGCATGGAACCTTCAGGGTGGAAACATTGTAGGTGTTTGGGTGTGACCCATTCCACATCATCAGACTTTGCATCGTTCATCGTGGCAGGGCCTCACACAGTACAGTCATATTCCTAACGTGGATGGTGAGCTTCCGTAAGGGCTCGCTGGGTCTTGTTATCCACAGGTATTATGTTGGCCCGCAGGACCTGTATGCATCTAGTCCGTACCTATGTTTGCCACAAGGTGTGGGCATGGTACTGGTCTGAGTGCCCTCTTGTTCCCTTTCTCTGATTCCTCATCGTTCTCCCCACCATGGCACTCCCTTATAGTATAGTGCTCCTGTCTGCTGTTACTAGAACTGACTTCTCCACCCTGGTGAGGGACCACGGCTTTGGAATCCTTTTTCTTGGGATATTTCCAGGACCATAATGTGCCGCGTCTGCGCTTACACTTACTCATACCACAGGTATCCCTCACGTTGTCACTCTTAGGGATGGTTCTGACATCACATCTCTTGTAGTACTCTGTACCAGTGTCACTTGTACTTTCTTTTCCAACAACTCTCATGCCTTCGATACTTGCATCCGCAAGGACCTGTTCTTCATCTAATTTCATCACGTGAGTTCCCCTAAAGGATGTGGTTGTGTCATCTGTGTCTCTTAATTTACATTCACCCCAGCGTTCCACAAGCCTCTTGTTAATCCTTATCTGTACTTTGGGGTGAGGATCTAGTACGTGTTTGTGTGCGTTTTTACTTTCATTCTCTGGCTCTACATCATATAACCAGTCATAATACTCTCCTTGCATGTTGCATTTCGACTCTGCCAGACACTGACCATCATTTTCTTCTAGGTGACCGTCATCAGCGTCATTCCTTCTTGTGACGGGTGTTGACTTGATCCTTGCAGTAGAGTGCCACACATCCACATCTTGGTGGCAGGTAGATTTACAATTGTACTCCACTGGTACCGTGGACAGAGATACCATACACCTTCCTCCATAGGTCAGTTCGCTTTTATCTTCCAGGACTTCTTCACTTATATTGTCCTTTACCTCATAACTCGTGAATGCATTTTGTTTAGTTTTGAATTTGTCAGTGACTGCTTCATTTTCCCTTTTCTTACTCCCTGCAGCCTTTGTCCATCCCCTTTTGGTCATGGAAGATGGCTTCTCCTCACTTAACGTCTTGGAGCTTGAACTGAGTTTGTTGTTGATTTGTGCCAGCCTATTCAAAGGTTCAATACGGTTGGAATCTATCATTATGTTACATTTCTTCTGTTCTTCCCACCCCAGTACCGAGGGTCCTTCTTCTGAAACATAAACCGTACTCCATGTGCTTCTCTTCATATAGCTCAATTTCGTTACACTACCCCCTGTTAGGTTGATGTTTTCTCCTGTGTATGTTTTCGGGGACATTTCAGTTT